>NC_057834.1:102578149-102888149 GCF_910594005.1 Cervus elaphus | reverse complement strand
GTTTCTTTGACTACACGAAAACCTTTGTGTGGATCACAACAAATTTTGGAAAATTCTTAAAGAGATGGAAATACTAGACCACCTTACCTGCCTCCTGAGAAATCTGTATGCAGGTCAAGAAGCAACAGTTAGAACCTTACATGGAATAACTGACTGGTTTAAAATTTGGAAAGAAGTACAACAAGGCTGTATATTGTCACTCTCCTGTTTAACTTTAAGCAGGGTACATCATGTGAATTGCCGGGCTGGAGGAAGTTCAAGCTGGAATGAAGACTGCCAGGAGAAATAATAACCTCAAATATGCAGATGATATCACCATAATGGCAGAAAGTAAAGAGGACCTAAAGAGCCTCTTGATGAGGGTGAAAGAGGAGAGTGAAAAAGCTGGCTTAAAACTCATCATTCACAAAACAAAGATCATGGCATCTGGTTCCATCATTTCATAATGAGTAGAAGGGGAAAAAGTGGAAGTAGTGACAGATTTTTCTCTTCTTGGGCTCCAAAATCACTGTGGATGGTGACTGCAGCTGTGAAATTAGAAGACATTTGCTTCTTGAAAGGAAAGCTATGGCAAACCTAGACAGCATATTAAAAAGCAAAGACATCACTTTGCCGACAAATGCCCATAGAGTCAAAGCTGTAGTCTTTCCAGTAGTCATGTACAGATGTGAGAGTTGGACCTTAAAGAAGGCTGAGTGCTTAAGAATTGATACTTTAATTTGAACTGTGGTGCTGGAGAAGACTCTTGAGAGTCCCTTGGACAGCAAGGAGATCAAACCAGTCAATCCTAAAGGAAATCAACCGTGAATATGTGTTGGAAGGACTGTTGCTGAAGCTGAAGCTCCAGTGGTTTGGCCACCTGATGCAAAGAGCTGACTCATTGGAAAAGACCCTTATGCTGGGAAAGATTGAAGGCAAAAAGAGGAGAGAGTGGCAGAAAATGAGATGTTTGGATAGCATCACCAATTCAGTGGACATGAACTCGGGCAAGCTCCAGGAGATAATGAAGGAGAAGGAGGCCTGGTGTGCTGCTGTCCACAGTGTTGCAAAGAGTTGGATGTGACTTAGTGACTGAACAACAGTGATGAACATTTTAGACATCATGACAATGACAGTAATATTCTCAAACTAATGATTTCCTCATAATTAAGATATTTGTTGAACCAGAAAAATAATAAATTATTCATTTTCTTTATTATGTCCTCAAAACAATTAAGTGAATGGTTGTTTTTAATCTGTTTTTTTTCTCCAGGCATTCTTATGAGGTAAATCAGATATTATCAATTAATTAAGCTATGTAAGTTGGGAACACTGTCAGAATGGGAAGAACCTATTTAATTCTGGCATTAATATATTGAGAATTTGTAGCTGGTATAATAGCATATATGTATATTTTCATATTTGAAAGTCAGGCATGTATTGATTTCACTAGATTATCAACACCAAAGGTAATATATTGGTACGCATGTACTTTTATATAACGTTATAATGTATAATGATTTAAAGAAAAAATACCCTTAAAATACTAATTCCAGATGTTACTGTAACAAATAATACTTGTTTTATTGGGCAGCTCTTCAGCATGCAGGAAGAAATCCATCCCAAAAGACCATTAATAAGTATTGGACTCCTCAAACTGCCAAACTGAATTTTGATGATTTTTGTATAATTTTAAGAAAGGAAAAACCAACCTCAAAAGCAGAATTGCTAAAATCATTTAAGCAATTAGATGTAAATGATAATGGCTCTATTTTACACACTGATCTTTATAAACTTCTAACAAAGGTAAGATCTGTCAAACAGCTTTATAATATGCCTGTTTTGTGAAACAACTTGGAATCTAGCTTTGGCTACCAAAGTCCACATGAGAAATAACTGTTTCACTGGCAGGTGAAATGAATCATTTATATATTGTTTGTAAAATAGTTAAGGATCCTTCTGTATGAAGCGTGCTTTTTGAAAAAAAAAGAGAAAGTATAAGACTGAGCTTATGTTGTAATCCCCTTGTGCTCCTTTGCAATTCTTTCCTCCCAGACGATGTGTAAATCAGTGATAAGCTCTTATGTGATAAGTAAAAGAGAACTAAAGTGTAAATGAGATTCAGAAACCATTCTGTTTCTTGGTACAACATGAGAAAGTATTCTTACTCTAAATTTAATAGTAGTTATTGCTGAATCTATGATATATATATATATATATATTTGAAATCTAGTAAACTGAAATTCAGTTTTTATAAACTTTTATAAAATTTAATAAAATTGTGAAATTTTATTTTATGTAACAGTTTCATTCTTGCTTGACATTATGCTCATTCTGAGATATTTAATGAAACATGTATTCAAACTTACTTAAAGAAAAGATTAGAATTTCCATTCTCCCCATATATGACAAAGTAATTGTCATGTTGCTTTAAATACTTTTTTCTTCCAGAAAGGTGAGAAGATGACTCGAGAAGAAGTAAATGCCATAATAAATTTGGCTGATGTAAATACAGATGGCAAATTTGACTATATCAAGGTATGTAAGCTCATTCTGACGTAAATTTGCTTACTGGATAGAAGAGGTATTTTTAAAGAGGCATATCATTTAAATATTGACAATGATACATATATGTATGAATTTTACTTGAAATTTAGTCTCTCCAGTCCAATTGTAATCTGATGACTACATTAAAAATAATATTATCAAGTTAAAACACATGCATGTGCATACACACACAAACACACATTCTCTTCTCTGAAATACGCGTTTTCAGGAGTGGAAGAATCATAAAAATTATTTAGAACAAATGCAAGTCTACACATGTCTTGTAAAAAAATAATAATAAATCACCTTTCTTTGTGTAACATTTTATTTTCATTCAGGGTATGGCCTCCTCGTTGAATTATGGCTGCATTTCACTAGGGCACTTGAGGGTGGCCAGTCTGATTCAAGAAAATAAAATGAGTAACCTAGTTCAGTAGGAAATATATTCCATCTATCAGTCTTGCCTACTAATGCACATTTTCTCCTCCCAAATGTATGATTGAATGTTTTATCCACTGGAATACTTTTTTGTTTCCTGTAGTTTTGTAAATTACATATGGCAACCAATGAACAGTGTCTCAAAACTACTCTAGAAAAATTGGAGGTTGACAGTAAACTGAGGCGTCAACAGTTTGGAAGCCACATGGAAGGGTCCCCTGAAAGGGACCCATCACCAGTGCCAAAAGCATCACCTAGAATCATAAGAAAAACTGATCAGGAATCATTCTCAAATAAAGGTATTTACTTTTCTGTTAAGAATTAAGGATCATAGTCTGATAAATTTTTCCTTCTGTCTTAGCTTATCAGTGATAAATGAAAACCCAACTTTTGATAGCTACTGTTTCTAGACTCACTTAACCATAAAAATCTAGTAAAGTAAAATTTTACTATGGAACTTGACTTGGCTATGCTCATTATGTTTTATTAAAACTAAAATTTCAGGCCAAAAGATGACATATTTAAATAAAGAATCTTATTAGTAGGTCATAAATTCTAAATTAAATAAATCTTATTAGTAGATCATAAATTAAAATCACAAAGAGCCATTAAAATCTTATAAAATTTTTTTAGTTTATTTCAATAGGAAGAACAAAGAGAATGAAATTAATACATAGTCCTTTCATACTATACTGTGTTTAGAAACAGACTTCTTATTGAAAGCTTTTCATGATGCAAGGCTAAATAACTATTACTTCTTACAGGTGACACCAGGAATTCTTCACTGGCGACAGCTAGACAGTTCAAAACATCTGTTTCCTTCACAATTACCATGGGTGCTGATAGTAATCAAAACTCAAAGTTAATTGAGCCACACTCAATAAAGGTATAGTATTTTAAATGAATGGATACAACTTTTTCTGAAAACAAATTTGACATTAAATTTATTAATGACCATTTAGTGTTTACAGAGAATAGGTAAAGTTTATGAAGTAATTCTTTGAGGATTTTTGAAGATAGCAGCATTTCTACCTGTAAGCCAATTCTAATAAGTTTAATGATGAATAGGAATATTAAAAGGACTTCAGTTTAAAAATAGAGATTCTTCAATTTTTGAACTTGATGAAGAGATCATGCAATTATGTACTTTGCCAAGCAGTTTTTTGGTTTTAACAAATACTTTTTAATAGGTGCTTCTTATAAATAAATCATTCATTCAATATCAAGTTCCTTTGAGAGAAAGACAGCAAAGTCACGTTGCTAAGTCAATATTTGTAGAGTGTTAATATTGATCTTCTTCCTTTGTTTTCCCTTTCTAGACTCAACCTTTACTAGTTTTCTTTCAACAGAAAATAATAGCTACAGAAATATAAAACATTAACTGGAAACTGCTAGGATACATTAAAAATGTGTACCTAGGGACCTCTGTAAAAGGGGGGAAAATGGTTATGACCACATACTATAACTGCTGTTAGAAAACTGAACTGATTGTTCTCAAGAGCTACATTTTTGTTTCAAATAACAACTCTGTATTTGTTATTGAACTCTGAAGTCCCTTATATCTTTAAATTGCTAGACAGTGACATTTGTTCTATATTAAAATTTTAAAACATTATCTCAAAGGAATTTTGCTCAGACTGTTTAGGAATCTGTACACCCTAAGCAATTTGGTGTGCATGTCCAACATGTTCACACACAATATTTAGTGTTCCAACAATATTATTTTCCACTGATGGAAGCTTTCTGTATTTTGCAACTAAATTAAATGCTAATGATAATGAAACTGGAGCCCATTATACAGAGTGAAGTAAGCCAGAAAGATAAAGACCAATACAATATACTAACACATATATATGGAATTTAGAAAGATGGTAACGATAACCCTATATGCAAAACAGAAAAAGAGACACAGATGTACAGAACAGACTTTTGGACTCTGTGGGAGAAGGTGAGGAAGTTTTGAGAGAACAGCATCAAAACATGTATATTATCAAGGGTGAAACAGATCACCAGCCCAGGTTGGATGCATGAGACAAGTGCTCGGGGCTGGTGCGCTGGGAAGACCCAGAGGGATGGGGTGGAAAGGGAGGTGGGAGGGGGGATCGGGATGGGGAATACATGTAAATCCATGGCCAATTCATGTCAGTGTATGGCAAAAACCACTACAATATTGTAAAGTAATTAGCCTCCAACTTATAAAAATAAATGGGGGAGAAAAAGAATAGAAGACAGAAAGTTAAATGAGAAAATAAATAAATAAATGCTAATGAAATCAACTTAGTTAAATAATTGTTGTTTACCTGGTATAATTATATACATAAATATAATTTTAGCCATTATGAAGAAAAATTTAAATATTAATGTGGGTTATATTAAGGCCAACTTTTTCTGTGCTTCATGCTGTTATTAATTGGGCCCACACCAATACTGTTCCTTTAGTTTAGTTCAGCTCAACAAATATTCAGTAAAAGGGTAACAATGCAAACTATTTTTAGAGTAGTGGGCCCTGAATAAAAAAATGAAAATTTCTGTTTCATTATTAACAATATACCAAGTTAGTGTAGCATAGTATTTCATTTATTAATTCATTTATTCTACAAATATTTATTTATGTCTTGCCACACAGCTTATGGGATCTAGTTCCCTGATCAGGAATTGAACCCAAGTCCTAAGCTGTGAAAACATAGAGTCTTAACCACTGGACTGCTAGGGAATTCCCACGACAACAAATATTTATTGAATGACTATTTTGTGCCAAGCACTGTTCTAAGATGCTGGTTAAAACCTTAGAATAGACAGACCTGTGTTTAAATTTTGAGCTTTGTTACTTGATAACTGTGTGACCTTTGATAAGGTAGTCAGTAGCCCTTCTGAATTTTAGTTTCCTTATCTATAAATTGAAAGTAATTATATTTAGTGTGTTTTTAAAAGATTTAAACACCTGACATATATAAACCATTTATCAGAGTGCCAGGGATGTATTAATAGTTTTACTTTAATAAATAATATTGTCATTAATATTATTATAAGAAAGTGAAGTCGCTCAGTCATTTCCAACTCTTTGCAACCCCATGGACTGTAGCCTACCAAACTCCTCTATCCATGGGATTTTCCAGGCAAGAGTACTGGAGTGGGTTGCCATTTCCTTCTCCAGGGGATCTTCCTGACCCAGGGATCAAACCCAGGTCTCCCACATTGCAGGCAGATGCTTCACCGTTTGAGCCACCAGGGCAGCCCAAAGTGAAGTTGCTCAGTCGTGTCCGACTCTCTGCAACCCCATGGGCTATACAGTCCATGGAATTCTCCAGGCCAGAATACTGAAATAACATTACAGACGGATTCTTTACCAGCTGAGCCCAAGAATACTGGAGTGGGTAGCCTATCCCTTCTCCAGCGGATCTTCCCAACCCAGGAATCAAACTGGGGTCTCCTGCATTGCAGGTGGATTCTTTACCAACTGAGCTATCAGGGAAGCCCAGTATTATTATGGAACAAAGAAATTACTGCAGGTCTTAATGTGGGAATGACATGATGAAAGATGATTTAAGAAAAGTTATTCTACTATTGTATTATGTATGGAGACTTCAAATTAGGGAGACTATTGAGAGGATGAGAGAGGACAGCTAGGCCAAGGGTAGTACCTGAACATAGTAAGGAAGGGACAGATCTAATAGACCGGTGGTCCCCAACCTTTTTGGTATCAGGGACCTGTTTCATGGAAAACAATTTTTCCATGGGCCAGGGCGGGTGGGGAATGGTTTCGGGATGTTTCAAGTGCATTACATTTATTGTGCACTTTATTTCTATTCTTTGGCTATCTCAGGATATTCCAGCTTGACCTTTGGGTTAGGGTTTACTCTCCTATGAGAATTTCATGCTGCTGCTGATCTGACAGGAGGCGGAGCTCAGGCAGGAATGCAGGCGATGGGAAGCACTGTAAATACAGATGAAACTTTGCTCCCTCACCTGCTACTCACCTCTTGCTCTGCAGCCTGGGGGCTGGGGACTCCTGTAATAGACAAGGCCAGAATTAATCTGTAGGCCATAGTGATTGTATAACAGAAGACTAAATTTTTGCATCTAATGACATCAAGAACAAGGAAAGGTATTTAGGTATTAGGAATTAGGTGAGAGGTAGTAAGAATTTAATGATTGAATGAAGAAGGCATACTGTCAACTTGTAAATTCTGTGACTTTCGTATAAAATTTAATGTCTTTTGGAAATACTTCATAGCTTTCATATTTCTTACCTGACATTTTCTTTTCCTTTTCCTGATCTTGGTATTGCCTACTGTTTTGTAGTCTCTAATATTTCTCGCGTGAGCTGAAATGATTTTTTTGAAAAATCTGTGATCCTTTTGTTACTCAGCAGAATTTAGTTCTTTGTTTGCATTTTACTTTGAGGTTACTTTTAAATTTTTCTTAAATTTTATATGTTTCTTAAGTTTCACAACAACTCTAAAAAGTACTTGGTTAGGAATATAGTTATTTTATAATTTGTTTTAATTGAGATTGGTAGAATAAATTTCTGAGAGAATTATTAAATTTTCTTTAAGTACTTTAAATCTATTTTAAACAAGTTTAGTACCTCAATTTTATGTGTAGTGGAGAAGTATGGAATTGGGACAGATAAGAATGGTCTTTTCAGAAATTAGAAAATTATTGTAATGGGGTACACATAAGCCAGATTATAAACCATAAATCCACACAAATGATAAAAGACTTGAATTGCAACCTTTAAGGAGGAGGAAAATACAACCTTCACAGGAACTGTACATGTATTACTTTCTGTATGCTATACATAGGTACTGTATCACTGTTCTTTTCTCAGTCCTCAATTCCATCTAAATGTTTACGTTAGATTTTATCATGTACAGGGGATGTCAGAAATTTTTCTTTGAGAGAATAGCTTCAGTTGACAGTCATGGCTAAAATTAGAGAAAGTCATGAATTTTAAATTCCAGAGCTTCGGTACTATATACAGACTCCTCGTTAGAGACGCCTGCGTGGATCTTACGTGTGCGTGCCATGTGCTTAGTTGCTCAGTCGTGTCTGGCTCTGCGACCCCGTGAACTGCAGCCCGCCAGGCTCCTCTGTCCATAGGGTTCTCCAGGCAAGAATACTGGAGTGGGTTGCCATGCCCTCCTCCAGGGGGTCTTCCCAACCCAGAGGTCAAACCCAGCTCTCCTGCACCACAGGCAGATTCTTTAACATCTGAGCCACCAGGGAAGCTCATTTTACGTATAATATGTGTATAGCATGTAAGTTATGTATGTCTATATATGTAAAACAAGAAAAATAAGCATTTTAATCTTGAAATGGTTGTCTAACTTAATTTTTATGAAAGCTCCAAATAATAATTTTCTTATTAAAGTCTCTCATTTTCAAGATGTTGATCAATTCAACTTGTTGATTAGGTTGGCAATCCATATCAACTTTTTCCCTTATAAATCATCTATTTAACCTCTTGTTTTAAGTATGTACAGTTTGTAATTCTTTAATAACAAAAAAAGTTTAATAGCAGTCTGTTTACTTACTTTTCTTAACAGACAGCAAATAGCCTTCTAATAATGTGATATAAGGTATTTTATAAGAAACAACAGTGATGTTGATGATGGTGATGATGACACACAAGTTCCTCTTGTATATAGCCAAGTCTATAGCAAGTCTATAGCAAATGACTTCCCTGGTAGCTCAGATGATAAAGCGTCTGCCTACAGTGCGGAAGACTTGGGTTCGATCCCTCGGTTGGGAAGATCCTCTGGAGAAGGAAATGGCAATCCACTCCAATACTCTTGCCTGGAAAATCCCACGGATGGAAGAGCCTGTTAAGCTACAGTCCGTGGGGTTGCAAAGAGTCGGACATGACTGAGAGACTTCACCTTACCTTACCTTATGTTATAGCAGATGAAGGGCTTCCCAGGGGGCGCTAGTAGTAAAGAACCTGCCTGCCAATGCTGGAGACATAAGAGATGTGGGTTTGATGCCTGTTCAAGAAGATCCCCTGGAGGAGAGCTTGGCAACCCACTCCCATGTTCTTGCCTGGAGAATCCATGGACAGAGGAGCATGGCAGTCTACAGTCCATGGGGTTGCAAAAACTCGGACATGACTGAAGCGACTTAGCATGCACGCAGACATGGGGAACTGACTGCTTAATGATTCTGCCTCACCTCAACCTTTAATAATGCAGAATTGTATGTCAAAACAAATTAAATTCTCTACAATACTTCAGGAAAAATATAATTTTACCGATAAATTTAAGTTTCTAATAGCTAGAATTTTCAACTTTATTATTTTTAATTTATGCTTTTAAGCATCTCCTTATACACTGTGAATGGAATAATTGTGTATGACAAATGAATTTTTTCCTTTTATATGAATTTACTTGAATTGGTAGAATATAGCACCACCTTATGCCGTGTGTAAGAATTACAAGCTACTGTTTTGTTACTGCTTTATATTGTCAAAAATTATATATGGAATTTCCTACTCTAGCATGCTAAGATTTTATTTTTTAAACTGAACCTTCTTTCATTTTTCTCGTAATACTCAAACTGTCAACTTAATCTATAATCCTTTCAAATTGATTTATTTGAATGAGCCAGATATTTTGTCAGTACTTGTTTTCTTTTATAACATTTTAGTATAGGTCCTAGAGAAAAAGCTTTGTGTGATTGAAAGTCTGTTTGTTTTAAAGGAAATTTGGGGTTGAATAAGCATTGCCTGTTTAATAACTCTGATAGATCTAAAGAATTTGAATTCTTCCCTTGAAACAAGAGAGATAAAAATTCTCCTAATGGTGTTGTTTAGTATTCAAAATAATCTGATTATCATATTGAACTTTGATTTATATAGTATGGCATTTGGCTTTCTTCTATTTTATAATGCTATTGTCTTACCATTTTCTAGCCTTTTTAACCATGTATTATATTCAGATTGATGTCTTTCAAAGAAACTTATAAATCCTCTTCTATACCTTTTCTAAAATTAGAATTTAGGAAAGACTTCTAATAAAAATTTTAACTCACTCCCCAGCTAAATTTTATAAAAACATCTCCTGTCAGCCAGAAATATCATAAGCACATGGAGAAATTCTTCGTCTTTGAGTTTCCCAAATGCCACATCTTGTCATCCAACCATCTTGTCCTCTGTCATCCCCTTCTCCTGCCCTCAGTCTTTCCCAGCATCAGGGTCTTTTCCAGTGAGTCGCCTCTTTGTATCAGGTAGCCAAAGTATTGGAGCTTCAGCTTCGGCATCAGTCCTTCCAATAAATATTCAAGGTTGATATCCTTTAGGATTTGCTGGTTTGATCTCCTTGCTGTCCAAGGGGCTTCTCCAGCATGACACTTTGAATGAAAGTATCAATTCTTCGCATTCAGCCTTCTTTATGTCCCAACTCTCACATCCGTACATGACAACTGGAAAAACCATAGCTCTGACTATACAGAGCTTTGTCAGCAAAGTAATGTCTCTGCTTTTTAATACACTGAAAAGGTTTGTCATACCTTTTGTTCCAAGAAGTAAACATCTTCTAATATTATGGCTGTAGTCACTGTCCATAGTGATTTTGGAGTCCAAGAAAATGGTCTGTCACTGTTTCCATTGTTTCCCATCTATTTGCCATGAAATGATGAGACCAGTGTACCAGCCAAGGTGCACTGCTTTTTAGTTTCATTTAAACATTTTTTTAACCTAAGGGTAGGAGGCAGCTACACCCATAATTCTAACACAAATTAAAGAAATTTTTTAGCTACTAAAATCTGGTTTTTTAGTAAGGAAACCAAGTAATTATATTTACACATCAATATATGTATAATTCTGAATAATGCATTATCATACTTATTATAATAATTTCATAGATATGAAGTTTTAAATCATTAAAATGTTAAATATTAGATTAAAAATCATGGCAGATATTAAATATAGGAAAAAAAGAATTTTGAATATAGCTGGTAGTTTGGAGAGAAAGCAAGGCAACCTAGGTTCAGATATAGTTTTACAATCAATGAGAATTGTGAATTAAGCATATCACTTTATTTTTCAGACATTCATCAGTTAAAAGAGAAGTCTATACTGAGTTGCTCTTTAGACTTCTACCTTTAACATTCTGTAATTCTAAATTAATATCCTTTATCATTCCAGTTGGGTAAATGTAAATACAAGGAGGTTAATTGAAAGTCTATGGTAAACTGTGGAAAATTCTGAAAGAGATGGGAATACCAGACCACCTGACCTGCCTCTTGAGAAACCTATATGCAGGTCAGGAAGCAACAGTTAGAACTGGACATGGAACAACAGACTGGTTCCAAATAGGAAAAGGAGTACATCAAGGCTGTATATTGTCACCCTGCTTATTTAACTTATATGCAGAGTACATCATGAGAAATGCTGGGCTGGAGGAAGCACAAGCTGGAATCAAGATTGCTGGGAGAAATATCAATAACCTCAGATATGCAGATGACATGATCCTTATGATAGAAAGGGAAGAATAACTGAAGAGCCTCTTGATGAAAATGAAAGAGGAGAGTGAAAAAGTTGGCTTAAAGCTTCAGAAAACTAAGATCATGGCATCTGGTCCATCAGTTCATGGGAAATGGGGAAACAGTGGAAACAGTGTCAGACTTTATTTTTTTGGGCTCCAGAATCACTGCAGGTTGTGATTGCAGCCATGAAATTAAAAGACGCTTACTCCTTGGAAGGAAAGTTATGACCAACCTAGGTAGCATATTAAAAAGCAGAGACATTACTTTGCCAACAAAGGTCCATCTAGTCAAGGCTATGGTTTTTCCTGTAGTCACGTATGGATGTGAGAGTTGGACTGTGAAGAAAGCTGAGTGCAGAAGAATTGATGCTTTTGAATTGTGGTGTTGGAGAAGACGCGTGAGAGTCCCTTGGACTGCAAGGAGATCCAACCAGTCCATCCTAAAGGAGATCAGTCCTGGGTGTTCACTAGAAGGACTGATGCTGAAGCTGAAACTCCAATACTTTGGCCACCTCATGCAAAGAGTGAACTCATTTGAAAAGACCCTGATGCTGGGAGGGATTGGGGTCAGGAGGAGAAGGGGACGACAGAGGATGAGATGGCTGGATGGCATCACCGACACGACGGACATGAGTTTGGGTAAACTCTGGGAGTTGGTGATGGACAGGGAGGCCGGGCGTGCTGCGATTCATGGGGTCACAAAGAGTCAGACACAACCGAGTGACTGAGCTGGTACATACTCTTACTCATCATTAATAGTTGAACTTTTGACTGAAGCCCAGCTTTGAACTTCACTGTGTTATAAAAACTTTGAATTTACTACCCTAAGTATATTTTCTTTTTTAAAATTTTTATTTATTTTTTAGTTGGAGGATAATTCTTTGCAATATTGTGTTGGTTTCTGCCATACATCAGCATGAATCAACCATAGGTGTACATAGAGGCCCTCCCTCTTGAATCTCCCTCCCACCTCCCATGCATCCCATCCCTCTAGAGCTAATTTAGAGACATCTTTCTCAAAACTAGTATTTATCAGCATTTTGCTATAGCTGTGAAGTGAATTCAGTGTTTTAGTTACCTAGACTTGAAACAAGTATTTTGGTTGTCACATAGTTTTATCTTTTAAATATAAAGTCCTATTGCTTTTTCTCTCAACATATCAGTTTTAACAATCCTTAGTTCTTCATTCTTAGTATGCTCTAAGCACTAACCTCACCCTGATTATTGCAGCAGCGTGTTTATTTATTACTTTGCTTCAGTACTTCTCCAACTCTCATGAACTGTATTTTTCATATTTCTCCTCTCTATCATATCTTTTCCTAATTTTTGTTATCTAAATGCTGCCTCTTGAAGATGTCACAAATTCCTGGACAGCATTGGCTCTAGTTGACATTTCTTTTTATATCTTCCCTAGGTTTTTCTTCATTGCTCTTCATGCTGGAAACTTGTAATGAATATTCTTTGAAAAAATTTTTTCCTTTGTTCCAGGAGTGGTATTGTGTACAGTCAAAAGGTTGCTTTTTCTTAGAAGAAGATGGTGAAATCATTAGTCATCAATACAAGATGCAAATAGCTCAGAGATCCCTGGTTTATATAACAATTAAGCCGTTAAGCCTGAGTCAAGCTGAAGGCAAGTTTAAATTTTCTATATTTAAAAAAAACATCACTTTATGCCAGCTTTAAAAATACTTATGTATTTGATGGTTCTAGTTACTAGTGAAGAAAATGGATTTGCCTATGAAACATGGTTACACACATTTAAAGAAAGTTGTTTACACACTATGTCATCACATTATTCAAAGTAAGAAACATGTGGTTACATACATTTGAGGAAAGAAAGTTATTTATACTTTGACTGTGTTGTCATATTATGCAAAGAACAAAATGTTACCTGGTTTCCTCTTGACATATGATTAACTTTTTATCCACTAATTAATCCTTTGCTTTTTCCATTTATCAATTTTTTAAATGAATATACATGAGAGAACTTCGGTAGGAGCATAATTTGGGACAAATAAGAGCTGCAAGTATTTTTGAATACCTTCAAAGTCCTATGTCATATAACTTAGTCCTTATTTAATAATTTTTGTATCCTTGGTAATACTTTTCTGTACACCAGTGATAGATAAAAATTAATAATTTCCTAGTATCTACAGTGGTTATTACATAAGTTTTAGTGAAAAATGGCTTGTATGTGTGCTTTCTCTAGGTATCCTTTTAATGTTGACTATTCTAAATATCAGTCTTTATTTTCCTCTTATTATGTTTACATATAAACATCTACTTACTAGAGGATTCTTCCACACTTACATTATTTTTCCTTCCTATAGTAAAGATACTGAAAGTTTTCACTGTGTATCTTATAGGACGCTGAGAACATTTGGTAGTTGATACTTTTAGATGATAATTACAATAATAATTTTTCAGATAAATGTATCAGATCTACGAAGTTAATGTAGTTGTTAATTCTCTGTATTGTTATAAATTTTTAAATTTATTTGTCAATTATTTTTTGAGGACCTCATAAACCAAGTATCACTTTAGGTGCTTAAGATACACGACAGTGTGACCTCATGAACTTACATTCTAATAGAGGAAATAAGCAATAAATAATAAATATAATAAATAGCAAGTCACATGGTGTGTTAGAAGGTGGTAAATGCTGTGGGAAAAACAGAGAGGATAAGAGGCATTGTGAATGCTGAGGGAATATGGGTTGCCATTGAAAGAGAGTAGTTAGTGTATGCTTCGTTAGAAGTTCACATTTGAGCAGACTTTGAAAGAGATATATTAATTGTCAACTGCTATGTAATAAACTACCCCAAAAACTCAGTGGCTTAAAATAATTAAATATTTGTTTGCTCATGAGCAGGTCTATTGGACAGTTTTTTGGTCTGAACTGGGCTTGGCTTTTTTCTGTAGAGCTCACCCATACCTCTGTGATCAGCTGCAGGATAGCTGGTGGCTGGCTTTAATTGGTCTTGGGCTCTTTGTGTGGGCCTCAGATGAGACAAGGGAGGCTTCCCTGGTGGCTCAGATGGTAAAGCATCTGCCTGCAATGTGGAGGACCCAGGTTCAATTCCTGGGTCGGGAAGATCCCCTGGAGAAGGAAATGGCAACCCACTCCAGTATTCTTGCCTGGAAAATTCCATGGACGGAGGAGCCTGGTGGGCTACACGGTCCATGGGGTTGCAAAGAGTCAGACACAACTGAGCAACTTCACTTCACTTCAGCTGAGACAACTTCATTTTGCCTTGTGTAGTCTCTTATCCTCTAGTAAGTTAGCCTGGACTTGTTCTTATGGTATAACAGGAATCTGAGAGAGAAAGCAGAAGCATCATAGGCCTGGGCTCAAAACTGGCACAGAATTATCTGTTACTCTGTGTTGTTCACAGCAGGTCACAAGGCAGGTACAGATTTATAAGGTGGAGAAACAGATTTGATCTCTTAATGGGAGAGCTGCAAAATCACATTGCAAAGGGCCATTTTTGCTGTCTTCCACAGGAGGCAAGGGAGCAAGTTTAGTGGATGTAGGGGTGGCGGAAGGGATGGATGAAGAGTGGGAGCGAGGGGCAGGAAGAGGGAATCCTCTGTTCAGAGGCTCTGAGGTGTAGAGTGCACCTGGTGTTAGAAGAACAAGGTGGCTAGAGTGGCTGTAATGAAGTAGGGAAGGAGAGAGGGAAGAGATGAAGACAAGGGAGAAATGAGGACAAAATCAGGTAGAGTTTTGTTTTTTGCCATGATGTTGTAAAAGTCCATAACTTGGACTTCTACTCTGAGAGAAATAGAAATGAAAAACCCTTAAGAGGCTGCCATCAAGATTTTCTCTTCATCTTTGATTTTCAGTAGTTTGAATATGTGTCTTGATGTTTTTTGTTTTTCTTGTTGATGCTGTTTTTGAATTTTGGCGAAGTTTTCAAGTTGTTGTTTGTGTTTATTTTTTTGGTATTTATCCTATTAGAGAGCCCTGAGTTTCTTGGATTTATGTTGGTCATTGTTTTTAGAAAATGTTGCATCTTTGTTTCTTCTGCTCTCTCTCTTCCATTTACATGCCTGACATCATCATCTCCTGTCTGCCACCACAGATCAGCCATGCTTGCGTCTCATCCCTCCTTAGAAGGGTCTGTCTTTCCTTGGATTTCAGACTGCATGTTTATCCTGTGACTTCATATCTGATGGGTTTAAGAAATGCTATGATTTTGTAGTTTGTGCATTTTTTTTCCCATTGTTAGGGTGGGAGCAACTTTCTTCCAACTTTCAACTCTGTTAGAGGATTTTAAGTAGAGACGGAACATATTCTGACATTTTAGCAAGAGCAGTCAGGTTGTATATTGAAAATAGATTGAAGGGTACTCAGGAGAAAGCAAAGAATGCTTTTGCTTTGAATGGAGGTGCAAAGGAGATAAGAAATAGAGATTCTGGATGTATTTTGAAGGTCAAACCATCGCATTTCCTGAAGCTTGTTTATGACATGTGAGAGATGGAAGAAGTTAAAGATGATTCCAGGATTTGGGGGGTTGAGCAACTGGTTTGAGATACTCTTCTCTGTCCCTTACCTGAGATAGAAGTAGATGGACAGTTCTTTTCTTCAGGTGTTTGGACAGTTTTAGACATAGAAATCCAAGTAGAAATGTCAAATAGGCAGTTGGATATATGGGTCTTATGTTCCCAGGAAAAGTCTATCAGGGAATATGAAGTTTGGAGTTAAAATAATATAGATGATGTCTAACGTCTTTTCATCCTATGCTCCTTTACGGGTAACCAGTAGTTGCATCTTATCACTTCTTGAAAGGGTTGTTTTTCCTTGGATTTCAGTCTACTTGGTTGCGTTGCAACCTTAGCTCTCTAATGAGTTTTAAAAATTTATGAATTTTAGAGGTGTATATGTAGAGAATGTTTCTAACAAGATCACTTTGTATAGTTACCTGTCTTATTGAAAATGTCTTTTGATATTTACATATGAAAATGGATGTGAATTTTTTAAAAAAATAATTCAAAGGGGAAAGAAACCATTAACTTCTTTTTAAAATAGGAAAGATCTAAGAAATGATTGCTTATTTTAAGATGTTTGGGATTTTTTTGTTTATAGGAAAACCATCCCCTTGGTTGTCAGTTGATACTGCCTTGTATATTCTTAAGGAAAATGAAAGTGAAGCAAATCTACAACTCTTGTGTTTTACCGAACTACGAAATAGAGAAGTATACATGTTTATTTTCTAATGTATAGTTAAAAGTATTATATGATCTCAAGTTTGGGGAAAATAATAGTTTTTCTATATATCTTTAACCTTTTTTTCTTCCCTTTCAATTAAGGTAAATACAATTCTTATTATTCATATATTTTTATTAATTGTGAAGGATTTTAATTTTCTGAGATTTAAAAATTGAGGATTTATTGGCAGCCTTGACTTTATAACTTATACGTTGTATGTGACATTATAGTTCACTTTCCTCTTTTTCTAATACCCTGATGCCCCCCAGATGTGAGCATTTTTTTCTTATACCCAATAAAAGTGATTGATGCCAGGGAATTTTCTCCCCTAAATTCAAGCAGTTCAACTTTGAAAAAGTTCCTCTAGATGTTTGTCTTACTTTTAATACTACTGCAAAAAAGAAAAACTTCATATCCTCAGGCTTTCCTCATAGGGTCTAAAAATAGATTGATCTGAAGCAGTGCTTTCAAATGATTTTGTATGTTGCCCATGGGGTTGTTCTGATCTTTTCTAATTATATATTTACTCAGAGGCCAAATATGTGAGGCAGATACATAAATGTGGTTATTTATTTTATGAGGAATACAAAATACATCTGCTACACAGTAGCATGAATAATACTATTCAAGAGCTTACTGCAATATCATATTTAATCTTTATATAGGCCCAGCAACAGACAGACATTTCCCTGATGGAATGTTATATAAAAGTCTTTATTGTCAGCTTCCTAACAGACAAGAATAGTTATAGGCAAGAAACAAATAAAATGACAAAAGTTAACGTTTTGACTAAACTCTTCTCCAAAACTGACTACATGGTTAAGTTCAAGTTAAAACATTGTCTAAAACAATACCTTTCCCACTTTGTTTTGTTTAAAATCACTTTCTTATGATATTGCATATATAAAAATCTTAGTACATCGCAAGCCTATAGTAAAATTTGAATGAGTTTCTATTTACCTCTTTACTGTTTACTCCTCTGTTTATCTGCAATATGTCATATTTACAAAGGATTTTTACTTTTAGTTTCACAGTTATTTTCTTTAAGAAAAGTTTTGTGCCCATGAAAGACTGTCCACTTGCCAACTATGGCAGTTCAAGTTTATACGTGGAGATAAGGAGGTTCATCAGAGAACGTATATTAGGGAACAGCGAGAATTGTTTTTCATACATGGATATCAGTTTACATCTGGCCAATCCAAAAGATTATGACTTCCAAAAGATGCGTTTGGTCAATGTTTAGTTTTCAAAGTAGCCCTCAATTATATTGGGTTTCTTCTTATAATCCGACATAGGACATGGTCACTTTAGGATGATTATCATTCCTTTGACTTGTGAGGGCAGAAACAGGGCTGAATCGAGAATTTGGATGAGCAACTTTGTTTTGCATTTAAGGCTTCCCAAGTGGTTTAGTGGTAAAGAATCTGCCTGCAGTGCAGGAGACACAGAATTAATCCCTGGATCAGAAAGATCCTCTGGAAAAGGAAATGACAAGCCACTACAGTATTCTTGCTTGGAAAATCCCATGAACAGAGGCGTCTGGTGGGCTACAGTCCATGGGGTCACAAGAGAGTTGGACATGACTTAGCCACTAAACAACAATAAATTCTGTGCTGAAGTAGAAATACCTATTTGCTTATATATGGGCTTCCTTTGTGGCTCAGCTAGTAAAGAATCCGCCTGCAACGTAGGAGATTTGGGTTCGATCCCTAGGTTGGGAAGATACCCTGAAGAAGGGAAAGGCTACCCATTCCAGTATTCTGGCCTGAAGAAATTCCACGGACTATATTGTCCATGGGGTTGCAAAGAGTCAGACACAGCTGAGTGACTCACTTTTATTTTATACACAACTAGAAAATGCTTAGGTTTAATATATTTGACAGAGACAACTCCTAGGTTTTATAGGAAGCCATTGGGCTCCAGAAAGCACCTAGAAGGTACATAGGGATGCCATTTTGCTTTCTTTCATACAACAGGAAAATAAAATGTTTTCCTATACAAATGTCTTGGCGCTCATTATAAATACCCTATGATGGAAAAGAATTTGTATAAGGTAGGTTTATCTGGGATTCTATCATCTTGTTTTATAGTACATATTACATAAATGATAGTAAAATTCCAGTGTTTTTGTTCACATTGGATTTTTACAAATATGGCTACTTCATACAAATAGTGAATTCTTTTAAAATGAATTAAACTTTTATTTTCAGTCAATGAAATCTGAATTACAAATCATATATTTATATTTGAATCATATTCAGTTCAGTTCAGTCGCTCAGTCGTATCCAGCTCTTTGCGACACTATGGACTGTAGCATACCAGGCTTCCCAGTCCATCACCAATTCCCGGAGCTTGCTGAAACTCACGTCCATCGAGTCGGTGATGCTCTCCAACCATCTCATCATCTGTTGTCCCCTTCTTCTCCCACCTTCAATCTTTCCCAGCATCAGGGTCTTTTCCAAAAGTTAGTTCTTTGCATCAGGTAGCCAAAGTATTGGAGCTTCAGCTTCAGCATCAGTCCTTCCAATAAACATTTGGGACTGATTTCCTTCAGGATGGACTGGTTTGATATCCTTGCAGTCCAAGGGACTCTCAGGAGTCTTCTTCAACACCACAGTTCAAAAGCATCAATTCTTTGGTGCTCAGCTTTCTTTTTAGTCCAACTCTCACATCCGTACATGACTACTGAAAAAACCATAGCTTTGACTAGATGGACTTTTGTTGGCAAAGAAATGTCTCTGCTTTTTAATATGCTGTCTAGTTGATCATAGCTTTTCTTCCAAGGAGCAAGCATCTTTTAATTTCATGGCTGCAGTCACGATCTGCAGTCACTTTGGAGCCCCCAAAATTAAAGTCTCTCACTATTTCCATTATTTCCCCATCTGTTTGCCATGAAGTGATGGGACCAGATGCCATAACCTTAAGTTTTCTGAATGTTGAGTTTCTTTTTATTTTTTTTATTTTTTTTATGAATGTTGAGTTTCAAGGCAACTTTTTCACTCTCCTCTTTCACTTTCATCAAGAGGCTCTTTAGTTATTCTTCACTTTCTGCCATAAGGGGGTATCCTCTGCATATCTGAGGTTATTGATATTTCTCCCGGCAGTCTTGATTACAGCTTGTGCTTTATCCAGCCTGGCATTTCAATTAATGTACTCTGCATATAAGTTAAATAAGCAGGGTGACAATATACAGCCTTGACGTACTCCTTTCCCTATTTAGAACCAGTCTATTGTTCCATGTCCAGTTCTAACTGTTGCTTCTTGACCTGCATACAGATTTCTCAGGAGGTAGGTCACATGGTCTGGTATTTCCATCTCTTAAAGAATTTTCCACAGTTTGTTGTATCCACACAGTCAAGAGCTTTGGCATAGTCAATAAAGCAGAAGTAGGTGTTTTTCTGGAACTCTCTTGCTTTTTCAGTGATCCAACGGATGTTGGCAATTTGATCTCTAGTTCCTCTGCCTTTTCTAAATCCAGCTTGAACATCTGGAAGTTCACAGTTCATGTACTGTTGAAGCCTGGCTTGGAGAATTTTGAGCATTACTTTGCTATTGTGTGAGATGAGTGCAATTGCATAGTAGTTTGAACATTCTTTGGCATTGCCTTCCTTTGGGATTAGAATGAAAACTGACCTTTTCCAGTCTTCTGGCCACTACTGAGTTTTCCAAATTTGCTGGCATATTGAGTGCAACACTTTAACAGCATCATCTTTTAGGATTTGAAGTAGCTCAACTGGAATTCCATCACCTTGACTAGCTTTGTGCGTAGTGATGCTTCCTAAGGCCCACTTGACTTTGCATTTCAGGATGTCTGGCTCTAGGTGAGTGATCACACCATCGTAGTTATGGTCATGAAGATCTTTTTTGTATAGTTCTGTGTATCCTTGCCACCTCTTCTTAGTATCTTCTGCTTCTGTTCAGTCCATACCATTTCTGTCCTTAATTGTGCCCATCTTTGCATGAAATGTTCGGTTCAGTTCAGTCACTCAGTCGTGTCTGACTCTTTTGCGACCCCATGGACTGCAGCCCACCAGGCCTTGCTGTCTATCACCAACTCCCAGAGTTTACTCAGGCTCATGTCCGTTGAGTTGATGATGCCTTCTAACCATCTCATCCTCTGTCATCCCCTTCTCCTCCTGCCTTCAATCTTTCCCAGCATTAGGGTCTTTTCAGATGAGTCAGTTCTTCACATCAGGTAGCCAAAGTATTGGAGTTTCAGCTTCAGCATCAGTCCTTCCAACGAATATTCAGGACTGATTTCCTTTAGGATGGTCTGGTTGGATCTTCTTGCTGTCCAAAGGACACTCAAGAGTCTTCTCCAACACCAGATGTTCCCTTGGTATCTCTAATTTTCTTGAAGAGATCTTTAGTCTTTCCTGTTCTATTGTTTTCCTGCATTTCTTTGCATTGATCACTGAGGAAGGTTTTCTTATCTCCTTGTTTTTCTTTGGAACTCTGCTTTCAAATGGATATATCTTTCCTTTTCTTCTTTGCTTTCAGCCTCTCTTCTTTTCTCAGCTATTTGTAAGGCCTCATCAGACAATCATTTTGCCTTTTTGGATTTCTTTTTCTTGGGGATGATCTTGATCGCTGCCTCCTGTACAATGTCACGAACCTCCGTCCATAGTTCTTCAGGCACTCTGTCTATCAGATCTAATCCCTTGAATCTGTTTATCATTTACACTGTATAATCGTAAGGGATTTGATTTAGGTCATACCTGAATAGTCTAGTGGTTTTCCCTACTTTCTTCAATTTCAGTCTGAATTTGGCAATAAGGAGTTCATGATCTGAGCCACAGTCAGCTCCCAGTCTTGTTTTTGCTGACTGTATAGAGCTTCTCCATCTTTGGCTGCAAAGAATATAATCAATCTGATTTTGGTATTGACCATGTGGTAATGTCCTTGTGTAGTCTTCTCTTGTGTTGTTGGAAGAGGGTGTTTGCTATGACCAGTGCATTCTCCTGGGAAAACTCTGTTAGCCTTTGACCTGCTTCATTTTGTACCTCAAGGCCAAATTTGCCTGTTACTCCAGGTATCTCTTGACTTCCTACTTTTGTATTCCAGTCCCGTATAATGAAAAGGATACCTTTTTTGGGTTTTAGTTCTAGGAAGTGTTGTAGGTTTTCATAGAACCATTCAACTTCCCCTTCTTTAGCATTAGTGGTCAGAGCATAGACTTGGATTACCGTGATATTGAATGGAATATGAATCATATTAGGCAACTGTAACCCAGAAAAATTACTTAAAGTTTTTTCTCTTTGTTTCCTGTTGGAATATTTGCATCACAGTCAAAACTCAAAATAGTATTTTATTAAAGACCATTTTCAATATAACAAATATTTTGTAACTAGTTGTTAATACTAAGGGATAAAGTACATAGGATTATATTTTAGAAACTTTAGTTAGGACTTAGTGAATTCCCTTAATGCTATTAAATGTTGAAAATACTTTAAATTCTAGAAAATTTTATAGAATCACAATTTGCTTTGTTTCATAAGGTCCACTACCTTCAAGTGAGTATATTAAATTAATAGTCATTAATTTTATATAAACTATGTAACTTTACATAAAATATACCAGATATTTACATAAAAGGTAGCAGATCTTTTCCAAATAGACATTATCTTTCATGCTATAATCATTCAGTATGAAAGAGGATGGGTAGCAAGATTATCCAACACCCCATTTTAAAAACAGCCAAAAAAATTAAAACTATTCCCCTTAAGTGCATCACTGGCATGTTTGAAGAATATTGGGAAGATTTAGAAGTTATATAACTTCTATTATAATTTTAGTTATTTTATAAATATATAGAGAACTACATCTAATATTATGAGATTTAGCATCAACAAAAAGAGTTTGAAGCCTGTAAAACACTGATAGAACCATAATAGAATTGGTGAATATTGGTTAAATAAAAAACTGTTTCTAATGCTTCTCTTTCATAAGAAAGATTAAAAGTCATTAAGACTCATGGTGTTTGTTTGTTTTAAAAATTCTTTTGAGAAAAGACGTTTGGGTGGACTGGTGAACTGGGACCTGGAATTTACTGGTTAGTTCCTTCCACAACTGGCTGCAGGCTAAGAAAAGAAATAAAACCAATAACAGAAGAAGCCCAACTTGTATATAGAGATGAAACAGGGGAATTATTTCTTACAAAGGAATTTAGGTAAGTTTTATTTATTAAAGTTAGAGGTATAACACTAGGCCGGATATGTATCAGTAGCCTGCCTTCCATCCTTTCCTTTGGCTAGCTGCAAACCCCAGCCCCAGTTTCTAATCAGTAGCTCAACTCATCCACTAGGCATCTGACTGTGACCTTCTATTCATAGGTCTGGGATTACCATTTATTTCTGGATTCCATATAGTTGGCAAGTCAACTTTAGTTACAAATTTACTGATTTCTCCTCCACTAGAAATAGGTCCTGCTAATTGTACTATTGTCTTAGATAACCGTCTAATATGAAATCCAAATAGGGTAGTTCTCCCATATTCTACATATGTAATAAGTAAGATCTAGCTACCAGTAGAAAGGAAGAAAGTAGATGGAGATAGGTGAAAAGAAAATGGGAACTTCTGTTTGAGTTCCTACTACATGTTGAGATGCTGTGGTTGCTTTAGAAGCTTGATTATGTCATGTAATGCTAGACAAAAGAGAATGTATATTTGGATTCATTAACTCTATCATTCACAAATACTGTTTTTATTTTATTCTTTTCCAGTACGGTTTATTACCAGATACTGAGTATAGTTCCCTGTGCTATACAATAGGACCTTGTTGTGTATTGATCCCAAACTCCCAATCCAGCCCTCCCCAATTCTCCCTCCCCTTTGGCAACCACGAATTTGTTCTCTGTGTCTGTGAGTCTGTTTCTGTCTCATAGATGAATTCATCACAAACATTGTTTAATGCCTTGATATTACTTCCTTTTGAAAGTTATCCTTATCGAAACCTTCAATCTAGTTGCCTTAGAGACAAATAATTTGCTATTTTTTAAAAATTTAGGTCAACTTTATCAGACATATTTGAAGTAATTGATTTAGATGGAAATGGTCTTCTTAGTCTTGAAGAATATAATTTTTTTGAATTGAGAACAAGCGGTGAGAAATGTGACGAAGATGCTTGGGCTGTCTGCAGAGGTAAGCATTTTTCCTTAATGAGTGTGTTATATACCTATATATACCCTTTCATCCTTAAGAAGTGAAATATCAAATTTCTCCATCGAATATTATAGTAGTTAGGACAATTTAAAAATAGTAGCATTGTTTGCAGATCATAACAAATTAAACATTTATTTTTCTTAAATTGGTAGTTGGTATAAAAGACAATATAAATTACTTACTCACAATTACTGCGTTCTTTGGAACTTAGAATATAAAAAACTTTGTCTTAGCTCTGATAGTAAAGGCTGAAGTGAAGAGAACCAAACTATGCCCAGGAGAGGGCAGCAAAGAGCTAACAGACTAGAGTTCCACTAAAAATTAAGAGGTTTCCAGGAAGTTGTTTATGTATGTATGTTAAGAATTGTTTTGTTTTTTGTATTTGAGTTGAATTAAGAAAGTCCACCCATGGATGTATAGAAGCCAAAGATACTAAAATAGGCAAAGAAAAACACTGAGAGTGAGGCAAAGTCAGTTGTTGCTTGGGAGAAGACTGAAAATAGGGTAGATCTTGTGTATTTAAGCTGAGGACTAAAAGGTCAAAGGAGAAAGCCAGAAAACCACAGCCAACTGTAAATCACAGAGCACGAAGTCTGAGAAGGTTGGAATGTAGTCAGGAGAGAGATTAACTCACATGTTGCTGTCACTGGAGTAGTAATGTGTCCTAATCCTCTGGGTCTTGGCAGTCAGTGACCTAGGGAGGAATCTGATAAATCTGTTTTTCTAAAGAGCAAGTAAAGTAGAAATATTAATATAAAGTTTTTTTTAAAAATCTCTTTTATTAACTTTTTATTTTGTATTAGAGTGTAGCTGATTAACAGTATTTTTAACTGAAGGTTTATGTAGTGTAATCAATAACAAGAAATACATGTTGATTTATAATTTTAAACTTTGATTAGAGGATTGATAACACATAACATAGAGTGTTAGTTTTAAGGAGATGCAGTCATCTTGTAACTTTAATGATATAATATTTTGATTCCCTTTGTCCCTTTGTCATATATCAGTTGAATATATGGGTATTTTCTGAGTTCTCTGTTCTACTCCACTAAAGTATTTGTCTCGTTTTTCACCAGTACCACACTTCTCTTGATTACTGTAGCTTTAAAGGAAATCTTGAAGTTGGGTATTAACAAACTTTTAAAAATTAATGGAGAATTGATAATTTTAAGTTTTAAAAGTAGATCAGTTATTGATAGTCTCTGTAGCGTTATACCTAGATACATTATTCTTGAAAGTAATTATTTCTTTGTATTATATATCAAATATTAATGTTTTCATCTTGCTCTTCTACTTAGTAGCTCCAGCTTCCATTTTAGTGGTTACTGTATCTCTCTATGATCTAATTTAATCTACATTTCCTTTTTTGTCTTTACAAAAGTTATGAATCACTTTCCAAACTCTAAGCATTTTAAACTATTAATCAGTCAACCAGTTTTAAACAGCTGTGTCTCTGCCTCTTTTCTCATAGTAAGGTGTGTTAAAGAGATGTCTCAAATAAGAGTACCCATTTTCCTTGGGCATATTATAGATGGGAATCGGAAAATAAAATAAAATAAAATCTTTCTTTGTTGTAGGACAGTTAACAGAATATAATCCAAAATGAGTAGCTGTATTTTATCTATTTCATAGTCACATTCAGGAATTATATATAGATATTTCTATGTGAATTTTTTGCTTATAAACAATGTTAAAATGGGCATACTTAGATTTGTGTGGGACATTCAGGGACTTCAAAGTGTTCCCTATTATCTAACAGTTTTTTAAGGACCAGGGAACAATTCTGTTAAAATTAAAGCAGTTAAACATATAATAGTCTTCTTGAATCTGGCACCATTCACTTTTCCCTTTTGAAATACCAGTAGTTTGGGGGATATTACATCAAATTCATTTGGATTTAAGTGGCAAGTAAGTATTTTAATTTTTGAAATATAGTACTGGCTTCAGCCGTATATGCCCTAATTTTTGAAATATATGTTAGTATATACTCTGATAAGCAGGCAGGTTGGAATTTACCCAGAAAAATTAAGATTTCCTCTAATTTTGAAATATATTTGTACCATTTAAGACTTCAGCTCTTGTTGAAAAACTAAATCACACACTGAGATAGTGCTTATGCTGAGTTGTGGGAAATCAGAACAGTATCTCTCAAACATGTTTTGAACCATTCTTTTTGTTTTTAAAACATGGTCTTTATTTATTTATAACTTATTTATTTTTGGCTGTGCTGGGTCTTTGTTGCTGTGGTCAGGCTTTCTCTAGTTGCAGCGCGTGGGCTCAGTAGTTGGGGGTGCGTGCTCTAGGGCGCAGCCTCAGGAGTGTGTCGCACAGACTTAGTCGCCCTACAGCATATGGACTCTTCCCAGACCAGAGATCGACCTGTGTCCTCGGCATTGGCAGGAGATTCTTAACCGCTGGACCACCAGGAAAATCCTTGAGCCATTCTTATTTCACTTTGATAGTGCTCACAGATTCTTAAGGCCTCCTTTAAAATAAACACTTATGAATAATAATATAGCCATTTTAGTAAATGCATGAACTTAAAAAAAATATGTAAGGAAGAAACTGTTGGTTGTTTTGACAGAGAATTTTGATACCAAGAAAAATGAACTAACAAGACAGGGCTTTATGGATCTGAATCTGATGGAAGCCAATGATCGAGAAGGAGATCCTCGTGATCTTTGGGTAACTCTGCACTCAATGGGCTACAATAAAGCTCTGGAACTGACGGAGGTAAAGCAGCCTTGAAGTTTGCTGTGGGTGTAATGTAGATAGTATTTTCCCCCACGAACATTTCCTTGACACAGGACTTTTGAATTGGGCTCTCAAATCCTTGAACTTCAATATACAAATGAATCCTGGGTGCAACAATATGTTTCTGCTAGTTTATGCAAGCTCTTATATGAAATTTAATTGCTCACAACATTTTAATAATTCAGGAACAAAAGTAGTTTGAGCATATGATATGCAGGAAAAAGATTGGTAATACAAAAACGTTTCCTAATTGGTGATGGTTATTTGAGTTGCTAAAATTTCAACGGTTGCTTCTATTCCAAGACTTCAGAGACTCTTTGTCCTAATGGAATAAAAGCCCTCATATAATAAGAAGAATATGTCTGTATGAGAACTGGAATTCTGATCTTTTCACAAGGGTACTCCTTGGGTTAATATTTATAAAACACTTAAAACAGTGCTTGGCTCTTATAAAGCACTATATATGTATTAGCTATGATTATTATTATTTATTAACATGTAAGGTATAAAAAGTTGAATAAGACTCGCATAAACCAGAGGAATAATAAAAATTAGGCCTATTTCTTAAATTTTATATCTTTGTGTCCTTTAATAAAGTTTGAAATAAATGATTTAAGAGTTGTAAGCCACACAAATTAGTTAACAGTATGTTTGTTTATAACTTAAAAATAGTATCTGTCCTTTCTATAAATACATCAACCTAGGAGGGTAACACTACCAGAAACAAATTTTAAGTTTGGGGTGTACTGAGACTTTGGTTTAGTTTCTAAGTTTTGACATCATTTAAAATTCCTCAAAAATTTGTTTTCTGAGACGTTCTCTATGTTGTTGTTTATTTTTTTTTTTTGCCATTTTTATTAATAAGAGGTGAATAGTTACAGTAACTTTTTACATTCTACTTTAACATTTAGTGAATCTTACATCTTTAAGCATGGTGAAAATCAGCACCTAATCTGTGAAAAATACTGTGTCTGCTACACATGCTTCCGTTTAACAGAGGAGTTAGTTAAGAGGCGATTGTGACATTTTAAGTTAAGAGCAGATAGTAGCATTTAAGATTAAATTATGGTAAGATTTAAGTTAAGAGCAGATAATAGCATTTGCTGATATCATTGACTTTTGAAGTCACAAGTAAGAAGGATTTCTGAGATAAAGGTCTTTTACTTAAATTTTATTTATTTATTTAATAGGTAATATATTCCATTGTTTGAAGTTCGAAAAGTAAAAAATTTATATATATATACAGTGAAAATGTCAAAGGTTAATGAGACTACCACTCAACAGCTGAAATAAAAAGACAAAACTGAATTGATTGCTTACTACAAGGAAGAGCTATACTGGTCAGGCACAAAACAGAATGTTCATCTTATTTATAAAGGGCATTGGGGAAGCATGGTTATTCAGATGAGACTGTTGGTTGATTGATATACTCAGTGGTATATTTATTTACTTTGCATCTGTCTGTGATTGCTTGACTTTCAAAAGTGAAGAGCCAACCCTAGCTGACTTACAGACATATGTTTATTGAGGTGAGTTGTTGCAGATCAATTGAATGTATTTGAAACAAGTTCTGGGGTGAGAGATCAAGGTGTCAGAATAAAAGGACATGGAGTTCACCTCTTCCCACAAATGTATCAAAAATACATCTACATGTGGAGTAATTCTCACAGATTACCTACTGGACACTAGCAAATCTCATATACAACCAAAGCTACAAGAAAGATCACCATGTACGGGTAGGGCAAAAAAAAAAAAAAAAAGGAATCAGGATGGGACACAGCTATACCCCTGGGAGGGATCTGTGAAAGAGAAAAGATTCCCTCACCCTGGGAACCCCCTTCACCAACTGGGAGATCAGCTGGGCAGAAGGGGAGATTCAGAGGCTCAGCGGAGAGTCAGCAGCTGGCTTGGAGCAGGCCTAACAGATTGAGACCAGCATTAATGGTCCTGGCCACCTCACTGCATGCCCCAGCCCGAGAGGCGCAGCTGCTGGCGTGCACAGTGGCTCGTGGTGACACCCAGACTTCAGCAGACAGACCTGGGTATAGGACTAAGGTTGGCTACATGGAAGCAGCTTGAAGGGGCTAGAGTGTGGTCCAGGCTGCAACTGGGAGCGTGCACAGAACAAAGCCCGAGTCCACCGTAGAAGTTCTGTTGTTATGCAGGCAAAGGGAGGGGCAGGGGCCCAGTCCTCGCAGCCTCATCCTCCAGTGACCTCACAGTGGGTGCAGCTCTGCCTCCACAAGCTCCTGGAGCATGTAAGCTCTGCAGTTGCCCACGTGCAGAGGCAGAGATGAAATCTGAGCTGATCCCCAGGACTGCTTGATTTCAGAAGCTGGGCTGAAATCAGCCTTGTCCTGAGGCTTTGCAACTTTGGTGGATGTGTGTTGCCAGGACCTTTATAACCTCAGTGCCTGTGGAACATCTGCATGGATTTACTGGTGCTCCCATGGCTGGGGCAGGTCTGGAGTTAGCAGCTGCAGGTTTTGTGGGTGTGCACATGTAGAGATAATGCTGGGGTCTGCCCTGATTCCCTAGTGAACACATACAGTTGTGTTCAGGAGCACAACTATATGTGACTATGGTGGGTCCCAGTGCCCGGCTTCAGTGAGCCTGCGCAAGGTTTCTGCACTGGTGGCTCCGTGACACAGCGCCTCAGCAACATCCAGGTTGACTGCCTGATTCCCAGGGCTGAGGTGAGGTTGTAGGCAACATTCCCTAGATGAGGTTCTACACTGCAGGCCAGAAGACAGGAGCAAGTCCTGAAAGGGAAAAACTGGCATCTGGGATAATCTACCCAGCAAGAGTATTATTTAGAATAGAAAGGGGAGATAAATTTTCAGTAAGCAAAAGCTAAAAGAATACTAAATTCTTTTTAGTATTTAGTAATACTAAACTTATACTAAAATACTGAAAGTTATTCTATAAATAGAAAAGAAATAAGAATCTATAGAAAAGAGAAAATCACAATCAAATGAGGCAGTATATAAAAAAAAATTTTGTGAAAGTGATGATAACCACAACAAACAGCAAAAGGGTAAACGTGAAGATGTAAAAAGGGACATCAAAATAAAATGTGGGAGAAGGGAGTAAGAAAATATACATTTTTTTTAGAGTGTGTTTGAGCCTATATGACTCCCAGTCTAAAGCAAACTGATACAGTAATAGGTTAACATACTTGAAAAATAAGGTAACCACAAATCAAAAACATTCAATAGATTCACAGAAAACAAAACCAAGAAAGCTCAAGCATAATGCAGAAGAAAACCATAAAACCACAAAAGGAAAAACAAAAATAAAAACAAAAAGGAAATGCAAAATCAACTGGAAAAACAAGATTTAAAATGAAAATAAACACATATTTATCAATAAAATATCAATGGACTGAATGCTCCAATCAAAAGACATAGAATGGCAGTTGGATAATAAAACAAGAGCCTACAATATGATGCCTGCAGAAAACCCACCAGGGTTGAAGGACACACACAGATCAAAAGTGAGAGGATGGAAAAAGGTATTTCATGCAAATGGAAATGACAGGAAATCAGGGGTAGGTGGCAGTACAGAATAGACTAAAGGCCATAAAGAAAGATAAAGGATACTATATAATGATAAAAGGATTGATACAAGAAGAGAACATAACACCCATTAACATGTGCACCCAGTATAGAAGCACCTAAATGCATTAAAAAAATATTGACAGATATAAAGGAGAAAATTGATGAGAATATAATAATTGTAGGAGACTTTAACACCCCACTGACATCAATGGACAGATATTCCAGACAGAACTTCAGTATGACAACAGAGATCCTAAATGTCATAAAAGATCAATTAGACTTAATTGCTATTTTCATGACATTGCACCCCCCCAAAAAAAAAAACCAGCACATTCTTTTCAAATGCACATTGAATATTCTTTACATGCAGAGATACAAAACAAGCCTCAACAAATTTAAGAGGATAGAAATTATTTCAAGCATCTATTCTGACCCACAATACCGTGAAACTGGAAATCAACCACAGAAAGAGAAATGAGAAAAAATGATTACGTGGAGATTAAACAACACGCTACAGGAAAAAAAGTGTGTCAGTAATGAAATCAAAGAGGAAATTTAAAAAGTACCTTGAGACAAATGACAAGCACACAAAATCTGTTCAGTTCAGTCACTCAGTCATGTCCGACTCTGCGACCTCATAGACTGCAGCACATCAGGCTTCCCTGTCCACCACCAACTCCCAGAGCTTGCTCAAACTCATGTCCATTGAATCGGTGATGCCATCCAACCATCTCATCCTCTGTTGTCCCCTTCTCCTCCCACCTTCAATCTTTCTCAGCATCAGGGTCCCTTCAAATGAGTCAGTTCTTCGCATCAGGTAGGCAGAGTGTTGGAGTTTCAGCTTCAACATGAGTCCTTCCAATGAATATTCAGGACTGATTTCCTTTAGAATGGACTGGTTTGATCTTGCAATCCAAGGGACTCTCAAGAGTCTTCTCCAACACCACAATTCAAAAGCATCTGTTCTTCAGCGCTCAGCTTTCTTTATAGAATGTAGCAAAATCTATAGGATGCAACAAAAGCAGTCCTAAGAGGTGTCAATTATTCTAAGAGCATACTAGATGTTATTTTATATATATTTTACTCTCTTCTTCTAGTAATTTGATATGCCTTAGAGAGAGCCATAATTTAATCATTTGAGCTAAACTATTTCATGGTAAGGAAATAGATTTTTACAAAGAGACTAGGCTACTTATTGTATGTCAAGCCTATATTGTCCTTTTTATTTTTTAATATAACCCCATCAATAAACAATACTATGTCAGGATTTGGTATTGAAGCATCCAAAATTTTGTTCTGAGCATGGATACTTCTTGATTTATAGAATCATAATGAGGAAATTCTCCTTATTCAGTAAGGGTTATAGAGTTGTTGGATTGAAAGTGTTATACCAGCAAATGGTAATACAGTGCGAAAGTAATAATTCATAATTAATTAATTGGTATAAAAATGTTGAATGTTTCCATTAATGATGGGAATATACACATGTGGTAACATTTTATTTAAAGGATTAATACAAAACCTGAAGGTATTTTGACTTAGTTTTGACTAATCTGGAAGTACTCTGAGACAATAAGGTATTGCCTTTGATGGGCAATGATTCTTTGATATGTGCTATGTTATTGAGTTAATATACCTAGAGCATGACCTAACATTTTCATGTTTGTAAAAACAAAAAAAGAAAGCTTTATGATAATCTAGGGAGAATCCATTTATAATCTTATGAGCTGTGTTCTAATTGGTTTGAATATGTAGTGGATTTTGCCCATGAGGTTTCTGGAACCATAGCTATTTCTTTGGCAGTTTCCTGAATTATATATTATGTAAGTAATCTAATATCTAGATGAGCTATATTTTGACCCCACATATTAAATTAGTAGGTATTGTGTCACAAAGACTAACCAAAGTATCAGTTATAAGTTAGGATTTAGGAAAGGGCTTAGGAATGTTTGTTAAATCTCATCGTTTGTTAATCTCATTAATGGTTTTAGTAAACCAAAATTTATTTTATGTTAAGCATTCTTTAGGTTACTATACTGGCTTCTCTGGTGGCTTAGTGCTAAAGAATCTGCCTGCAATGCAGAAGCAGCAGGAGACACACGTTCGATCCCTGAGTCAGGAGGATTCCCCTGGAGGAGAGCGTGACAACCCACTCCAGTATTCTTGCTTGGAGAATCCTGTGGACAGAAGAGTCTGGCAGTCTACAGTCCATACATAGGGTCACAAAGAGTCAGACATGACTGAAGCGATTTAGCACACATGCACGCAAGTTACTATACACTCTCAGTTTGTCTTACCTTTTCCTACCTTATTTTTTTAATTAAATCCCCTAATTTAGTTTCAGAATTATAGATTATCCATTCCCTCTAACAACTTATAAAGGCAGAACCTCTTGCAAAGTGCAGTATAACTTCTTTTTTTGTTGTTTTTTCCAACTTTTTATTTTGTATTGATGTAGGGCTGATGAACAATGTTGTGATAGTTTCAGGTGAACAACAAAGGCACTCAGCCATACATACACATGTGTCTGTTCTCCTCCAAACTCCCCTCCCATCCAGGCTGCCACATAACACTGAGCAGAATTCCATGTGAATAGCATAACTTCTTTATTGTTCCTCCTGCAGGAACATTGCCCTTATATCACCATAACAATAATTTGCTTTTTTATTGAATGTTGATGAACAAATATATGTCTAGTTTGTTTTTTTTTTCCTTTTTTAAAAAAGAATTTCATGGTATGAAATCTTTTTAGAATTCAGAACTGGGAAAATATTACTTCATTTTCTTTAGATTTTGAGAGCATGTAATATATTCTGTTTCACTTTTATCTTTGCTAACATGTAGCTAAGAGCCACATTTTGTATAAAACTTAAGTAGCATGCCCTAATCTAGGTTTTCTTATTCCTGTCTTCCTGAAACTTCCTTTTTATATATTGTTAATATTTTTACAATTAACAATTTATAATGAATAGTTTTCTTCCATTGTATGCTTCCTATTTAACTTAGTATGATTAAAAAAAAAATAAGTAAATAGAAGGTTAAGCCCATGAACAGAAAGAAAAAAAGGATACAACGGGCACCTTTTTAACGTATAGAAGATTTTATTTAAAAATTCCAGGTAATGCATCTTTAACAAAGACCTTTTAAGATGTTTATGTTTAGTAACATCTGAATATAATATCGATACTCTTTGATCAAGTAAAACAGATAACTACGACTTGAAAAATGGTAAAAAAATAATACCAGAATCTGTTCAGTACTGAAAATTCAGTACTTTAAAATGCAACAGTCATAGGTCAGTTCAGTCATTCAGTCGTGTTCGACTCTTTGCGACCCCATGGACTGCAGCACGCCAGGCTTCCCCATCCATCACCAACTCCTGGAGCTTGCTCAGACTCATGTCCATCAAGTCAGTGATGCCATCCAACCATCTCATCCTCTGTCGTCCCCTTCTTCTCCTGCCTTCAGTCTTTCCCAGCATCAGGGTCCCTTCAAATGAGTCAGTTCTTCACATCAGGTGGCCAAAGTATTGGAGTTTCAGCTTCAGCATCAGTCCTTCCAATGAATATTCAGGACTGATTTCCTTTAGGATTTACTGGTTGGATCTCTTTGCAGTCCAGGGGACTCTCCAGAGTCTTCTCCAACACCACAGGTCAAAAGCATCAATTCTTCAGCACTCAGCTTTGTTTATGGTCCAGCTCTCACATCCATATATGACTACTGAAAAAACCATAGCTTTGACTAGTTGGACCTTTGTTGGCAAAGTAATGTCTCTGCTTTTTAATATGTTGTCTAGGTTGGTCATAGCTTTTCTTCCAAGGAGCAAGTGTCTTTTAATTTCATGGCTGCAGTCACCATCTGCAATGATTTTGGAGCCCAAAAAATTGTCACTGTTTCCATTGTTTCTCCATCTATTTGCCATGAAGTGATGGGACCGGATGCCTTGATCTTAGGTTTTTGAATGTTGAGTTTTAAGCTAGCTTTTTAAAGCAACAACAATCATTATAATTTTTTTGGAATTCTATATTGTGAAATGTTTTGATACATATTGGGCTTCCCAGGTGGCTTAGCAGTAAAGAATCTGCCTGAAATGCAGGAGACACAGGTTCAATTCCTGGGTTGAGAAGATCCCTGGAGGAGGAAATGGCAACCTACTCCAGTATTCCTGCCTGGAGAATCCCATGGGCTGAGGAGCCTGTTGGGCTATAGTCCATAGGGTTGCAAAGAGTCGGACACAACTGAAGCAACTTAGCTTTCTTTTTTTTCCTTTTTGACACATATTACCTATCAGATATCTCCAGCAACTCTTGGCAGAAAGTACAATGTTTATCCCCACTTTCCCTGTGAAGAAATCAAGCCTCAAAGAAGTTAAGTGACTTCCCTAGATCATGTAGCTAGTAAATGGCAAAACTCAGTTACAAATTCAGATCTTCCACCTTCTAGTCCGAGATTTTTCAGTCTGCCATCTCTTATAAAAGGTGACTTTATTCTTGCCAAAGGTTGGAGTCATTAACTATTTTAAAACTTTTTTAAAAGATAAAAATCTATATTGTTCTACAAACTTCAGACTTTTATCTTTTGTTCCCCAAATAAAAAGTTGATTATCAATGTGTATGAATTCATTCATTTACTCAACAGTTACATTTTAATGCCTATAAGTAAGCTTACAATAAAGAGGCACTTAGGTTACAGTTATGAATAAAATAGTCAAAAATTCTACCCTCTTAGATAATCCATGAAGAAGGAAGGCTAATTAAATGCAGAATTAATAAAAATCATTTTAAAAGTGTGGTCAAAGTAGAGAAGAGTCAGGTAGTAAAGGAGATTGGGGGACCAGAGCAGCTCTCTCTGCAGAAGTGACATGTAAGCTTAAACCTGAAGGAGGAGGATGAGGTACATACTGAAAAGATGTGACTCTTCCAAGCTGAGAGAATACTACCTATGAAATCCAACGCTGGAAAGGGTTTTATTTTTTCTAGGGTCTGAAAGATCAGAGTAGCTGGAGCACATTAAGGCAGGACATTGGGTTGTATGGAGAGGCAAAGGTTACCTTGTGCAGCATCTTCTGGGCTATGGTAAAGACTAAAGAGTAGACATTAGAAAAATCTATTTCCAAATGCAGAAAATCTCTTTAGATCTTAGATTTTTATAGTTACTTTTATACTAACTTTAAACTGAGAATTTTTCTACATTTTGCTATTTTTGGTGTTCTATATTCGTGTACTGTTTCAATTATAACCATAATTTCTTTAAAGTTACAGATGAATTTTTTCTGTAACCTTACAGTTAAGAAAGGAAATTAAATAACTAACATGACATGAGTTAGCTTTACAGTAAATTGAGGGGTTTGGGTAAAGGAGGTTTTTTCCTTTTCTATGAACATTATTAGTTAATATGCAGCCAAAAAAACAGAATTTCATGTTTTTTTATTACTCAATTCATTGTACTTAAACTTTCCTCTTAAATGTGTATCAGAGGGACAAGTTAGAAAGTGTAGTATGTCTTCTTAAATCATATGATTTTGTTGTGTGTGTTAGTCACTCAGTTGTATCTGACTCTGTGACTCCATGAACTGTAGCCCACCAGACTCCTCTGTCCATGGGATTCTCCAGGCAGGAATACTGGAGTGGGTTGCCATTTCCTTCTCCAGGGGATCTTCCTGACCCAGGGATCGAACCCCAGTCTCCTGCACTGCAGGCAGATTTTTACCATCTGAGCCACCAGGGAAGCCCAAATCATAAGATAAACAAACTAATAATAAATAATTTAAATTCTGTCAAAAGACTAAAACAGAGTTTGTTTTTTTTTTCATTTCAGGCATGCCCATTTGTCATTGATATCTATGCAGACAAATGCAAGCCAAGAATTAAAGCTGTCCATATGGAGGCATGCAGTGGGCAACTTGAGAAGGCCATTTGTAAATCTGTTCTTAACAAAGGCAATGCCAAAGTGATGGATGGCTATGAAAATATAATTATATACACTTATAAGCGTGACACCTGGATAACATCAGTTATTGAAAACAAGGTATCAGTTATGAGGTGGTTCTCCTCATAACTGCAGTGGTTACTAATACATTCCATCTTCTTTCTTACCCTATCCTTGCCTAGCAATTAAATAACCCCATTACATTAATAATATCTATAATAATCAGTTTCTTTTTATTCTCAAGTTTCTAACTCAAACTGGGCATGATAATCTTTATATCTTTTTAAAGTATATTTATTTCTGAGATGCTCATTTTTGTGTTTCTTTTTGAGATAATTTTCTTCACACATACATAGCTATTTTAAACAGCAGACATATTTTAAAGAAATATAAACAAAGTAAAGAATTTAGCCCAACTTTTTTTTCTTTTATTTTTTAATTGGTGGAAAATTGCTTTACAGTGTTACGTTGGTTTCTGCCATGCAACCCAGCAAATCAGTCATAACTGTATATACGTGTATATCCCCCCTCCCGCTTGGGCCTCCCTCCCCTCCCCCGTCTGACTCCTCTGGATCACCGCAGCACGCTAGGCTGGCTCCCTGTGCCCTATAGCAGGTTCCCACTAAGCACTTTACACACGGCAGTGTATATATGTCAATGCTGCTTTCCCAGTTTGTCCCACCCTCACCTGCTCCCACTGTGTCCGCAAGTCCGTTCTCTTCTAGGTTCATCAGTACCATTTTTCTAGATTCCTTATATATGTGCTAATATACGATACTTGTTTTTCTTTTTCTAATTTCACTCTGTGTAAGAGGCTCTGGGTTCACCACCTTCCTGGAACTGACTCAAATTCATTCCTTTTTATTAGCCCAGCTTTTTAATCCAAACTTTGTAGTATCAAAAGTCCTACAGATTATCATCATTTTATCTAATTAAATATATTCTACTGTCTAGGATCTGTTTTTATCAAGCCAGTTATTTCTAGCTTTGGCCATCTTCTGTGCTATGAATACTGTTGATATTGCATGTGAAGAGGATACTCACATAAATTCCTTAAGTCAGAGCCACCAGTTTTCTAAAAAGTATATATTTTCATAAATCTTACTGAAGACAGCTAGGTTTTTAGAACTATTGGCTTATTTCTCTTTGTTCCTGGGTGAGATTTACATTATCTTTATGCCTGTCATAAATTTCTTTAAGTGCTTAAGATTTGTCTGAGTATTGAGTCAATGTGAGTGTATACTATGTAACTAACTCTCCTAGTCATAAGATAGGCCACTAGAAAGTATACCATGAGACTGCTTTCAAGGAGTTTAGGGGCTAGTCGTAAAAGCAAAACTAATACCCTCAAAAGAGATCAAAGAATAGTTAAGTTACATAGTATTGTTTGTATGTGCAATAGGAATTCTACTGTATCTGTATCTCTTGTAGTTGATGTTAGTGGGGACTGTAGAAGTTGGGGAAGGATTTGTGATTAGGGAGGAAGGGAATTGTGGTGTGTAATTTGAGCATGTGGTATAGATTTGAAGGGTATCTAGGATTTAGATAGGCAGAGGGCCGGCCCTTAGAAGCAGAGGAAACAGTGTAAAGAGAAATATGAGTAAGCATTAATGTGAACTATAAATGAAAGAATGGGAATATCTCCTTTGCAGAAGCAGAGAGCTTTATTTGGAGGAGCATTTGAAAGGTAAATAATACAGGCTGAATGGATCCAGATTATATATGTTATCTTGAAAACAAGATAGAGGAGTCTAGACTTGAGGAAATAAGATAGGGTTCCCCAGCCAGTAGGTTGCTATCTTCAAATGGATCATAACGCTTTGGAAAGTGATTCCTAAGATCCTGCATGTTTCTGTTTCTGCCTTCTGTGTTTTTTGTTTGTTTTTGATTATGTGGGTATGTGTGTCTGTGTGGATGTGTGTGCGCACACGCCCTCTCTGTTTTATTAGGACTAAAAGGGTGGAAGAGAGCCACTACCTTACCTCAGTTCCTCTGCACTTCTATTACCTTCATTTCTCAACCCTCCATCTCCTTCTTTTTCCTCAAGGAAAATTAAATTTTTCCACCAAAATGAGGTAATAACATTTTAGAGCTTAACATGTGCCAAGCACTTTAATGCATTTGCTTCTCACTACCCAGTGAGGTAAGTACTCTCCGCATTTTATACACAAGGAAACTGAAGCACAGGGATGTTAAATAACTTGCAAAAGGTCACACAGCTAAATAATAGAAGAGCTGAGAGATGAATCTAAGTAGTCTATAATGTTGTATTGCCCCTGTGTAGTCATCGGGGAGTGACTGCAGGTTCTTTAACAGGGTACTACTTTAATTTGTACATTTCTCTCATTTATCAGCTTCATTCTGTTTTCTCTCCATCCTAGAAGCTGTCTATTATCAATGATCTGTCATCTCAAATACAACTTCTTCCATGATATTAATGTCTGAATTAATGTTTCTGTGTTTCTATAGAACGCTGTGAAAATATCTATCACAAGACTTGCAAAGTGTTTTGTAATTATCACTTTGTTTGTATATATTTAGTAAAGAAAGGACTAGCAATTTATGAAATCTTTTTTTATAGTCAGACAGTAAAGTGATTATTCACATCAACAATGAGCTGAGTAAAAACTGTGTAAACAACAGAGGACTCGACATATTTGCAGTAGAAGTGGCACCAAAATCTACAATGGTAATGCATTGTTTTTTAATTAAAAGCTTTTGTTTTATCAATTTGAAAAAAAATTGCTATTAATGCTATGAATAAATTTGTAGATATGAAGTAAAGTGGAAAATTATTTTGTGTGATATTTGTATTAGTACCATCCTGTACAAGAAGATAGGAACTGGTTCTAATCCAGTTCTCACTATTTGGTTCAATGATTATGGGACATTCACTTACCCGCTCTGCTGCGGTCTCTATAAGTGTAAAATTAATGTGATATCACCAGTTTTAGGTACTTCACAAAGTTAATGTAAAGATAAAGTGATACATGTGAAAACAGTATTGAATATTATATAGAACTACAAAGTAGTATTAATAGTAATTGGACTTTTGATAATTCAGAATATTTTGGTCTCCATTATTAAGATTTTCTAAGGTAAGCTAAAAGAGAAAATGCCTCTGAGCGTTAGATAGCCAGCTAAGTCAGGAGCTGAGCAGCTGAAGTTCTGTGTTAGCAGAACTCTAGGCATCTGATTTAGCCAGGAGTTCAAAGGCAGGGAGAGATCAGTAAACCCTGAAACTAGTCTAGTGAAGGGAAAAAGGAAAAAGCTTTCTGTTCTTACCCTTTTCCTCTCTGTACTGTCTATGAAATCCTAAAACAGTCTAGAACAGGGTAAAGAGAATTTATTTTTGCTGTTACTCCAGTGAGGATTTTTAAAAATGCTCTAGGCTTAGTGAGGAATAATACTTAACTTCCCTTTCTGCCACCCCTCTTTACCCACCTTCACAAATACCAACTATCAGCTAGTGTATTACAGTAGAATTAGGCTGGATTATTCTGTTGGAAATCAGATTGTAGATTGTAGGTCCCTGCTAAGGACAAATATTAAAGAATTTTATCTGCACAGAGATTTTTTATATAGGTTCTAGAAATGTCCTATTGAAAAATTAGCCCAAAATTATAGTATATAAAAGGAAAGTAAAGGCTTTCTGTTTTTATGTGCAGGTTTGTCAACATGTAATGCCGCTGAATGAACGACAAGAATGGATATATTATTGTGTGTATTCCCTTATATCTTAAACACTATTTTAAAGAAATTACTGTGTTTGAGACTGTCAGACTAAGAAGAATTATTTCAAGTTTGGTTTGTTACTTGTTGATCACTAAATGTAATCAATTTAACTGATGTACATAATAATCTATTTAATTTGTATGCATTTGGATTTCATGTCCTTATTACATACTTTATTATTAAAATAGAAATAATTTTTTAATGTGTGGCCTTCTTATTAATTTAATGTGATACTTGGCATATTTCATTTGTGACTAATAATTTGAAATTAAATTACAGGTAAGCTTTTAAAAAGTAACACTCAATGAATTCTATAAAATCCTATACCCTCTTGATGTATTCATCAAAAAAAATCCTGAAATAAAATATAAATGGCCCAGCTGCAGCCAGGGCCTTGTGCTTTGTCCCTGGACTCCGGCCTGTCCATGGAGCACAGAGGATCCAGGACTCCGGCCTGTCCACGGAGCACAGTGGATCCAGGACTCCCATCCTCCCCGTATAGTTAGAGGCATGTGACCGTGAGAGGACCAGGGCAGCTCCAGGGCCTCTTTCCTTCCTGCTGCTTCTGATTGGCTGGTGACACGCAGCCCCTCCACCACTTGCTTCTTCACCAGCAGCCTCTATCCTGCTGCACCTCTTCACAGCCTTGAGCATGTGCCCTCTCACAGGGCTCTGCCAGTGCTAGAGCCCCAGGACCAAGTTTCTGCTGTTGGCAGCGGCCATCCCAATGAGTCTGAGAACAGTTGGACGTTACGTTTACTTCTAGTGAGATCACTGTCTTCACGTACAAGAGCACGAGCAGGTACGACTGACAGGACTGGTCAATGTGATTTGACCTTTGAAAAAGTTAGAAAGTGTAACCCTGCAGGAGATCACAGATCCAGAAATAATTTCCCTAATGAGAGGACCTCTACCCTCTGGAAAGCTGTGAGCCATAATCTCACAGTCTTTCTTGATGCCAAAAGCCATGCAAATACTGCTACTAATGTTCTAAAGAAAATGTGTATGGAATTTCTTCCACTAACAATAATAGTATCATTTGTTCTTTCTTGCCAGAAGTTATCTATAAGATGAAACGAACAGATCACAGGTAGTAATGGCTGTTAACTCACAGACCTTGGAACGTCAGCCATGTGGGAGATGGGACTATGATACTCTGTGGACACAATGCATGTTTGTGATGATGGACATTTTGTTTGCCTGAAGCAAATGTAAATATCTTACAGTATCTATGTGGAATTTCAGGTTTCCTCCTGCAAAAGAATTTTGTATCCCCAGACTACTTGAAGAAGTGGTCAACTAAAGGCATTCAGGTTGTTGCTTGAACTGTTAATACCTTTGATGAAAAAAGTTACCATGAGTTTCATCTTGGTTCCATCTCTGACCCTGACAGTGTGTTGAAAGACTGCACATCATTTCTAGGCACCCCGCAACCCCCTGTCCAAGGAAACGTGCACAGGAACCTCCTGCTGGTCTCATGCAGGGATATTAAAATACCCCTTGTGCTAGCCCACACCCTGGGAGATCAGGTGGCTCACGTAAGTGATTGTCAGTAATTGCATTTTTACCCAAACCAAAGCAAAACCCTGTGTTGCCAACATGCTTCATGGAATGCCTGAGTTCAACCCTTGTTCTCGAAAATCTGAGTCTGCAAAAAGGCACAATAGCTACTGCCCCAACCTAGGTGAGGCATACAGCTTAACCCAGTGAGGATAAACACATTGAGTTTTGAAATTTGGGGGTACAGATGCAAATACATGAGAAATGCACCATCACCCAGAGCTGACATTTTAAAACTTGCCACACTTTTGTAACTTATTTATTTCAAATATTGTATTCAGCTATGTTATCAGTGTATTGTGGCTGTCAGAATTGTGACCACACTGAAAATCACTAAAAGGAAAAAATGTGAATGCAGAAATAGCCATTATATACTGTAGTTTTCCAATGAAAATACAATTAAAGCAAAATTTGGAGAAATTCCTTTTGTAGTAAATCAAAATCTAATCACAACAGTAGGAATATTTTGTTCTGATGGTAAATTTTTTAATGGACTTGTGGATTATTTTTAATGAAATCATTTTGAAATAATAGGCATTAAATCTGAATAGTGTTTAATGAAGTAGTACAGTGCATGAAAAACTAAGGCAATTAAAAACTGTGTAGCCATATCAGTAACAGGATACTTGGCTAGTAAATGTCAACTTTTGAAATATGAATACCAGTGTATTATTTTTACCCAGCACATGCTAGCACATAGTTTAAATGTCACTTGGATTTTTGGCCCTTCATTGGATGTCTGTAAAATGGATTGTTATTATCTAGCAGTTTGAGTTCTTCTAGTGATATCTTAAAAAATAATGCTTTCCCTGGCAGGCTAGGCGTTAAGACTTCATGCTTCCACTGCAAGGAGCACGGGTTCAATCCCTGGTTGGGGGAACTAAGATCCTGCATGCCACAGGGCATGGCAAGAAAAATGAGTACAATTCAAAAAACATTTTATTAATTGCCAAATGCCTTATAAGTCAAATAAATGTGGCCCTATACTCTGTTTCACAAAGTATTGAGTTGCAAGAAATAAGTTACCTGGCTGTGCTATCAAAAGCGCATAATAAAGTTGCTATCTTTGTTCCCAGTTTTAAAAAGACTTTTTATAACAGGATGATAGGTATCATTGGAAGATGGAGACCCAGAAAGAACAGTGAGCACTTAAACCTTGTCTTCCACCACTGTTACCACTTAGACATACCAAGCCTTTTTCCTTCTCATTATTCACTTATTAGAGGGGGGGAAAAAAACCCCAGCTATCTTATTGTTCCATCTTCAATTACTCAGTTGAAAAGAAAGATATTTTGTTTCAAGTTAATTTTTCTTCCAAGTGAATGAAAATCCAAGGGCATCAGCTAGTTAATGAATGTAACTATTCCATTTTTGGAAGTAAATGATTTTTTTAAAGGATTACTTCAGTACTGTGGTACTAGAATATCCCAAAAAGTTTAATTCAAGTCCTGAAATACCAGACTCACAGGTTGATAGCTATTCTTTATTCAACCAAAATATTGTTGATTAACATGTAAGAATGTTTTCTTTAAAGGTGCTACCTTTTTTGAGGGTAGTTTTGTACAGATTGACTATTATTTTTAGAGGTAACTTTGCATGTTGTTTAATTTTAAAAGCACTAGGATTCAACTTACGAAAAAGACCATGTAAGTGCCCCAAGTATCTCCTTTGCTCTCAGTCCCATCCCTGGCTATCTCCATAGTATCTACATTAAAGCTCTCCATGATGAATTTTATCTACAAACACTTCATTGAAATTGGCTTTCTTTCCCATTATTATTTATACATGTTCTCGACTTTTCATCTTTAAGAAAGCTCTCATTCCCCATCTATCTCTATCATTATTCTGTCCTCCCCTTCACACGGAAATGACTTGAAAGAATTGTCTATATTCACTTTCTTGACTCCCATTCATTCTTTCCAGTTAATTCTACTAGTGATTGTTTCACCAAAGACATCAGTAACTTCCTTATTAAATCCAGTGGATATTTTTAAGTCTTCTTTCCAGTGTTAAGACATTGTTGATCTCTCTGACACCATGCTCTCCAGATTTTCTTCCAACCTCTGACCATTCCTTTTCAAGCTTCTTTCCAACCATACTTCAGTACCTTCTCCCAAATTCCACATCCTCTCTTAACTCATTGTAATTCCTTCCTACTCCAAAATTCTACAGTTCCAATATTTTAAAACCAAATTAGTGTTAAATATCAAATGCTTCCAAAGTAATTCTTAAATTGCTATATTTGATCATTTTGATTTTCCATTACATTTGTAGTGAGCTATTTTTTTTAAGCCAGTGACCTTTTTTAAGATCTATTTTTGGTGTAGGTTAAATATGAAGCAGAAACTTAATATACCACACTGATCGTATTTTGGATATAATCCAGGAAAGTGGAAATGTATTTCTGGTTTTGACCACCAGAGGGTGAGCATATTATTTCCTTATTCATTAGTACACACACATGCCAGAGAGAGAGAGATACAGAGACAGAAGCTGACTGATAATATTTCTCAGCAATGGGTTAAATCCTTTATGACTTCTAAGATTGCTTTGGGGAAATCAATTGTATCATATACACCCATTCTTTTTACAGAACAGATAAAAAGTTATTTCTGGTTTGTAAACTGGATACTAAATCTTCAGTTCTTTCACTTCTTCATGAAGTTACAGTATAAGGACATAAAGAGATAGCCCTGCTAGCTTTACATGGGTTTATAAAGCTTATCTTTGCTACTCAGGCTAGTTTACTTTCTGGAAAAAATAAGAACTAAATAAGGATTTGAGTAAAAAAGAGGCAAATAACGGAATTGATTTATGGAAGGTAGATGAGATTCATGCAGAGACACAATTTAGGGGCCAGGAACTAGAAATGGTTGCTGAAAATCTAAAGGGTAAAGGGTTTTGACTGAAGTGTATACATATTAACTATGGCTAATTGTTATCTAAGGAAGAAGAAGAAGAATAGACATTCTCAGTCCTTATGAATAATTTACAAGCTCCGTATATTTGTGATATTTAACCACTGTTGATTTGTACTTTAAAAAAAACTGTTACTCTTATTTTTTTACATTAAAACAATCTCATGACAAATTGTATAGGGATCACTGGAAAAAAGATAGTCTCCTGAAAACTAGTTAGATCAACTCATGGGAGGGAAAAGATTTATTTAAGAGTAAAACTAATGTTTCTGAGTTTGTTATATCTGTAGTGAAAACAATGTGTTTAACACCATACACTGAATTTTATTATGTTCAATTATGTTGTTTTTTCCTATAGTTCAATACAACTAATGTTTTATCAGAAATTTATCATTAGTCTTTTTCAACCTGTGGCTTCATTTTTTTTCTTGTTAAGTAATTAAATTTTAACTAGTTAAGTGTCATTTCTAATTTAATAAAGCAACAAGAAAAACGTAACCAAATTTACTTAAAGATTTGGGATAGCAAACTTTTCTATTCTACAAAGGGAAAAGGTGGGTAAGTGGCTCTATGTAGCTCCAACTCTGATGAAATACATTCTCTATTTATACACAGCTATGAAAAACTGAAGCTTACAAAGAAAGAATCAGAAGTACTCTCAACAAAAAATTATTTAATTTTTGATACAGGCCAAGTTCTTCATCTTTAAGAGATAGTTTGTATATAGAGAAATATCCTAAATCCTCGCCACAGTGCAATTCTAGCTTCTTCAAGTAGTGCATCTTATATTTGTATATAAGGAAGTGTTCAGTAAAACCAGATGGCCAACTGTTTTCCTATCCTGAAGCACTTAAAACTAGCAAGAATTATACTTGAGGTCAAAATCTTACAGATCCTAATGACATGAACACACTTGTAAACTCTGGTTCATCCATAATTAGATTATTTCAGTTTTTCTCTACCCAACTCTTATTAAGTCACCGTTTATTATCTGAAAAATATCATTCTAACACACATAGAGCTCAAATCTCCCTCCCCACCTTTGTGAAAGCCTGTACAAGACCTATATCATCATTTGAAGTACTCAGGAACCAATGGGGAATTAAAACGATTTCAGCATTTAATCAACCCACCTTTATTACTGGATATCTGGAGGGTCATCCTTGAACAGTCAACTCAGGGAGATCCACCCATGTGCCAGGACCCACCTTAACCACAAAATCTACATCAAAGACAAACATATCCTAAGCCTGTGTGTCCCAAAGGAATTGTGTAGTGATCTCATTAATACAAAGATTCTGACTCGGATGAGGAACAAAGCCTGTGAATATGTGTTTCTAATAAGCTCTCAGGTGATACAAGTGCTTCTGGACTGTGGAACATTTTAAATAGCAAGTATCCAGGGCTAGACAATATTCAGAATTCCACAGCTGCCTTCCTCCCAAATTTTCCCATGATTTGTTCCCAGCCTACTTACTCTCTTCTCCATGACCCACTTTTATATGACACTTCACCTAAACTCCCCTTTTAATAAATATTGGCGCAGCCATGCAGTTGGCCACTTTATCTATCTCTCCGGTCACCTCAGATCCACCCATGTACCAGGACCCACCTCAGTGGAGATTACTTCTTGTAATCTTTGGCCTCTAGAATCCCTTCCTTCATTTTGACATCATCTCCAGAGTTTCTTATCTAGATAATAAGAGTGAGAGAAAGAATGAAGTACCAAAAGGAAGTTTAAGATAGGAAAGTTGTCTTTGGGGAATCTGAAATCCATCTGAGAGTTACCAGATAATTAAACCTAAAATGTTGTTATCAACACAAGCTTACAAGTATAAGTCAAGTGATCAATCTGTGCTTAGGAGTTCAGAGAGAAGAGAAAGTAATCCCAACAGACTAAAGTAGGGGAGTTTTACAGGAAATAGAAACTCTACTTTAAAATATGCACAGGGACTAGATTGGGGAAATGGTATGGGGATAACATTTAAGGAGAGGGAATAATGTAAGCACAGCTGCAAGGGTAGAAAAGTTTAAGTAAAGGATGTGAGGAGATCAGTGAGTACACCATTCAGAAACACAAAGGGTTAATATACAGTTCCTGGATGGCAAGTTAAAAAAATTAGTTCTCTTCATTGGTGATGGAAGGCACGAGGTTACAGTTGGGAGTGACATGGCTAGGATGATCCTGCTCCCCACTGTGCCTACCACAGTTCTAATTTATACCACCGAGCAGGAGTAATTATAGTGATTATTAATATCCTCCTTTTCATCGTTCACAGTGATCCAGTTTGAACAATAAATTATATAGTCACCCCAGACATAATGAAATTAGTATTTCACTCAAATGGATTAGAATACTGGTATGCAGCGTGTGGTCCCAAGATGTGTGATTCACAAATGGAGAGAAAAAAAAATACATAATACATTTCTAAAGATATACATAAATGTTAAAAAGAAGACCAACATATTATAAGCTGGTTAGAAGTATGGTTACATTCCCCCAAATTTAAAAATAGTATTTTAAAATTTCTTTTAGAAACAATTGGTTAACATTTAATATTTTATACATATTCTTAACTTTATTTTTTATTTTGCAATTTAACTTAAATTCAAGGCCAGCTTAAGTTCAATGATCTGTATGAGGTTAATGTCAGCATATAATAAAATACAATAGTGCCAATTACAGAATGCCAGCATTGTAACCTTTTTGGTAATTACAGATATAAATATGCAGCATTACTAAAAAGTACATATCTCTGTGTCTTTTATAAACATCTGTTGGAAAAATTGTTTGGATTTAGCTTCTTAAAAAGAATTGTTTTCTTCCAAGCAAAGCAGTAACAATTTTGGAAGTCAAGTAGACTGGTGACCAGTATACAAGGACTTATTAATACAATTAGCAAGTATCTAGTACACATATTATTTACAATACAGAAGTAGTAGACATGATCTCTGTCTTCAGGAGAAGAAAGAGCTGAGGAAATGAATTACATGTTATCTTATTAAGAGTAATAGTAAATCTTAAATTAGTATACACTGATCATTAAGCATAAACTAGTGATGAGGTAGGGTATGGGAACTGAAGAGGGCAGGGAAGACATGCCCAATCGCAGGGGAGAAGGGCAATAAGATTCTCTTGGAGGATTGAAGGAATGAAAAAAGTGTGGTCTGAAGCCAACTAGTGCTTTGATTTGTTTTCAGTCATGCAATACAATATTTTTAAAGTTAAATAATGGGAAAAGTCATCTTTTAATAACTATTAAAGGAAATGAGTCATAGACTTTAAAATATTGTGAAGTGCTGTACTAAAGTGAGATTATGTTTGGTAGAACCAGTTTGGAGAAGTTGGAAAGATTAGTGTGGCTGGTAGAGTCAGGAAAATGAGCTAGAACTTATACCTTGAAAGGATAAGAGGGATTCAGAAGTTGCGGGGGCGGGGGGGACGGTGAAGGAAATTTCAGGCATTTTCTCATGTTTTTCACTTTTCCTAGAATTTCCTGTATTGTATCTCTGCCTAGTAATATCATAGGCAATAAGTCCATAGTCATATACTTATTGATTGCCTAATATGTACAGAGCATTACTTTATTTACTACATATACAGAGGTGAACAAGCTAGACTTTGTTCCTGCTCTCATTAGATAGTCTATCAGAGAAGATAGATTGTGAACAAATATTACACACTCAGCCTTTAACATACATTTTTTAAAATGTTTCATTCTTCATCTTTCCTCAATCAAGAAGAAATTATTACACTTCTTGCACTTCTATTTTAAAACTAATACTTTTTTCTATAAAGTTTTAATTCTGTATTAAAATAATTATTGTACAATAAATTTGACCTTTTTGGGGGGGAAGAGTGAGGTTATACAGGTCTATTAATTTAGCACATGTATAGCTTCATTTAACCACCACCACAGTCAGGATGCAGGGTAGTTTCAGCACCAAAAACTCCCTTGTACAATCCCCTTACCGTCACATCCTCCTCTCCTCCCAGCTCTATTCTCCCAGTTCCTGGCAATCACTGATTGTTTTCCATCACTATGGTTTTCTCTTTTTGAGACTGTCATATGGGATCGTGTATTAGGTAACCTTCTGAGACTGAATTTTTTCATTCAGCATAATGCTTTTGAGAATTATCCAAGTTGGTGTATCAATAGTTTGTTCCTTTTATTGGTGAGTAGTTTTTCATCGTAAAGGTGTACCATAGTTTCCCCAATCATCTGCTAGGTTATTTCCAGTTTTCGATAATATTAACAGAGCTGATGTAAACATTCAGGTGTAGGTTCCTCCGTGAATTAAGTTTTCATTTCTCTAGGGTAAATACCTGGAGGTTAGATTACTGTATCATATGTTTAAGTGTATGTTTGACTTTTTTAAGAAACTGGCAAAGTGTTTTCCAGATTGGCTCTACTAGTTTGCATTTCTACCAGGTCTGTATGAGAGTTCCAGTTGTTCTGCAGCCTCATTACCACTTAGTTTGTCAGTAGTTTTTATTTCAGTCCCTTGGACTGCAAGGAGATCCAACTAGTCCATCTTAAAGGAGATCAGTCCTGGGTGTTCACTGGAAGGACTGATGCTGAAGCTGAAACTCCAGTACTTTGGACACCTCATGCGAAGAGTTGATTCATTGGAAAAGACCCTGATGCTGGGAGGGATTGGGGGCAGGAGGAGAAGCGGATGACAGAGGATGAGATGGCTGGATGGCATCGCTGACTCTATGGAGAGTTTGAGTAAACTCCGTGAGTTTGTGATGGACAGGGAGGCCTGGCGTGCTGCGATTCATGGGGTCGCAAAGAGTTGGACACAACTGAGCGACTGAACTGAACTGAACTGAACTGAACTGAATAGATGTGCGGTGTTATTTCACAGTTGTTTAAATTTGCATTTCCCTAATGGCCAATGATGGCTCAGATGGTAAAGCGTCTGCCTGCAATGTGGGAGACCGGGTTCAATCCCTGGGTCGGGAAGATCCCCTGGAGAAGGAAATGGCAGCCCACTCCAGTACTCTTGCCTGGAAAATTCCATGGACAGAGGAGCCTGGTAGGCTACAGTCCATGGGATCACAAAGAGTTGGACACAACTGAGCGACTTCACTTCTAATGGCCAATGATGTTGAACAACTTTTCATATGCTTCTTTACTATCTGTGTAAATCCTCTTTAATGAAGTAGCTCCTAAGTCTTTACCTATTTTAAACTGAGTTGTTACCATTGAGTTTTGGGGATACTTTATAAATTCTGGATAGTTTTTGTTGGATATGTGATTTGCAAATATTTTCTCCTAGTCTATAGTTTGCCTTTTCATTCAGATTGTGTCATATGGAGAGCAAGTGTTTGACGAAGTTCAGTTTATCAGTTTTTCCTTTAATGGATCATGCATTTGGTGTCAAGACTAAGCTGTTGCCTAGGCTTCCTTCCCTGGTGGCTCAGAGGTCAAGAATCCACCTGAAATGCAAGAGATGTGGGTTTGATCCCTGGGTTGGGAAGATGCCCTGGAAATAGCAACCCGATCTAGTATTCATGCCTGGGAAATCCCACTGACAGAGGAGTCTGGCGGGCTACAGTCCATGGGTTACAAGGGAGTCAAACGTGATATAGTGACTAAACAACAACACCAAAAACAATTTCAGGATCATTGACTACAGATGACTTTAACTTTTATTCAAATAAATTTTAAGCACTTGAATAATTTACAGGTGTAAATAGAGTAAATTTTAAATGGTTTTCTATTACTGACACATGTAGGAACAAGTCATTTTAGCAAATTATAAAAAGATCAAAATTTAACATAATGAACTAATTCTATGGCCATAAAGAACCTATGATTTAGGTTTAACAAAAGAACAAACATGACATTTGCTGTGTTGTTCAGTATTAATTTGTATGGGGATGTGGAATCATCAATTGTTAATGGTTACCTGACAGCTACAAGTAATTGAAAATTCTTGTCGAAGATTACCTACAACATACCTATTTCATCAGATTTCTCATCGTTGAGGGACTGCCTTACAGGCCAGGAAGAACTCTTAGGTAGGAGAGAGATTTGGGTCACCATTCTAGGCCTAAACTGGAGACCATCCCAATATTCCTCAATACATAGTGTTACACCGTTACTTGATACCACCAGATAGGAAGTTAAGTGTACACAAAGGGTTGTGTTTTATTTTTAAACAACAGTATGATACATGTTTTTATTGTATGCCATATAGGTGCTAGTTTCTAAGGCCTTGTCTATGTGTTGTTAATGGATTACTTTTCAGTATTTTTTATTTTGATAATCAGTTTATGTATAAGTCATATAACATGTTAAATGGCTAGTGCCACTAATCACCCACTTCACTATCCAGTGTTTCCACTGTAAATTCTACACATGTCTTTTTCATTATAAATTCCATATGCATACTATTTGCAATTTGTTGATGTCATCCAAGATTGCTGTCCTATAGTAAACATATTTCTTTAAATCATTATAGTTGGAATGCAAATGATGATTTGTGAAAGGTGAAGGTAAAGCTACCTTAATGAACACTGTATTTGGAAATGGAATTTGACCAAGCATTGTACACTTATTTAGCAACAATTTAACCAACCTCCTATTTATATGCACATGTATATGTAAACAGAGAAATCATTCAACTCTTTCACAGAATCGTCAACTGCTTGTTCCTTGACCTAGATCAAACCTAGCAAAATTCAAGATAATTTGGTTTAGGAAGGTTTCTAAATGGCATGTTAATAACTTACTTAAGAAGCAAATCTTCAGGCTTCCCTGGTGGCTCAGTGGTAAAGAATCCACCTGCCAGAGCAGGAGACATGGGTTTGATCCCTGATCTTAGTTGCTGCGGAGCAGCTAAGCCCATGCACCACAACCATTGAGCCTGTGCTCTGGAGCCTGGGAGCCACAACTATTGAGCCCACTCAACACAGCCAAAAATAAATAAGATTATATTTTAAAAAAAGAAGTAAACCTTCCTTGCCTTTGAATTAACCTAATAGGTCTGAATTCAGGTTTATGGATGGTTAGATGACATACAGAAGAAACACGTCTAAACCTTCCTGCTGGATTGATGCTCCTAAAGAAGTTCTCTTTCAAAGTTAAGAAAAGACTTTTTCACACTGCAGTTCTTGGCCTTTAAATGTTGGAGTATCTCAGAACTTGGTGTTGGACTCTTTTTTTTTTTTTCCTATATTCTCTCCCTAGGTGACCTCATTCATTCTCATGTTTTCAAATGCTATCTATATGCTAATGGGATATAAATTCATATCCCTTGACCAGGTCTCATTTCTAAGCTCTAGACCTCTACATCTAAAACCTTACTCTATTTCTCCTCTTGGAGGCCTGACAGGCACCTCAGACCCTGCATATCTAAAACAGAATTCATGACTCTGCCATACCACCCTCCAACCCCACATTTTTTAAATAGAGGTTCCAATCCCAGATTGCCAGGAGACACTACTCCTTTTCACTAGGTGAATACCCTATTCATATAATTTATTAGTAAGTTCAGTTGACTCTACGTTCTGAAAATCTCTTGAGTCTATTCACTCCTATATATCTCCATTGACTTCCAACTAGTACAATCCACCCACTATGGTTTTCAACTTGCCAGTCTGGTTTCACTTCATCCACTTTCTTTTACTCATCCACACAGCAGACAGAGGGATCTCTTAAAAATACTATTATGATAATAGTATTTCTCTGCCTAAAATACTTTTGGCATGCTACAACAGGGATGAGATTTGAAGGCATTTTGCTATGTTAAATAAGCCAGACACAAAAGAAGAAGTATGGTATGATTCCCCTTATATGAGAATGGAATAACCAAATTCACAGAGACAAAGTAGAATGATGGTTCCCAAGGGTTGAGAGGGAGGAATGAGACATTATTATTTAATAGGTACAATGTTTCAGTTTGGGATGATGAAAAGGTTCTGGAGATAGTGGGAATGGTTGTGCAATTAAAGTACTCAGTGCCACTGAATGTGCTTAAAAATGGTTAAAACTTTTATATTATGTATATTAAGGGAGGGAATATTTGTATACTTGTGGCTGATTCACATTTTTATATGGCAGAAACCAACATAACATTGTAAAGCAATTACCCTCCGATTTAAAAAAAAAAACCTTTTGGTTGCTTGTTGCTGTTATGATAAAGATCCCAATGTTTGACACCATCTAGAAGGCCAGACATGATCAGGCCCTCTATCCCTCAGTTTCTATGTTACAGTTACACTGGTTGCACTTTACACACTTATTGTGTAAACAGTTACACTGATTGCAGTTTAAATCTCTGATGACTCAGAATTTCCTTCTTACTTCAAACGTGCCCCCTTAACATTCCCTCCCATGGAATGAAATGTTCTTTCCTCCTTTTTCACCTGACCAACTACTGTTCATCTTTCCAGTCCTCAGCTTATACATCACCTTCTCCAGGATACTTTTCCTGACTCCCTCCAATGACAGATCCTCCTGTTTACATTTTAAAGCACCTCTATTGTATTTGTAGCATTTATCCCAATTCTGATTTGTTATTCAGTATTTGTCTGCTCTAACATATTGCAAGCTCTGTGGGACCAGGGACTATTCTGACTTGTTTACCTTTTTTCTTTTTTTCAAGATTTATTTATTTTTGGTTGCACTGGGTCTTTTGTGCTGTGTGTCGGCTTTCTCTAGTTGTGATGAGCAGGGGCTACTTGTGAAGGCTTCTCATTGCAATGGCTTTTCTTGCAAAGCATGGGCTCTAGGGTGCACAGGTTTCAGTAATTGCAATGCTTAACACCTTTTAGAGAGCTGGTGCTTAGTACCAGTTCAAAATACATCTGTGGAGTGAATGAATCAATGAATGGATGCCATCTAAAGGATAACTCATTAATGAAATAACATGAGAATTACCACTTAAAAGAGGTAATAAAAAGAAAAAATGTATTTTTATTACTATAGAAACAATATAAATTCTGTATACAAAGCATGGAAGATCCAAATAAAGCACAGAGAAAAATATAAGAATTATTCTATCCCACAACTCAGAAGTAATCATTGTTATATATGTTGATCTATTTTCTTCTAGTCCTTTGCATGCGTTTCTAAAAGAAAGAAATTAAATCACTCAAGTAGGATAATACTATATATACAATTTTCAATGGATAAATTATAGTTTATTTAATCAGTTTATTTTCTAATTAATTTTTATTGGAGTATAGTTGCTTTACAATGTTGGTTTCTGCTGTACTGCAGAGTAAATTAATTATCTTTCATTCTTTCTTTCTTTCGTCACTAAGTCGTGTCTGACTCTTGTGACCCTATGGACTGTAGCCTGCCAGGCTCCTCTGTCCATGGGATTCTCCAGGCAAGAATACTGGAGTGGGTTGTCATTTCCTTCTCTAGGGGATCTTCCCGACCCAGGAATTGAAGCTGCTATCCTGCATTGCAGGCAGATTCTTTACCAACTGAACTATGAGGGAACATATATCCACTCTTTTTTAGATTTCCTTCCCATTTAGGTGACCACAGAATGTTGAGTAGAGTTCCCTATGCCATACAGTAGGTTCTCACTGGCTATCTATTTCATACATAATAGTGCATGTATGTCAATTCCAATCTCTCAACTCATCCCATCCCCGCTTCCCCCTTGGTAATTATGTTTGTTCTGTACATCTGTAACTAGATTTCTGATTTGCAAGCAAATAAGTTAATCTGTATAATTTTTCTAGATTCCACACACAAGCAATATTATGATATTTGCTTTTCTCTTTTTTACTTCACTCTGTATGACAATCTCTAGGCCCATCTATATCTCTGCAATGGCACTATTTCATTCCTTTTACTGGCTGAGTGATATTCCATTGTGTATATGTATCAGATTTCTTTGAGCAGACACAAATCTCAGTCCACAGTTAGGTGTTCAGGAAATAATATTTCTTTTTCTACAATTCATTTTGATTTCTATTTCATTTGCCTGAGATAATCCATCTGGGACTGTCACCAGGTACAGTTAGCTTATATAGTGCCAAACACAGGGGAAGAAGCGTACCTGGCATACCTGGCATCTGATACCCAATGTCTCTGCAGGCACACGATCATCCTAACTCTTGGCTTCTGGTCCACACTGCTGAGAATTCTCATTTCTGTTTGTATGGGCAGTTCAGGTCCAATGGCTTCCTTTCTGTCTTCAGTTGTCACCCAGGAGGGAATAAGAATCATTCTGCTGCTTTTCTCAATACTACAACTTGGAAATCTCTGTAGGTCAATTTCTGAGTGCAAGCAGAACATGTGAATATGATGGGATACAACTTCCACAATTGTTGTTACATGGCAAAAGGAAGATTATCTGGGTACATCTGATCTAATTATACAAGCCCTTTACAAAGTAGGCATTTTCTCTGGCTTTTGGTGGAAGAGGGAGGCAGAGAATGCAGCCATGAGAGGGACTCACTCACTGTAGGCAGCCTCTACGAATAGAGAGAGGAGCCTGGCTCACACCCAGCAAAGAAACAAGGGCCTCTGAATTACAACTGCAAGAAAATGGATCCTGCCAACAACATGAATGAACTTGGAAGCAGATTCTTCCCAGAACCTCCAGATAAGAGCCCAGCCTCGCCAATAACCTGATTTCAGCCTTGTTTTATACAGCCTATGAACATTCAGTCCAGCAAAACCCACCCAGACATCTGACCTACAGAACTGTGATAATAGGTGGGCATTGTTTTAAGTCACTGCCTCTGTGGTGACGTGTTACACAGTAAGAAAAGTAACGTAAGGGGATTACATCAAGGTGAGATTACCAGGAGGCACAGAGATTGGAGACTGTGCCACAGGAGCCCCGTCAAGGACAGAGGAGTCTTGCCCAGGTCAGCAGAACCAGCCAGTTAACTCACAAAGTCACAGGCAATAATAATAATAATAAATGAATGTCTACATTCAAGAGTGATTTGTTATGTAGCTAAAGCCAATTATTAAATTATTACATCTTGTGAGGAGAGAGACGTATGGAACAATTCCTCGTAAATGAAAATCCCCATCCTAGTTCCAAAGATAGGGAAGAATAAAGAGTGTGTGAAGTGACGTTGAGCTCACTGTTTTATAATAATGAGTGACCGCTTATTGAGCAGGTATTAGCACTGTGCAAACAGCTCTATGTTCAGTATGTCAGTTAATCCATACAACTCTAAGAGGTCTAAGACTCAGTGATTCTATGTTATATTTTCATTTTGTGGAGTCAAGTAAACTTGATTACAGCCAACCATTCTATTCTCAATGCACTAGCCTATAAAATGGGGTTGATTATACTACTTTATTCACAAGATGATACTACAAGAATGACGTACTGATGCTGAAGTTGAAGCTCCAATATTCTGGCCACCTGATGCAAAAAGCCAACTCATTGGAAAACACCCTAATGCTGGAAAATATGGAGGGCAGGAGGATAAGGGGGAGATGGAGGATGAGATGGTTGGATGACATCACCAACTCAATGGACATGAGTGTGAGCAAACTCCAGGAAACAGTGAAGGACAGGGAAGCCTGGTGTGCTGCAGTTACAGGGTTGCAAAGAGTCAGATGTGATTTAGCTACTGAACAACAACTCTGTAAGCTTTGTGAACTTCTGTGTAAATATTAGAAATCAATATCAGCTGTCTGGAATTTAGTTTTCACATGGTATTTACCCCTGAAATTTATCTGTAGTGACTGCATTAAAACCCATATCTATATCCACATAACACCTATATCAACCTGTATATGAACACTTGACTTCTGAGAGTCAGCAACTATTTGCATTACTCAGCCTCCCTCCTGGATCAAGCTACACCAATTAACCATTAAATGGCCATGAATATAATCAATTTCACAGGTTAATGATAAGCTTTGGCTTTGGAATTGTGGAAAGGAAGTTAATATTTTTTGACCTCTATGTTTGGGTCTCTGTGTTTCAGGTGCCATGCCATCTGATTTACTTGCACCAGTTGATTATGACTGAGTCTGGTCCAATTATGATTTGGACCAGAACATGGGTAGTTTCGAAAGTGTCTCACATGAGTCTACTGTGTATCCATGACTGAGAACTACTGACATACAAAACCCCATTAATTCTTGTAGAAATTCTAAGATAGGGTTTGTCTCTATTTTATAGTAAAGAAGCAGATGCCCACAGATATTAATGAGCTTTCCCCAGTTAACACATCTTGTAAATGACACATTTCTCAAGCAGAGGAGACAGTCACTCTCACTAAATCAAGGGAGATGCTGAGCCTAAAAGAAAGACTGATGATTCCTACTTAACAATTGAGACTTTCACTGACTCTGTATCCTCCAACCCTTTATGGCCACCTCAGTTCTTGATCTCTTCATCAGTTTTCTACTATGTGAATAACTGATGTATTTTGGTGGTAATAATACTCAACATCACTTTGTAGTTTGTACATACGTTGCTCAAGCCTTCTTGTACATTTCCTAGTTCTCCCTGGTGACATGCAGGCAAATCACTGTAAAAGCTCTGGTTTGGGAACCACACCCACCTGTGTTGGCCTCCTCCATGTACTTATCTCTGTGGTCTTGACTAGTCATTTTACTTTTTGAATCTCAGTTTTGTGAATATAAAATTGTGAAAATAATAAAACCTATACTTTAGAAACATTATATTCAATAACTATTACCTATTATTGTAGCCACCCTAACCAGTGGAAGTAGCGTGTGCCCCACCAGTAAACAGGTGGAAAGCAGGAGGTTGAATTAGACCTTCGGAGTTGACCCCTTTTTCTCACACTCGGGGGTGTTCAGTCACTCAGCCATGTCCGACTCTTTGTGACCTCATGGACTGTAGCCTACCAGGCTCCTCTGTCCATGGGATTCTCCAGGCAAGACTACTGGAGCGGGTTGCAATTTTCTCCTCCAGGGACTCTTCCCCACCTAGGGAGCAAACCCTCCTCTCCTGTGTCTCAGGCATTGGCAGGGGGATATCACAGATACCCTAATGTTTAGAGAGAATAGAAAGATTAAGAAGTCAAAATCTAGTTAAGGCTGACACTTCCCTTGCTCAGAACATGCTTCCAGAAAGTTATTTATGCATGCAACTCCAGCTTAACCACAGGAAATGTTGTACAGATCTTCCTCCACTCACAATGGGGTTACCTCCTGATAAACCCACTGGAAGTTGAAAATATGATCATAAGGGGAAAATGCATTTAATACACCTAATCCACCAAACACCGTAGCTTAGCCTAGCTTACCTTAAACGTGCTCAAAATACTTAATTTAGCCTGAAGTTGGACAAATTCGTCTAACAGAAAGCCTATTCATTACATGAATGTCTCATGTTATTTAATACGGTACTGAAAGTGAAAAACTGAATGGTTGTATGGGTAGAGAAGGGTTCTACGTGAATTGCTTGTACACCCTCCTGATCAGGTGGCTGATTGGGAGCTGGAGCTGGGTTCGCACAGCTCAACATCACCAGAGTACAGAGTGTCTACTGCATATTACTGGCCCGGTAAAAGGTCAAAATTAGAGGTACAGGATTAGAAGCAATAAGTATTCTACTTATTGCTTTCACACCATCAAAACGTAGAAAAATTCTAAGTGGAACCTTCCCAAGTCTTCGAAGTTCGCCTGTCCCTGCTCTGTATTTTTCCCACTTTGCCTTAAGTCCTTGCCCTGTGACCCAGTCCCTATCCCACCTCTGCCCTTCCACTTGGGGGAGGAGCTGTGGATTTCATTTTACTGTGGATTGGTCGACAAGAAAGGGTAAATCAGAGAGGCTCCACCCATCTCACAGGAGGCTGGGGGTGGGCGCTCCATTCCCCTCCCTCTCGGACCTGCAAGGAGGTGAACTGGCCGCGGAGGGCCGTCCCCTGTCCCTTTAAGGGGGAGGGACGAGCACCACCGGCGTGGCCCCGACCCCGTCCGCGCCCTCATCCCAGAGCAGCTGCAGCCACAGCTCCGGCCGCCCCTCGCTTGGCAGAGTCCGCTGGGCCCCAGGAAGCAAGTCGTCACCATGGTAAAGATCGTGACTGTAAAGACCAAGGCGTACCAAGACCAGAAGCCGGGCACGAGCGGGCTGCGGAAGCGGGTGAAGGTGTTTCAGAGCAGCGCTAACTATGCCGAGAATTTCATCCAGAGTATCATCTCCACTGTGGAGCCGGCGCAGCGGCAGGAGGCCACCCTGGTGGTGGGCGGAGACGGCAGGTTCTACATGAAGGAGGCCATCCAGCTCATCGTCCGCATCGCCGCCGCCAACGGGGTAAGGGACGTGCCCGCTCCTCCGTCTCCCCAGTCGCCCGTCCGCCTCCGGCCGCGCGCGCTCCCGCGGGGCCACTTCCGCGCGCGCGGCCGCCGAGTCTCCACCCCCAGCTCCGCGGCGCTCTCTCTTCCTAGCCTGCGGCCGGGCGGGGGTCGCCCCGGGCGGGAGAGTGGCCAAGGAGGGCAGCAGAACTGCTCTTCTGACCGCTCCTCCCAACCCTCGCCCACCCCCACCCCGCCCTGGCTGGGCGGGGAGGCGCGAGGCGGGGAGCAGGGCTTGACCTTGGGAGGCCCGGCCCTCTGCCTCCTGCCCCTCCCTTCTCTCTCCTCCTCTCCCTTCTTCCCCTGCCACCGCCGTCGTCCGGGCCTCTGACCTTTACATTAACCTTTTTTGCCTGTGAAGATACAGTTACCGAGCCGAGTGCAGTCACCTTAACCCGGAAAGGTTAGAGGCCGCCGCCTTGCTCAGAACCCTCCTTGCATCCCGCTGGGTTGCCTGCTATTCCCGTCTGGGACTGGCGCTGCCCGCTGGCTGCCAGCCCCGGGCTTTGGGCACCCGCCCCCCTGGTGGCACGGCGCGCCAGGGCTCGGTCCCCAGTTTGCTGGGTCAGAGCTTCTGCCCTCTGCCCTGGCGCCGCCTGTTTGCTGGGGCGCAGGCTTTTGAAAAGGCTAATCTTTGCCCGGTGTTGCTTCTGGATCTGTTCCACCGAGGTTGCTGGAGCTGAATTTTCGTTAGAACAGAACCTACCTACTCGAGCGCGCTCCTATGTAAGCGGTCGTGGCAGGCCGGAAAGTTAACGCAACACACTGGTTCCGCCCCAAGCCAAGGAACGTTGACCGACTAAGATGGGCAGGTCCACTAACGTGAGATTTTGAACTAGATTTTTCAGTAAACCTGGTACTTCTGCGAAAATGTGGATTTATAAACCACAACTGAGGCTGATTGTTTCCTCACTCTTGTAAAAAAGTTTTCTAACGAGTTTTTTTTTTTTTTTTAAAGTTTTCTTTCTATAATTAACAGAAGATTTGGCTTATACTCACCTCTTCTGGAACTCATTCCCTTTAGTAATATTTTTATTCATTTCAGCAGTACTTTTTTTCTCTTATTAATATACTGAGGGCCATTTTGCCAAGCCCTGTGAAAAGCGCTTCATTATCTCATTCATCCTCCTCTGGCCCTAGGAAGTGGGCTTCCTTGGAGGCTCCCACGGTGAAAGAATCCCCCTGCCAATGCAGGAGACAAGGGTTCCATCCCTGGGTGGGGAAGATGCCCTGTAAAAAGGAATGGCTGTACTTGGAGAATTCCATGGACAGAGGAGCCTGGGAGTCACAAAGAGTTGGACAGGACTGAGCGGCTAACACACACACACACACACACCCCTGCGCGCACACACACACACACACATACACACACACACCCCTGCACGCGCACACACACACACACACACCCCTGCGGCTAACACACACACACACACACACCCCTGCACGCACACACACACACACACACCCCTGCGGCTAACACACACACACACACACACACACAGCCCTGTGAGGTAGATGCTATTATGGGCATCTTGAAGATGCCAGTGAGAAAACTGAAGCTTAGGCAGGTTTAGCAGGAACTCTAATGGCAGTACTGAGACTCTGGTACAGACCTGCTGATTCCAAGAACTTGAACAGTTTCTGGGCATGAAGAAACCCTGGAGTCTGAGGATCTATTTTTCAGTGGTCTCTCAAATCTAAACTGGGAACAATGTACCTTTGCCTGTCTGGGTCAAATAATTTATAAGCATCAGAGAGAGAAGATTGTCTGGATCTGTTTCCTTTATGGTCCTGAGTTTTCAGGCAACCTCAAATTCCCTTTGAAAGAAGAACCAAGAATGAACAAAAGCTGTATCCTAGTGCAGCTCGTATTCATTTCCCTGTCATCACTTGTGTTGAACTTGCATTTCATTCATTTCTTCAGGAAATATACTGAATCTATATTATGTACAGAGAAATGTGTGGAATAAAAAGGTGATTCAGCAACAAGACTTTTTCTTAAGAAAATTACAGCATAGTGGGAATTTAATGGGTCCAATTCAAAAACTGTCCATTTGAGAGTAGTGTGGGATGGAAGGAAAAGAATTAATTAAGACTAAAAAGTTTTTTATTTTAGTATGTATAAAAAACCTCATCACCCTTTTGCTACTGCCCTATTGCTCCCCCCACCCCTTTTAGTCAATCTTTGTAAAAGTTGTCTACATTCACCATCACAGATTCCTCTCCTCCCATTCACTGACCATCTCACTGCAGTCTGGCTTCTGTTTCTTTCACCAATTCACTGACATTGCTCTTGCCAAGCCTACTGATGACTTTCTGGTTACTAAATCCATTCCGTTGAATGTTTAGGCCTTATCTTATGTGACCTTCCTGTTTAATCTGGCATTGCTGACTTCATGCTCTTTTAAAGTTCTTACTCCCTTGTCTTGATCACTCTCTCCTGATTCTATTCACACTTTTTGAGAGTTCCTACATGGACTGCTTACCCTACCTGTATCTTATCCTATTCTCTGGGTTTCTGGTCTCAACTCACTGCCCTCTGATTTTTTCTTCCTATCTTTCCTCACCAGGGATTTAAGTATATTGCCAAGTAGTTGGGATATAATATATCCCTGACCTCAGGAAATAGTCTAGAAGTGGAAGTGGACAGGAATAAGCAGACAACCCAGGCTTCCCTGGTGGCTCAGAAGTAAGGAATCCGCTTGCAATGCAGGAGTCCAGGGTTTGATCCCTGAGTCAGGAAGATCCCCTGGAGAAGGACATGGTAACCCCACTACAGTATTTTTGCCTGGGAAATCCCATGGACAGAGCAGCCTGGTGGGCTACAGTCCATGGGGTCACAGGAATCAGACACGACTGAGAGACTAAACCACTCCCGCCGTGTGTCCAGTGTTGTGAGGGAGTTTTATTCCAGGTACTGAAGGGGCAAGAGCGTGGCAGGCTGTACTTGAGAGTGGAAGGTACAGTGAAAAAGTCTTCACAGAGGTGTGGTAGTGGATTTGAGGCTTAAAGGATGAGTTGAAGTTTCTAAGGTGCATTTGTCAGGGGAGCAATTCTAGGCAGAATAAATATCCTAGGAATTGGGGACAGTTCCCTTGGGCAAGTTATTCAATTTCTTATCCTTCCCACCCCCTTGTTTGTGAAAACTGGAAATGACAATACATATCCAGAGAGGCTCTTGTGAAGATTAAATGAAGCAACATATTTAAAAGTACCTGGTAGTCCTCTCTCACCTGGAAACTGGATGACACCTGTAGGGAAACCTCAAGATGAGCTTGAGGACAGGACTTCCTGTGATGAATGTTCTGTTAGTATGGGGACGCTGAATTAATCATACCCAACCTGATGCAAATATTAACCTCCACCCACCCACCCCGCCCTGGCCATAGATCTCAGTTTTATCTCCTACCTTCCTCTACACTTAATGGCCCCAACCAAACTAGAGGGATTCCTTCTTAGATCCCAATAGGGTACAAGTGATTAGCCCAAGCGAGAAAAGAGGGAATTGGGGAAAATGCTCTTTTACTGCTTAAAACTTTAGCCAGCCAGCCAGTGTCCTCAGCCATTCCCAGTGGGAATCTAGCATTTGGAAGACAGTTCTGGAGTATCCATGTTTCCTACTGTAACACCTCTTGCATCCCAGGAACGGAGGGGACAGTTCCTTGTCTCTTTTCCTGACTGTGTGGCATGGGCCAGGGACATCTGAAAAGTTTGCGGCAGTGAGAGAATAAAGCAATACATGCAGAAGTGTCTTGTAAAATATAAAACATGAGGTGTGTTTTAGTGGGTTTGTTTCCTGTAGAGTGTGAAACAACAGAGTTGGAGGGTGGGGTTGTCTCCAACCTACCTCCTCAACACACTTTACTCTCTCACATCTGGTTCCACCTGGAACATTCTTCTCTCTTCTTCAACCTTAGATCTGGGTTTAGTTGACACTTCCCTGCTCCTAATCCCTGAATCAGGTGTACCTCTTTTCTGCTTTCATAGCCTGTCTTACTCACCCCCATAATAACACTGACTGCATCTTATAGCGGTTGTTGATTCGCTCATCTGTAATCCACCTGGCCTCCAACACAAACCTTTTTGACTGTAAGCCCCAAGTGAATGAAGACGGGGCTTGTCTTGTTTTCTGCTTTATCCCAGGAGACTCTTCAGATTAACCACAAGTTCATCTTGAGCTCCTCACCAGTGTTTGTCATCCTCACACTGGTTGGTTTGACCCCCAATTGGCTCCTTACTGTGCTGATTAAGCCCATGGGGCTCACACAACGTAGTGACCATTTCAACTTACTTTTTAGCAGCACAGGTGTTTGTAGGCATGTTAGAGTTCAGAATAAGAAACTAATGTTTATTCAGAATTAAAATCCTTACCTGCAGATCATACCTGGGAAGAAGGTACTTCATGGGTGCAATCAATCGCGTTCAATATCAGGCAAAAACAAATTCATGTATCAGTTACCAAAATAAGGCGTGTAGTAGAATCTATAGGAAAGATGGATCTCACCTTCCCTGCAAGCCATTTTCTCAGATTTAAGTTTGGAAAAAGCCAAATTTAAACCTGGGGAAATTCTTGTAACATATGGATAAGTCTATCAGCCCCAGGGTGGTGGAAATTGGTATTTCCCCAAATTCTTCTCAGATCTTCTTGCAAACTCACATGATTCATTTGTGTTTTAAAAGCTCTGAAAATCCTACTTAACATTGCCCAATCAGTTTTCCCAAACTTTTAACCAGGATATTATAACCATCCCTGAAACTACTTGCTTTGGGATATATTTATTTATGGAAAAGATCAACTGGATGAAATATCAGGACACCAGAGATCAGGTTCCAACTCTACCATTTCTAGCAGATTGGGCAAGTCACTCAAATCTTTCTGTACCACCACCTACCTATTACATTTCTTCTTTTCAGAAACACTGTGGGTCAGTCATAAAGAGGAAAGAAGAAAGAAATTGTTCCCAATATGAAAACACAGTGTTCAAAGTGTTTCAGACTCATGACTAAATCTTCATTGGCCTGATTTGGTTGGCAGTCCTCACTGTGTTTACTCTAGGCTTCTTTCACCTTTTCTATCTTGTGTCTTAGGGATTCATGTGAGTGGTGATTGGGAGAAGCATTGGGAAGGAGGATTTCCAACAGTTGAAGTTATAAAAACAACAAACTCCAAAAAAAAAAAAAAGCAACAACAAACCCCAAAGGCAAAGGCACCCCCTTTTCACCCTTTTCAAACAAGCCCCTATGGTTAGCCCTCAGTGGTCTATTCCTTTTGAGGACATCAGGTAAGAAAAGTCTTCTAAAATTCTCCCAACTAAAAATGAAAATAAGCCCTCAATTACTTGGCACACTCAGTAGCCATTTTTAAAAGGTGATTTCCAACTTTGAGCACAGCTCCAGGGGCCACAGAATGACTAGATATGTCTGCATCAAGTTCAGGGAACTTTAAGGGAGAATGAATAGAGCATTGAAACTTACCTGCTTAACTTTCTTAGATCATTTTTCTGAAACTTTTTTTTTTTTAACTTTTTTTTTTTTTAATTAGTTAGAGGCTAATTACTTCACAACATTTCAGTGGGTTTTGTCATACATTGATATGAATCAGCCATAGATTTACACGTATTCCCCATCCCGATCCCCCCTCCCACCTCCCTCTCCACCCGATTCCTCTGGGTCTTCCCAGTGCACCAGGCCCGAGCACTTGTCTCATGCATCCCACCTGGGCTGGTGATCTGTTTCACCATAGATAGTATAGATGCTGTTCTTTTGAAACATCCCACCCTCACCTTCTCCCACAGAGTTCAAAAGTCTGTTCTGTATTTCTGTGTCTCTTTTTCTGTTTTGCATATAGGGTTATCGTTACCATCTTTCTAGATTCCATATATATGTGTTAGTATGCTGTAATGTTCTTTATCTTTCTGGCTTACTTCACTCTGTATAAGGGGCTCCAGTTTTATCCATCTCATTAGGACTGATTCAAATGAATTCTTTTTAATGGCTGAGTAATATTCCATGGTGGATATGTACCACAGCTTCCTTATCCATTCATCTGCTGATGGGCATCTAGGTTGCTTCCATGTCCTGGCTATTATAAACAGTGCTGCGATGAACACTGGGGTGCATGTGTCTCTTTCATATCTGGTTTCCTCAGTGTGTATGCCCAGAAGTGGGATTGCTGGGTCATATGGCAGTTCTATTTCCAGTTTTTTAAGGAATCTCCACACTGTTTTCCATAGTGGCTGTACTAGTTTGCATTCCCACCAACAGTGTAAGAGGGTTCCCTTTTCTCCACACCCTCTCCAGCATTTATTGCTTGTAGACTTTTGGATAGCAGCCATCCTGACTGGCGTGTAATGGTACCTCATTGTGGTTTTGATTTGCATTTCTCTGATAATGAGTGATGTTGAGCATCTTTTCATCTGTTTGCTAGCCATCTGTATGTCTTCTTTGGAGAAATGTCTGTTTAGTTCTTTGGCCCATGTTTTGATTGGGTCATTTATTTTTCTGGAATTGAGCTGCAGGAGTTGCTTGTATATTTTTGAGATTAATCCTTTGTCTGTTTCTTCATTTGCTATTATTTTCTCCCAATCTGAGGGCTGTCTTTTCACCTTACTTATAGTTTCCTTTGTAGTGCAAAAGCTTTTAAGTTTCATTAGGTCCCATTTGTTTACTTTTGCTTTTATTTCCAATATTCTGGGAGGTGGGTCATAGAGGATCTTGCTGTGATTTATGTCGGAGAGTGTTTTGCCTATGTTCTCCTCTAGGAGTTTTATAGTTTCTGGTCTTCCATTTAGATCTTTAATCCATTTTGAGTTTATTTTTGTGTATGGTGTTAGAAAGTGTTCTAGTTTCATTCTTTTACAAGTGGTTGACCAGTTTTCCCAGCACCACTTGTTAAAGAGGTTGTCTTTTTTCCATTGTATATCCTTGCCTCCTTTGTCAAAGATAAGATGTCCATAGGTTCGTGGATTTATCTCTGGGCTTTCTATTCTGTTCCATTGGTCTATATTTCTGTCTTTGTGCCAGTACCATACTGTCTTGATGACTGTGGCTTTGTAGTAGAGTCTGTAAATGGGTTGAATGCCCCAACCAAAAGACAAAGATTGGCTGAATGGATACAAAAACAAGACCCCTATATATGCTGTCTACAAGAGACCTACCTCAAAACAAGAGACACATACAGACTAAAAGTGAAGGGCTGGAAAAAAATATTTCACGCAAACGGAGACCAAACGAAAGCAGGAGTCGCAATACTCATATCAGATAAAATAGACTTTCAAATAAAGGATGTGAAAAGAGACAAAGAAGGACACTACATAATGATCAAAGGATCAATCCAAGAAGATATAACAATTATAAATATATATATGCACCCAACATAGGAGCACCGCAATATGTACGGAAAACACTAACGAGTATGAAAGAGGAAATTAATAGTAACACAATAATAGTGGGAGACTTTAATACCCCACTCACAACTATGGATAGATCAACTAAACAGAAAATTAACAAGGAAACACAAACCTTAAATGACACCATGGACCAGCTAGACCTAATTGATATCTATAGAACATTTCACCCCAAAACAATCAACTTCACCTTTTTCTCAAGTGCACACGGAACCTTCTCCAGAATAGAGCACATCCTGGGCCACAAATCTGGTCTTGGAAAATTCAAAAAAATTGAAATCATTCCAGTCATCTTTTCTGACCACAGTGCAGTAAGATTAGATCTCAATTACAGGAAAAAAATTGTTAAAAATTCAAACATATGGAGGCTAAATAACACGCTTCTGAATAACCAACAAATCATAGAAGAAATCAAAAAAGAAATCAAAATATGTATAGAAATGAATGAAAATGAAAACACAACAACCCAAAACCTATGGGACACTGTAAAAACAGTGCTAAGGGGAAGGTTCATAGCATTACAGGCTTACATCAAGAAACAAGAAAAAAGCCAAATAAATAACCTAACTCTACACCTAAAGCAATTAGAGAAGGAAGAAATGAAGAACCCCAGGGTTAGCAGAAGGAAAGAAATCTTAAAAATCAGGGCAGAAATAAATGCAATAGAAACTAAAGAGACCATAGCAAAAATCAACAAAGCTTAAAGCTGGTTTTTTGAAAAAATAAACAAAATTGACAAACCATTAGCAAGACTCATTAAGAAACAAAGAGAGAAGAACCAAATTAACAAAATTAGAAATGAAAATGGAGAGATCACAACAGACAACACTGAAATACAAAGGATCATAAGAGACTACTACCAGCAGCTCTATGCCAATAAAATGGACAACTTGGATGAAATGGACAAATTCTTAGAAAAGTATAACTTTCCAAAACTGAACCAGGAAGAAATAGAAGATCTTAACAGACCCATCACAAGCAAGGAAATCGAAACTGTAATCAAAAATCTTCCAGCAAACAAAAGCCCAGGACCAGATGGCTTCACAGCTGAATTTTTCTGAAACTTTAAGGGAGAATGAATAGACCATTGAAACTTACCTGCTTAACTTTCTCAGATCATTCTTCTGAAAGCTCTTCTAAAGTCTGAAGGGGTCCAAAACATGTCACCGTGGCATAAAAGCTATTTTGAACTGAAGGCATTTGTGAATAGGCATTTTCTGAACTCCTTTGCCTGCATAAAAGCAGAGTCTTCTCAACTGTCATAAATCCCTGCCCTGGGAGAGGGTTTCTGGAAACCAGGGAGAATTGACTCAGCACCACACCTAAACAGACGTTATCACAAAATTATAATATTACTTCCCCATTGTTTTAAAGCCCCAGTTATCTTTTTGAAAAGTCATTTGTTTTCCCAACACGGATAACCACAGTGAAAGTGCTCATCTAGATAGAATTTTGAAGCCTGAAAATGTTAGCTTTTTTCTTTTGGCCTCTATGCTTTGTCCCTCCCCTGATTTGTCCATCGCTGATGGTCACTTTAAGACAGGAAAAGCTAGGTTGGATAAGAAGTCAGTGTCTTTATTGGGTTATCTGCTGGTAGGCTAGCTCCCACCATCTGGCAGAGAATCCCAGGAAAGATTTGAGGCCACAGCCTTTTCTGCTTCACCTCCTGCTTCATGGATAGCTGTTTTAGCTTGGGAACACAAATGGTCTTCATCTCAGCTCTGCAGTGCACAAATTACTAGACTTGGGCAACATGGTGTAGAAGCCACAGCCAAAGAAAACTTCCCTTGGCAGAATCGTAATCTCCATTTCTGCTTGCAGACTGCCTCGTCTTTGAGCTTTTCTCTGTATTGTGGCAAGAAGCAGCCAACAAACATTCCTCTTCTGAATTCTCCTAACCATCTGCCTAGAGCTACACCTTTGGTTGGCCCATGGTCTGTCTTCCAAGATAGCAGTGGTGAAGCTTTTGCCATGGCCATAAAAATTATGCTAATGCTGCCTATCTAAATTCTGTTTTGGTACAGAACACCAGATTTTACATTAGTTAAAACGTAGGTTTGGGCTGCTATAGCAGAGTTCTAAAATAAGTTACTTAAATAAAATAAAGTTCGTAGTAATAGAACCCGTTGTAACAGACTGGGTGTGGGCAGTCCAGGGCTGGTGTGGTGGCCCCACTGTGTCAGAAGGTGCTTGTTTCTTTTCTCTTGTTGATCAGCCTCCCCTGGTGAGTTGCCCTTATCTGCATCGTCCAACATGGCTGCCCACCATCCTTTGGTCATTTTAACCTACAGGAAGGGAAGAAAAGCGAAGGAAGGCACACCTTTCTCAGAGACTGCATGTCATCAATTTCATTCTTGTCCCATTGGCTGAAACTGAGGCTCAGGCCTCCTCTAGCTGCAAGGGATGCTGGGAAATACAGGCATATCTCATTCTGTTGCACTTTGCTTTATTGTGCTTCTCAGATACTAAATTTTTTGCGAATTGAAGATTTGTGGCAATCCTGCGATGAGTTTTTTTCCTGTAACATTTTCTTATTTCATGTCTCTGTCAAATTTTGGTAATTCTTGCTATATTTCAGGATTTTTTAAGTCCTTATTGTATTTGTTACATGATCAATGATTTTTGAAGTTACTATTGCAAAAAGTTGATAACTTGCTGAAGGCTCAGATGATGATTAGCATTTTTTTTAACCAATAAAGTACTTTGAAATTAAAGTATATACATTTTTTTAGACATAATGCTAATGAACACTGAATAAACCACAGAATAATGTAAACATCACTTTTATACACTGAGAAACCAAAAAATTTATGTGACTTGCTTTACTGCAGTATTCACTTTATTACAGTGGTTTGGAACTGAACCTGCACTATCTCTGACGTATATCTATATCAACATTATGCTGAGTGCTATGTATTAGGCTAAATATTGGGGGTGTCAGTCTAAATGAAAGGGAAAATTGATATTAGGGAACACCCCACAGTCCTCATTATCCTAAACATGCTTTCCAAATTTAGTGAAAACCACTCAGTCATTTTCAAGTGATAGAGTTACAGAGAGAACACAGAAACTTGATTTTATATTGGTAACTAGATTTTTTGAAAAGACCTTGACTATCATTTATTCCAACTACAGGCCTAAAAAGGAACCTAGGCACAATCATTCCCATTATGGAGGACTTTTTGAATAAAGCAACTTTATTGAGATATAATTTACACACCACACAATTTATCCATTTAAAATATATGACTCAGTATTTTTTTTTTTTAGTGTATTTATAACATTATGCCAGAGAAGGCAATGGCACCCCACTCCAGTACTCTTGCCTGGAAAATCCCATGGACAGAGGAGCCTGGTAGGCTGCAGTCCATGGGGTCGCGAAGAGTCGGATACACTGAGCGACTTCACTTTCCCTTTTCACTTTCCTGCATTGGAGAAGGAAATGGCAACCCACTCCAGTGTTCTTGCCTGGAGAATCCCAGGGACGGGGGAGCCTGGTGGGCTGCCGTCTATGGGGTCGCACAGAGTCGGACATGACTGAAGTGACTTAGCAGCAGCAGCAGCATAGCATTATGCAGCCATCACCACAATCTAATTTTAAAATATTTCCATCACCTTAATAGAAGCCTTGTGCATTAGCAATCAATCCCTCTTGCTCCCCTACCCCTTCATCATAAGCAGCCACTACTGTACCTTGTTCTGGATGTATGCTTGGTCACTCAATTATGTTGGACTCTTTGCAATCCTGTGGACTGTAGCCCACCAGGCTCCTCTGTCCCTGGGGTTTCCCAGGCAAGAATACTGGAATAGGTTGTCATTTCCTACTGGAATAGGTTGTCATTTCCTACTCCGGGGTCTTCCCAACCCAGGGATTGAAGCTGCATCTCTTCCGTCTATTGCATTGGGAGGTGGATTCTTTACTACTGTGCCACCAGGGAAGCCTGTACTGTACCTGAGGCCTTTATAAATTTCTATGGGTGGATTTTACACAGACTGAATATTCAGTTTTGGTTGCCATACAGAAGTTATATTTGACAGGTAAAGCCCTGGGAATGCGAGAAACAAAGGCAAAGGGTCCACGTCAAGAACAGGAGTTAGTGTCTTATGCTTCTGTGCACACTGTCTGAGCGTTATTGATACACAACAGTCCTCATTCTCCGGGAACCTCCAATTGCAGAAAGAAGACTGACACAAAAACAGACAATCACCATTAAATTTTATAAGAGCTAGTACTTAAAGAAAAAGAGATCACTATGGACACCAGGCAGGGACGCCTGCCCCAGCTTGGGGTGGGAGTGAGTGTGGGAGGGGATAGTGTGTTCAATGAAGGTTTTCTGCAGGAGATGAGCCTACTTTTTGCAGCAGACTCCTTGTCCATAGCCAACCAGGCTGTCAAAAAAAGGAGGAGAAGTTTCTCCAGGAGAACAGCTTCTTCATTTTCGACTGTAAGCAGTCAGATTTCTTTTTTTTTTTTTAACAAATGTATTTGAACTTATATATCCAAATTAGTATTGTTCCCTGCCAAATCACCACTCTGGGAACTGTACACTTATTCCAGTGATGCGTCTAGTGCTGAAAGCATTTTGAAACTCCTCTATGGGAGTTATTTTTCAGCCAGTCGGTTTATGGGTCACCTAGGGAAACCAGTCACATTATTTTATAGTCATGCCTCATTTTTCACCTAAAACGATATAACAAGATTTGATCACCCACTTTATTCATTAGACGTGGCTCCAACCAATTTTCATCTCTTTCCAAAGTTCACATCTATTCTCAAAGGATGAAATTTGTCATGACTGAAGACTTTCAAAGAAAAGTGCCACAGACTGTAAAGACAGCTGCTGAAAGAGAGTTCCAGAAATGTTAGTGCAGCGTCAACATGGTTTGAATACATGCGCTGCTTCCCAGGGTGCTTGTTTTGAAGGAGAAAATATTAATTTAGATGAAAATATTCTACTCTTGCATAACTGTTGAAAATGAGTTACATTTTGTACTGTTCAAGCACACTGCCCTGAAGAGAAGAATTTAGAAGACAGGTCATGATGAGGGAGATTCTGGCATGCTGCTTACCTTCTACAGTTTACCGCAGAGGCCTGGGAATTCAGTTCTCTTCCATCCTGATAAACATCTCAACATGTTTCAGTGCATTCAGAAATTGTGCACAGTAGGAAGGTTTGAAAACCCAAGTAGACAAAATGACCCTGAGCTTGGAAAGGAATCCTATCAGCTCAAAGCCACAAGAAACAAAAACCTAGATGTTTAGCCTGTACCCACTTCAGCTCCAACAGATCATTCCAGGATTGCAAGGAGGCCAGAAAAATGGAGCTGGGATTCCGTAAATGGGTGGGGATGGGGAAGGACCTTTTGCATTAGTAATAAAACTATTATGTTACACTGCTCCCATGAGGACTTTGGAAAATACATTTTGTGGAGCAAAATGAAATCCACTTAAAAATGAAGCAAAAGGGAAATAAATGTAGAAAGCTCAGAGGGAATCAGGAATAAGGTTGACTTCTGTCACAGAAGCCAGCTGCCTCTCTGTGTTGGGCCATGTAGTTGATGCCAAGCCCTCTGAGGTCAAATCCATGAGAAATACTCTCATCACACAGTTCAGCATAGCCAGTTACCCTGTAAGTAATGAAGAGAGTAAATAATACCTGCCTTAAAGATTCATATGAGGAGATGAAGTAAAATTTGGAAAGTATTTATCATAGTGCCTGACATAAGTGTTTAGTAAACAAAAGATTCTGATGATTCTAATAATGTTTATGGTTATTCCAAACTCTGAAGCCAGGGGAGGGCAGAGGGGATGGTCTTCTGTGCCTGCCACCACCTCCCATTCCATCTCTGTCCATACATTATCCCTTGAATTTGATCTGTGAGGCAGAGGTTCACAGTTGCTGAGTCAGTCACGAGCCCGTTGATCTGCGGCCTTCACCTCCTTGGAGCCGTGAGCTAGCAGTGGGTAGTTGAAGATGGGTATTTTAGGATGGATCTGAGGGATGGTTAGCTGACCCATGCCAATGTCATGCTGTAGACCAGAAGTTGCAAGAGATGTATGCTGGCATTGCTGTGAACCTCCTGGACTACATGGATTTTCTCATTCAGTAAGCATTGCTGAGCACTCTTTATGTGCCAGGAAGTGTGAGATGGTTGCAGGTACAAAAATGAATCAGACAAAGTCTTTGTTTTTAGCATTCATGCCAGTGGAGGAGAATTTATAAGCAGTTATAAAAGATATGGTTCGAATACTAGTGTATTAGCTTCCTGTTGCTGCTATGACAAATGACTCCAAACTGGGTGGCTTAAAACTACAGAAATGTATTTTCTCACCATTCTGGAGACCAGAAGTCTGAAATCAAGGTGTTGGCAAGTTACACTCTCACCGGATCTCCAAGGGAGAAGTTCAGGGAATCAAAGGAACACAGAGCCACTCAACCCCACCTCAAAGGGGAAGGGAAGACTGAGGATGTCTTCTCTTCCCAGGCAAGGTAATTTCTGAGCAAGTACAGGTGATAAAGAGGAATCAGGGAGAACTTAGCTGAAAGTGAAGTGAGGGTGGAGGCAGGGTACAATCACTGGTTTAAAATGCACATACCTGATACCTAATACCAATGCTGTCCTATTTAAAGTTTGCTAACAGTAATAACCGACAAGATTCCAGACAAGAAGGTTCCAGAGCTCCATTATCCACAGTGCTTCTGTAGACTCCTGACATAATGTCAAATGGAAGACAGGCCATTTGGTGGCTCCTTACCAAATAACTTAATTCATAGTGATGGGTTGGAATGGAGGATTTTGATTCAAGTCTCAGTTGTATAATTTATTGTACAATATCATGTATTCTGGGCTTCCCTGGTGACTCAGATGGTAAAGAATCTGCCTGCGGTGCAGGAGACAGGGTTTTGATCCCTGGGTCATAAGATCCCCTGGAGAAGGGAATAGCTACTAACTCCAGTATTCCTGCCTGGAGAATTCCATGGACAGAGGAGCCTAGCAGTCCATGGGATTGCAGAGTTGGACACGACTGAACGACTAACACGTTCATATTTTTCATCATGTATTCCGCTTAACTAAAGCTCAGTTTTTGCACTTGTAAAATGGAATCAATTCTACTATCTGCTCTATTGGGGGGTTTTATGATAATTAGTTTAAATAATGAGCATACCAAATTTTGGGGAACTATAAAGTGCAACTCAGATGAGGGTTTCACTGTTGCTTTAGGAGAGTCACACCATGGTGACTTTTTTTTTTAACCCTTCTTTTTTTAAATTGAAGGATAATTGCTTTACAGAATTTTGTGGTTTTCTGTCATACATCAACAGGAATCAGCCATAGGTGCACCCACGTCCCCTCCCTCCCAAACCTTCCTCCCATCTTCCTCCATATCCCACCCTTCAGCCTGTCTGACTTAGGGAGCTCGATCATAGTGACTTTTGACTTAAGCCTCCTGCCAAAACAAATCTCAATGTCCAATTTTATCTATCATCTTTGAAAGTCCAAAACTCAGATGTACTAAAGAATAACCGAAAAGTAAATATATCATGCCATTTTGAGGATCTTAGTGGTATATCCATATTACCCCTTTTACATTAGAATTTTGTTTCAGTATAACTTTTTTTTTTTAGTGTAACTTTTGATGTCAGACAGACACGAGTTAGATTCCTAGATATGCTGTTTATTAGCTGTTTAATCTTGAGCAAACTGTCTGAACTTTTTTTTCTTTACTCATTTGTATAATTAAAATAATATGTCACAGAGGTGTCTCTAGAAAATAATAAGATAATGTGTAGGAAGTTACCTTGCACAGTGCCTCACACATAGTCATAATGAGCAGGTTGCTACACTGGGTAGTAGGGATTTTGATGAGAAATACAGACACTATCAACTTTACCTTGCATATAGTCCCCCAGGCAGCTCCCACCTTCTCAGTTTCACTTCTCTTCTTCCAGTTGGCCAGTAACATATCATGATGCTCCATACCTATTAGCCTATAAATTTCAGAACAGAAATGTCTTTCTTACAGAGAGAGTGTTTCATTCACAGGTCCTGGGGTAGGGTGGGGGACCTGCTGTACATAATTTTAGGTTTCTGAAATATATGATCAGCCTGATACTCAGTTATCTCAAAAAGAATACAGCACCATGCCCCCAAATCAGCAAAATTGCCCCCAAATGGCTCAGTACTAATCACAGTGTTTGGTATTTGCACACCAAACCCTCATGAGGTCTACTCTTTAGGGTTTTAGGGTAGTGGTTCCAGTATAAGTTGGTGGGGTCTGCTTGCTGCAGCAACTTCTCCTGAACAACATTTGAGGGGTGATTTTACCTGCCAACGTGTGCAGAGCGTTTTCTCGTTGCTCAGTATTGGATTGTGCGTTTGGGGCACACACAAATGTATGAGTGATCTCCAGCTCCCTGCGGAGCTTGTCATCCAGTGGGCATTGCAAGACTGTGGCAGCGCCTCTGTAGATTGTCACTGGGAGTCCAGGGAGAGGAGTACTGGAGAGGCAGTCAGAAGCTTCCAGGGGAGATGTGTCTGAGCCAAGTCCTGAAAAGGATGGTGAAAAGAAGCCTGGAAAAAGTGGAGACATTCCACGTAGGGGCAGTGGCAAAATGAGGAGGCCATTGTGGGAAGCAAGCCCATAGGCTTCAACTTTAGATAGAACTCCATAGCAGAGAGGGAGGAGAATGGCAGGGCAGCCTGAGATGAGTTATCACCACACAGGTCCTTAACATTGAGGCTTTCTGTTATACACAGGTCAGCCTGAGACCCAGTCTGAGAATTATCTTATTATCCCAGTGGGAATCAGGAATCTTAGAGACATGAGTTAACAAATGTAGAAAGCTATTTATAAGGGGGCTAGAGTATTTGTCCAGTAACAAATGAAGGCTCTATCAGTTTGCTAAGTCTGTCTGGCTTTAACCAGCAGATTATATGGCATGTGACCATCTGTATATGACCTGATGGTTTCATCAGGGCAAGTTTTAAAAACTTGGGTTGGTTGATCTGAATCCATATTGTAGAATGAATGATGCACAGTTCACTAAGGTAGATCACATGTTTATTTACCAAAAAGAGAGAGAGACATACAGTGCATACAGCGCAGCTGTACTGTTCCCCCTCATTTTAGTCACTCAGTCGTATCCGACTCTTTGTGACTCCATGGACTGCAGCACTCCAGGCTCCCCTGTCCATCACAGACTCCCAGAGCCTACTCAAACTCATGTCCGTAGCATTGGTGATGCCATCTAACCATTTCATCCTCTGTCGTCCCCCTCTCCTCCTGCCTTCAATCTTTCCCAGCATCAGGGTCTTTCCCAATGAATCGGTTCTTCACATTAGGTGGCCAAAGGATTGGAGTTTCAGCTTCAGCATCAGTCCTTCCAATGAATATTCAGAACTGATTTCCTTTAGGATTGGCTGGTTGGATCTCCTTGCAGTCTAAAGGACTCTCAAGAGTCGTCCCCAACACCATAGTTCAAAAGCATCAATTCTTCAGCGCTCAGCTTTCTTTATAGTCCAACTCTCACATCCATACATGACTACTGGAAAAACCATAGCTTTGACTAGATGGACCTTTGTTGGCAAAATAATGTCTCTGCTTTAAATAGGCTATCTGGGTTAGTCATAGCTTTTCTTCCAAGGAGTAAGCCTCTTTTAATTTCATGGCTACAGTCACCATCTGCAGTGATTTTGGAGCCCCCCAAAATAAAAGTCTCTCACTGTTTTCATTGTTTCCCCATCTATTTGCCATGAAGTGATGGGACCAGATGCCATGATCTTTGTTTTCTGAATGTTGAGTTTTAAGCCAACTTTTTCACTCTCCTCTTTCACTTTCATCAAGAGGTTCTTTAGTTCTTCGCTTTCTGCCACAAGGGTGGTGTCCTCTGCATATCTGAGGTTATTGATATTTCTCCCAGCAATCTTGGTTCCAGCTTGTGCTTCATCCAGCCTGGCATTTCACATGATGTACTCTACATATAAGCTAAATAAGCAGGGTGACTGTATACAGCATTGATGTCCTCCTTTCCCTATTTGGAACCAGTCTATTGTTTCATGTCCAGTTCTAACTGTTGCTTCTTGACCTGCATACAGATTTCTTGGGAGGTAGGTCAGGTGGTCTGGTATTTCCATCTCTTGAAGAATTTTCCAATTTATTGTGATCCACACAGTCAAAGCCTTTGGTGTAGTCAATAAAGCAGAAATAGATGTTTTTCTGAAACTGTCTTGCTTTTTCAGTGATCCACCAGATGTTGACAATTTGAACTCTGGTTCCTCTGCCTTTTCTGTATCCAGCTTGAACATCTGGAAGTTCACGGTTCATGTACTGTTGAAGCCTGACTTTGAGAATTTTGAGCATTACTTTGCTAGTGTGTGAGATGAGTGCAGTTGTGCAGTAGTTTGAACATTCGTTGGCATTGCCTTTCTTTGGGATTGGAATGAAAACTAACCTTTTCCAGTTTCCAGTCCTGTGGCCACTACTGAGTTTTCCACATTTGCTGGCATATTGAGTGGAGCGCTTTCACAGCATCATCTTTTAGGATTTGAAATAGCTCAACTGGAATTCCATCACCTTGACTAGCTTTGTTCGTAGTGATGCTTCCTGAGGCCCATTTGACTTCACATTCCAGGATGTCTGTCTCTAGGTGAGTGATCACACCATTGTGGTTATCTGGTTCATGAAGATCTTTTTTGTATAGTTCTTCTGTGTATTCTTGCCACCTGTTCTTAATATCTTCTGCTTCTGTTAGGTCCATACCATTTATGTTCTTTATTGAGCCCATCTTTGCTTGAAATGTTCCCTTGGTATCTCTGATTTTCTTGAAGAGATCTCTAGTCTTTCCCATTCTATTGTTTTCCTCTATTTCTTTGCACTGATCACTGAGGAAGGCTTTCTTGTCTCTCCTTGCTATTCTTTGGAACTCTGCATTTAAATAGGTATAGCTTTCCTTTTCTCCTTTGCCTTTAGCGTTTCTTCTTTTCTCAGCTATTTATAAGGCCTCGTAGACAACCATTTTCCTTTTTGCATTTCTTTTTCTCGGGGATGATCTTGATCACTGCCTCCTGTACAATGTCATGAACCTCCGTCCATAGTTCTTCAGGCACTCTGTCTATCAGATCTAATCTCTGAATGTATTTGTCACTTCCACTGTATAATTGTAAGGGATTAGATTTATGTCATACCTGAATGGTCTAGTGGTTTTCCCTACTCTTCAATTTAAGTCTGAATTTGGCAATAGTGAGTTCATGATCTGAGCCACAGTCAGCTCCCAGTCTTGTTTTTGCTGACTGTGTAGAGCTTCTCCATCTTTGGCTGCAAAGAATATAATCAATCTGATTTCCAGATTGACCATGTGGTGATGACCATGTGTAGAGTCTTCTCTTGTGTTGTTGGAAGAGAGTGTTTGCTGTGACCAGTGCATTCTCTTGACAAAAGTCTGTTAGCCTTTGACCTGCTTCATTTTGTACTCCAAGGTCAAGTTTGCCTGTTACTTCAGGTAGCTCTTGACTTCCTACTTTTTGCATTTCAGTCCTCTATAACAAAGAGGACTTCTTTTTTGGGTGCTAGTTCTAGAAGGTCTTGTAGGACTTAATAGAACCATTCAACTTCAATTTCTTCAGCATTACTGGTCAGGGCATGGACTTGGATTACTGTGATATTGAATGGTTTGCTTTGGAAATGAACAGAGATTGTGCTATCATTTTTGAGATTGTATCCAAGTACTGCATTTTGAACTCTTTTGTTCAAAAGATGGGAGAGAGGCACAGTGCAGCTGTGCTGTTTCCCCTAGATCTCAGCGAAGGGGCTGGGGTCGTCCATGACCTTTTTCTTCTCTTGTTACTTTAGTGTCTGTCGCTCTAACTTTTCACTCATCACTTTTCTACCCCACACTGAAGATCACCTTCTGGAATGAGCACCTTGAAGACCTCTCTGCTTCTATCTGCAGTTACCCAGTGCTTCTCCAGGAAGCAGCACAAGCTTTTGGCCTCAACCACACAGACAAACCAGCTCTACCTCCTTCACTATTGCTACTTCTAATTCTGTTCCTTTGTGTTACTGCACAAGTCTGTGTGCTGTGGAAACTACCTGAAATGTCAGGTCCTAGGCAGAGGTTCTCTGTTGTGCTTTGGGAAGTCCTCTGTGATGGTGGGAGAAATTTTATAGTTGAAGTTGGTCTCCACGTGAGGATTGCTTCCTTGACTACTGCCTGGAAAACCTCACCTCTGTTCATCAGGGACCCTATTCACCAAAGTCCTTTAACTCTCACTACTGACGACATAGCCACTCAGACATTTGTTAACTATCCACCATACTTCATTCCAGGCACTGAGGTTACAGAGGAACAAGTTCTGCTTTCTCCTCATCACTCAGCAAGGAAGGACGCTTGTTTGTGTATGGACCGTGTTATTTAGTGATAAGAACCAAGGGCAAAGGAAAGAGGTGTGTGTGGAGGGTCCACCTAAGGGTCTCTCTCTCACAACAGCCACCCAGCTGCGAAGAAATCAGCTGTCACTGGAGTTGTCACTCTCTCTTTTTTTTTAACCATTTATTGTATTAGTTTCCTGGGGCTGCTGTAACACACAGTACCATAAAGTGAGTGGCTTAGAACAACAGAAACTTATTCTCTCACAGTTCTGGAGGCTGACAAGTCCAAGTGCAGTGGGTGTGACTAATCCAAACTCATATACTTTCCACTTGGACAACATCGATTTGAGAGTCACCTGGAATCTATTTTCTCTTAATTTTCTCCAAGTTAAGACACACTTGATTATCACAAGGAGCCATACAGCCTATTCATGAGCTTTGGCATTAAAACTGGAATGAAAGCCTGCCTTCCAATATTTGTTGTGAGACTCTGAGCACATCATTTATTCTCTAAGCCTCAGTTTCTTCATCTTTAAAATGGGGATGATGAGGATATCTGTATTACAGGGTTGTTATTTGCATGTTACTTGCATGAGAACCTGCATGATAGTCCTATGATAAGCCCTTTATATGATCTCCTTTAATCTTATCAACAACTCTTAACTAGATCTCTGTTTCACAGATGAGAAAATAGAGGATCACTGATTTGTTCAAGATCACCACGATACTATAAATTATCAGGAGTAAGGATTCAAACCCAGATTTCCACTGTGCTGAATTCTTCAAGGAAATTAATTTTAATAGCGTTATCTAGAACTCAATTCCCAAATCTTTTGTGTCTTGTGGTATAACATTTGATTTTTCTGAAGCCTTGTTCTCACTTAAATCTTAAGGCCCAGCGAGAGTCCTACCTCTGCCCACTTGAGCTGCTGTTCATCCCAGGAGTTCCCATAAATGATGTAGAGTCGAAAAAATGATCACATTTCTTTAGATTGCTGTTTTAAAAGCTTTTTCTTGTTGAGTACTTGCCATTCACCTGGCCACCTATTATAGTAGGAGTATAGGCTCTGGGGCCAGATTGCCTGTGTTCAAAACCTGTCTCCACACTTTCCCAGCTACTTGACCTTGGGCGGATGACATAACCTCTGTATCCTAAGGTAGGGGCTGAGAATAATGCTATTGATCTTGTAGGGTTGTTGTGAAGATTGAGTTAATGCTTGTAAAGCTCTTGGGATACTGCCCAGCACGTTGAGACCTATTGCAATGATCTCCTACTGTACACAGCCTTTAAAGCAGTGTCATTGTCCCTGTTTTACAAATAAGAAAACTGAAACCAGAAAGGTCGTACACAGCCAGAAGCTGGCAAAGGCAGGATTCAGACCCAAGACTGTCTGACCCCTTCCTTTACCTTTTCCCTTCCCTGTTGTAGGTGTCTCTCTGACCCGTAGCATTGATCCACTCCTGCCTGGGCCTTCTGCTCTAGAGATCAAGGCATGTGTTCAGTTCAGTGCAGTTCAGTCGCTCAGTCCTGTCTGACTCTTTGCGACCCCATGAATTGCAGCACGCCAGGCCTCCCTGTCCATCACAAACTCCCGGAGTTTACTCAAACTCATGTCCATCGAGTCGGTGATGCCATCCAGCCATCTCATCCTCTGTCGTCCCCTTCTCCTCCTGCCCTCAATCCCTCCCAGCATCAGGGTCTTTTCCAATGAGTCAACTCTTCACATGAGGTGGCCAAAGTACTGGAGTTTCAGCTTCAGCATCAGTCCTTCCAATGAACACCCAGGACTGATCTCCTTTAGGATGGACTGGTTTGATCTCCTTGCAGTCCAAGGGACTCTCCAGAGTCTTCTCTAACACCACAGTTCAAAAGCATCAATCTTTCAGCACTCAGCTTTCTTCACAGTCCAACTCTCACACCCATACATGACTACTGGAAAAACCATAGCCTTGACTAGATGGACCTTTGTTGGCAAAGTAATTTCTCTGCTTTTTAATATGCTATCTAAGTTGGTCATAACTTTCCTTCCAAGGCGTGTGTTAGAAAGATGGAATAAGCCTTTGCCAATATCTCTGTTTTGGTTGTTTATGTAACATTTACTGAGTGGCTAGTCTATAGCCAGGCATGGTGATAAGCACTTTACATGCCTTTCTTCATTGATGTCAGAACCTTTAAAGGAAATTTTGCTATCCCTATTTTACAGATGCTCTGGCTCAAAAAGATCCCATAGAAAAAGATGTCCTTCCTCTCTTTCAGTTTCTTTACAGCTGCACATCCTAGTTTGGCTAAACCATGTAATTGGAAACATCCTTAGTGATGAGATAGAAAACATAACATCACTGTTCCTCTGTTCTTCTTAAAAGTCAATAAATCCACCATGTTTTTACCGTTTGATAGAGGGTCAATCACTGACTACCAAAAAACTCCGAGGGACACAGGAAATCCTGCTTGTGTTTCCATTTTCTACCACAAGAGGGAAACATACAACCATAAATGATTTGAAAATAAAGCCATTCTTTAGATAGCCCTCTTTTTACCAAGAATGGTGGGTGCCATACTATGGTTACCTAGACAAGGTGACATTCCACTGGAAATGGTCCTGCGGCTAGGAGTTGCAAGCCGCCTGCTTGGTTCAGAAATCCCAATCGGTGGACCAAGCTATTGCTGTCACAGTAAGAAAACAGCAATTGGCTGGGTTTTCAAGCAGTTGTTAGGCCGCACCATTCTAGGGCCAACAGAGAGTAAAATGTGAATTTTGCTACCAAGGTCTGGTATCCAGGTTCACAGTCAGGATGTGTCCCCGCAGTATCCAAGAATTTCCCAGGCAGACCTAGGCTCTTTGGATCTCCCCTACAGAAAAAACGTGATGGAAGAGACATTTAGATGTTGGTTTGCCTTTCACTGTGAGATCGGGGGCCTTCCCTGCGGTCACACTGTCAGATGAAATTGCTACTGAAAAATGACTTCCGAGCAAGCATTTTCAAGCAGTGTGTGACTCTCAGCACACAGAATGCTAGGAAAGCTATGTTCCTTCAAGGAAGCATAGGCATCAACAGAGTGTGTTTTCAGGCCTCTACCTATCAGGAACTGTGTAGCTTCTAAGACGTGAGACCTCCAGGTTTTCCCAGATCACCTAACTTCCAGAGTGAGGGCACTGTGTCTCCCTGCACTTTCCGAGCCTTGTAAACACACTCCTAGGTCATACCAGGACTGCCCAGGAGGAAGCAGGCTGCGGGAGTGTGTCTGAGAGTGCCGGGTGTCATACTGTGGTCACCTAGACAAGGTGACATTAGCTCAAACGGTAAAGAATCTGCCTGCGATGCAGGAGACCAGAGTTCGATCCCTGGGTTGGGAAGTTCCTCTGGAGAAGGGAGTGGCAATCCACTCCAGTATTCTTGCCTGGAGAATTCCATGGATAGAGAAACCTGGTGGGCTACAGTCCATGGGGTCACAAAGAGTTGGACATGACTGAGCGACTAATACACACTTTTTACCAAAGGATTTTGATACATAATTCTTGGTAATTAGACAGAATATGGGAAAATATTCTATTAGCTCCAAATGAATATTCTTCAGGAATTTAAATGAAAAAAATTCTGAGGATGCTCCAGAAGGAAATAAGATAAAAATACATATAAAAGTTGTATATGAACTATATACATTGTTTTTTTTTAGGTCAGAATGATTAAATATTGGTGATTTCTTATTAAACAGGAGTCCTCTTGACATGTACTTTTTCTATGAAAGTTAATTCCTAAACCTTGAGCATCTTCACGGTGGGGAGATTGTTTTTAGATTCAACCATGCAAATTAAGAATGACACTTGTGGAGTGGAAAACACCTTCTAAAAATTTTCTCTTTCCTCTGAGCACTCAGAGCACACTTACAAGCTCTCATATTTTACTTCTTTTTGAAATTACTTGTTGACCTATTTATCTCTCCGTTTAGACCAGAAGTTCAACAACTTGAATCTGTCATCTTCTGGTGGTCCACGGTGCCTGATGATGTCACTGGAGAAAGTCAGTTTACATAGTAACCGTTGGACACAGGGGTGGGTCAGCAGAGGGACAGCAGAGTGACGGATGCTAAAGGATGTACCCGCTTCCAGGCAGCAGTTCTGTTTGTTTTTAACATCAAAATATGCTTCAGGGTTTGGTTTTTTAAAAATAATTTTGTTTATTTTTGGCTGCACTAGATCTTTGTTAGTGCACGTGAGCTTTTCTCTAGTTGCGGCTACCCTCGTTGCGGTGCGGACTTCTCACTGTGGGGGCTTCTCTTGTTCTGGAGCACGGGCTTTAATACACTCGGGCTTCAGTAGTTGGGGCTCTCAGGCTCTAGAGCATAGCCTCAATAGTTGTGGTGCATGGGCTTAGTTGTTCCCAGGCATATGGGATCTTCCCAGATCAGGGATCAAACTCATGTCTCCCACTTTGGCAGGCAGATTCTTTACCACAGAGCCGCCAAGGAAGCCCAGGAGTATTTTTTGAACCTGAGATTCTGTACAGCTCTAAGCAAACCATCTGGTCCTCATAATTCTTCTGGCATTATACCTTTAGAGCTTAAAGTAGTTTCTCCTTTTCTTTAAAAGACATTTCCTAACTCTATTAAAACAGATATACTCATAGATAGGTATTAAATGCAGCTGTATATTTTCAGATTGATTGAGGGCAGTCATAAAAGCTAACTCTAAAGTAGGGCTCTCAGGGTAGAACCAGCCAGTGCTAAGCTTTTTTCACTTGTTAACTCATCGTATCTTTATACAACACACCTGTGCAGTAGGTACTATTTCTTTGCTTTTTTAAAACTCTCTTTAAATGATGCATTTTTAAAGAATAATTGAGGACTAAGTGACATATAACATTGTATTAGTTTCAAGTGTACAATCTAATGATTCGATATTGCAGTGTTGTCAAATGATCACGACAGTTAAGTCTAAGGAGGTACAATTTTCAATCCCCACTTCAAAGATGAGAAAATGTGGGCACTGAGAGGTTAAGTACTTTGCTTAAGAGCTGCTTTTGGTTGGCTGAGGATCTCAGACTGTGAAGGCAGGGGGTTTCTTTTCTTCCCCTTCTTGCCAGGATGGGACAGCAGGTGGAGCCTGCCTCATCCTGGCAAGTGGAGCCATGCATTGCAGAGCCCCATTCAACACAGTGAGGAGCTATAGGTGTGGCAAGTAATAGAAACCCAGTCTGCTAGAGGGAGCCTCTAAGAGGACTGTGTCATAAGGCCAGAGGGTCTCCTGAAAGCCAGGGGGCAGGGTGGGCACATGCGCCTTACAAGAATCTGAAGCAGGAGGAGCCCAGGCAGTTAGCCTCAGACTCTCCTCTGTTTATCTTAGCACGTTAGCTTCATTTTCCTCTCTCTCTGCTGACTCAATTGTCAGTGTAAGTTGGTGGGATTTGTGTGTATGTGTGTGTTTATGTGTGTGTCTGTATGTGTGTGGATGAGATCTTAGTTATAAATTCATTTACTCAAACTCCTATGAATATTACAAGTTTAGAGATCAAATATGTTTGTTTACTTTTTGAAGCCTTTGTCTCACAAGCAAAAGTGTGAAAAGATTCCCATTGCACTGATGTAATCTAATAATGATAATCGCAGATACCTGTGCAGGGTGCCCCACACCAGCACTAGTTTTAGAATTTTCTGTATATTGCCTCATTCAGTGGTGACTGTGACAACACGTGGGGTGGGGGACTGTTGTTCTCCTGTTTTTCAGATGTGGGCAGTGGAAGCCCAAAGAGGTTCAGTAACTTGTCTGAGGTCACACAGCCAGTGACTGGCAGAACTGGGTTCCAACTCCGTCAGTCTAGCCCTAAAGTCCATTCCTTGAAACACTGCAGTTAGCTGTCTGCATCTGAGATTTAAATATAAAAATATGGTACATTCAAAGTTTTCTTGACTTTTCCAATAATGTTTATAACTTTTATAAAATTCTTTTAAAATCGTAAGCCAAAATAACTTACTCAACTATACATTGTAAATTGGTATCACAGGGCTGACCTGTTAGGCAAACTAATATCCCAGATTCTCTTAATGTACTTAAAATATAGATTTTCTCCAAGACTTATTACAAAACAGTAATACTATGTTTGGTTTATTTTTATTATCTTTCTACTATGAGTTTGCTTCACGTCAATACTTAATTCTAAATCTTTTTATGTTAAAAAGTGCTCAATTCAAAAACCATTCTCTTATTCCAAGCAATTGGCCTTCCCTCGTGGCTCAGATGATAAAGAATCTGCCTGCCATGCGAAAGACCCGGTTTCGATCCCTGGGTCAGGAAGATCCCTTGGAGAAGGAAATGGCTACTCACTCTAGTCTCCTTGCCTGAAGGACAGAGGAGCCTGGCGGGATACTGTCCATGGGGTTGCAAAGAGTCAGACACGACTGAGTGACTAACACACACTTCCCCTGGAACTGGGGGTGACGTTGACTGGAAATCTAACAGTGGTATTGCCCCAGTCCAGAACTCATGCCAACATGAGTCTCAAGTGGCTTGTGTTCACAGACCACTTTCCCCAGTTCTCATGTCTCATGAGTCTGCAGTCCCTACTCTCTTGAGAAGATCCATCTAACTGATATTCTGCCTGAAGCTACTCTGAATTCTTTTCCAATTCTGTGTGTCAGGTCCCCAGCCTTAGATGTGCCTGAGTGATCCAGAGATGGATCTGCATAATCGCCTTCTCATATTCTCGTGTATTCTCATGTCTGCCAGTTAAGAGTTCTATAGACATTCTCATGACATGAGGTCCCTGCCCCACAGCTTCTGAGTTTACCTGTCTTCCCACTTCAAAGACTAACTAAATCTGACTGGTGCACTTTTGAGTCCTAATTCTAGATTCCTAGAAGAAAAAATATGAGTGATCCAGCTTCAGTCAGTTGTCTGCCCTTGATGACCATGGCCTGAGTCCCACAGTAGAAACATGGCCCTAGGAGCCCCCTGTTGTCAGGTGGGGTCAGGGACAGTTCTTAGAGAAGAGAGTGAGCAGAAGGGGTCAGAGGAAAAAGAGGTTGTTTGGATAGTGTCTTCATGTTGGAGGAGAGTAACCTACAGGGCCCAAACTGGCCAAGGACTCAGAGTTGAAGAAGTCTTATGTAAGAGGAGCAACTCTGGACAGGGTCACAGAGACCAGGATCCTCAGATCCACCTCAGCTGCAGAGGGAATCCTTTTTGCAAGCCTTGGTTAATCTTTTCCCAGTCTTTTCTCCTCTAAGCTATTTGATACACTACTGGCAGCCAGTCAACTTTCAAAAAAAAAGCAGTTTGTATTCCTTCTGTTTAAAAATACCCATAGCTTCCAGTGCCTACAAAATAAACCTTACTGTGGTTCATGAGACTGTGTAACCTTGTCCCAGCTACTTCTCCAGCCTCACCCCATCACTGCAGCCTCTTGAGAGCCACAGTCCTGTCCAGGGACCGCTGGGACATCACTGAGGCCACCAGGTTTTGACGGCTCCTCTAACATGAACTTCTTAAGAACAAAGGTCCATTCACCTTTTTTTCTATCCTTACCACTCCTCAGCATGTGAATAAAAATTCATATCTTTATATCATTCTCTAGTTCACAAGGGTTTTCATAGACATTTATTGTGAGGCAGGTATCATCATCCCATTTTCATCCTCAGGGCATTGAGGATGGAAGGGTGAGGGGCTAACATTTACTGATAATCTGCTGGATGCCAGACACAGGTCATAAGTGTTTTCATACATGTTGCCCAGTTCAGTACTCAGAACAACCTTCATTGTGAGCCCTAGCTTACAGACTCAGGTCAGTTAAGTGAATTGCTCAAGATTGTACCTCTCATATATTTTAGAAACCAATATGTTTTTTTTTAATTGAAGGATAATTGCTTTACAATGTTGTGTTGATTTCTGCTCCACATCAACATGAATCAGCCATAGGTGTACCTATGTCCCCTCCCTCTTGAACTTCCCTCCAGCCTCCCACTCCATCCCACCCCTCTAGGTTGTCACAGAGCACTGGGTTTGAGCTCCTTGGGTCAGGCAGCAAATTCCCGCTGGCTGGCTGTTTTACATACGGTAACGTGTATGTTTCAGTCCTGCCCTGTCCTTCCCCTGCTGTGTCCACCAGTCTGTTTAGAGTCTAAGATTTGAGCCCTGCTTGTGTCTGGCTCCTGAACCTGTGGTCTTTGTATTATCCTGCAGTGTCTCCTCTGTGGCAGGCATTCATTGCAAGCTTGCTTACTGTTGGTTGGAGAAATGAATGACTTTTCCCAGCTTGTGATTCCTGTCGCTGGAATCACAGGTCATAAGTGGGTTCGTACATGTTGCCCAATTCAGTGCTCAGAACAACCTTCATTGTGATCCCTAGCTTACAGACTTGGGTCAGTTAAGTGAATTGCTCAAGACTGTGCCTCTCATGCATTTTAGAAACCAATATATATTTTCTTAATTGGAGGATAATTGACCCCAACACTTGGGCAGGCACCTGCAGCATCACAAGCATAGGGTTTTGGCCTGGGGGTTCTGATGATCCCTGCTGCTTTCAGCCCAGTTAGTAGCTTACTTTCTAGTGCTTGTGCTGAAAGACAGGGTTACCAGTTCTAAATAATGTGCTCATTCCTGTGGCATTTTCTAAAGAATAATTCTTGATGTGAAGAGGTGAATCTTTTCAGGCCTTGGGTCCCACTCTCCCATGAGCCCTGGGACATGGCAGTTAGCTATCCAGTAAACGTTTGTCAATGGAAAAAAAGAAAGATAGAACTAATGAAGTATTGGCAAGTCTTCTGTTTCTGCTGTCTTCTACTAGAAAGGCATCGCTGTTGATTAGAGTGGAAACTGGAGTCTTTGCGAGGCTGGGAGCGAAGGGGTTCATAACTCTGCCATTGTGAAATTGATTGGACCCAAGACCAATGTGAAAGTTTCTTGTCTGAAGGGAATAATCCTTAAATCCCCCATATGGTTTAAATGTAATTTGTGTCATTGTGAAGGAGTACTGGTGAGGCAGGAGAATTCATTAGGCCAAATTGGGTTCGCTATGCTCGACAGTAACGTTTCTGAAGATGAAGTTCAACCTTTGCTGGAGAGCTCAAACAAATGAGTTTCTTAATAGCTGTCCCACTTAGTCTGAGCGTCTTCGGAAGCTTAATGTTTTTAATGCTTCTCCTTTTTTACCACACTTCACAGTCCATCTAACATTGCTGCTTCTGGTAATATTTTTATATGGGGTTGAGTTCTATAGTGTCCATAAAATTATGACTCGGGCCCATTTTTAGAATAGAAGCTTTTTTAGGGCAAGTATTATATCTTTTTGGATTAGTTTTGCATGCTGACAAACACCATGCCAACGCATGTAGTTGGTGAAAACATTGCTCTTTGCTTTGAGGTACTGAACTCTCTCCTTTGGAGGCTTAGGCTTGACGTGCACTTGAATTGCTGGGTATTCATTGGCACGTGCAGGAGCCATGAGAGATGAGAGTCTTTCCAGTCCATGCCTCGCTGTGAAGCTGGCTTACGTGCAGTGAAGTAAAAAAGTGTATGTGTCCATAAGGACATTCCATCCTAGAGGGGGTCTGGGTTCACCTACTGACCGGATTCCCCAGGTTTCATACATAGGACTTCTCAATGCTCAAACGCTACTGTCTATTTCCATTAGTGTTAAATAATGTTTTAAATATGAAGATGCTCTACTGGAGAGGAATATTTAAAAGCCTTGAAAGTGAGAGACCATCAAATAATGAACCCTGAAGTGGCATATCAGCTGTTTAGAGAGAGAGGGCTGGAAGAGCACCAGCGTTATGAAGTTTGCAATGATTCTTTTAAACTACTTTAGAATCCGAGTAGTTACATCTGGAATACTTTCTGTATCAGTCAGTTTTTAGGTGATGAGAAACCTGTACAAGGCCTAAGAGTAGGCTTAATTCTGGAGAAGTACAGCTTTTACAACAGTTTCGATGTGAAGCAATATTTTTAGAAACAAATTTTGGTTCAGTACAAAAACACACCGATGAGCTGAGGTGTTCTAGTATGTGATATGGCCACTGTCTTAAAAAAAAAACAAAACTGAAACAAGCATTTGCCATGCTTTGAAATAACCCCTGTCAGATCTTATGCTACAAATAAACTCACTTTGATGCTTGTGGGGTTTTTTTTGGTGTGTGTGTTGAACATCTATTTTGAATTTTCATAATTGTGCCTTGAGTCTTTATGATTTCTCATTTTATGGAATTTATTTGCACTGACCATAAATTGTAAATAAAATAAGTAAATGTATGGGAAAAGCCCCTAAGAGAACATTACTCTCCCTAGCTCTGGATTCAGAAAGAGCTTCGAGAGAGAGTGGTCAACCACCAGCAGAGAACACGCTGGAATGTGTGAGCAGAGAAGCTTTAGTGGGGATGTTGGAGCCCCTTGCAACCAAGCATTCCTGAATCTTCCCTGGTTCAAGACCTCGTTAAGGAAACTACCAATTACTTGGTTGGTTGCTCTGTTATTCCCAATGAAAAAACTGTTGAGTTGATATTTCAGAAATATGGCTCTATTATTAAATATGTCAAGACATATATACTGGTGCAATTTGTGAACCTATCAAAAACCAGAGAAAATTGGCCACCGAACTGAAAAAATATGAGTTTAAAAAGTGCATTTGTAGTAAGTTGAAAAACATTGGGTGTGTAGACTACTAAAGCAAGCTTACTTCACGAAAGTTTTAGTTTTAAAAATGCAATAAGGGGCAAAAATAAGCTATAAAATATAATTATCTTTTGACCGACTGGTTTTCAGCTTAATAGATGTGTCTTGTGAATTGTGTTAATGTTATAAAGTGAGGTCCTGCTTGCAGATGGGCCAGCCCCATTTGCCATATGAAGGAGACCGGGCTCCCTTGGGAGTGGCCTGCTTTCTGCTCATGGCCTGTTAGTTCTCAGTCCTGTGTGAGCAGTGCCTGGAACAAAGAGACATTCTTGCCTCACAGAAGGCTGTCTGCTCCTCCCAGGGCCTGTCTGCTTTTGGACCTGGCTGGACAAGTTAGTAGGAAAATACGCAGATTTTTGTTTTTCAAGGGATTACTACTTTTCCCTTGAAAACCTGACTTTTATGTGCACATCAAACTCCCCAGACATGTGGCATAACTAGTCTCGATTTACTTTCCAAGTCTCCTTAACAGGTTCGCCGAAACCTTGACAATGTTGTTGCTCACTTGTTCAGTCATGTCCGACTCTTTGGGACCCTATGGGCTGCTAGGCTCCTCTGTCCATGGGATTCTCCAGGCAAGAATACTGGAGTGGGTTGCCATGCCCTCCTCCAGGGGATCTCTGCAACCCAGGGATTAAACCCAGGTCTCCCGCATTGCAGGCGGATTCTTTACCATCTGAGCCACCAGGGAAGCCCTGTTTATCCCTGCTGCTGCTGCTAAGTCACTGCAGTTGTGTCCGACTTTGTGTGACCCCATAGAGAGCAGCCCACCAGCCTCCCCCGTCCCTGGGGATTCTCCAGGCAAGAATACTGGAGTGGGTTGCCATTTCCTTCCCCAATGCATGAAAGTGAAAAGTGAAGGTGAAGTCGCTCAGTCGTGTCCGACTCTTAGTGACCCCATGGACTGCAGCCCACCAGGCTCCTCCGTCCATGGGATTTTCCAGGCAAGAGTCCTGGAGTGGGGTGCCATTGCCTTCTCCTGTTTATCCCTACTTTTCTATAAATTCAAGGGAATGACCAGCTGTTGATCATTCAGGGCATGTCTGTGAGTCTCTATTCTTCTAGAATTGAATACTATTTACTTAAATCCTTGGTGGCCAATGAATAAATCTGTTCTGTTTGATGCCTTTTCTCCCTTCTAACTGGGATTGCATGTGGGAAGTAAAAAAAAAATCACTTGAGTATCAGATATTTGAGTATCAAAATGACGGTGATGAAAGGAAAGCAGAGGTAACTGAGATCCGTCATTTCCATTTTAAGACTGACCTTTAATTTGCGAGATGGCATGAAACAACTTTAGCTTGCAGATGGCCTTATCAGAGATGACTGCCAGAGAGGCTCTGGTTTAAGGGTGTCAGTAGCAGCGGGAGCCACACCAGGGTGTCTTGTTCACAAACTTGCTCCTTAGGACTGCACTTGCTTCGTCTTTGCCTGGTTCTGGGAGAGGCGTCTGGAAGCCACCTGGTGTTTGTAACTGAAGTCTGCTGCACGCAGCACCCTCTGGACCTAACAGGGGAATGAGGCAAAAATAATTGAAGGGTATTTGGCATGGTTGTGGGCAGAATGTCCTCATCAAAACAACACTGAAGATCTGCTTTGAGTGTGGGTGTGGGTGGGTGTTTGGTCCTTCACTTTTTCACATGGGGCGACGACAACAGGAATTAACCCAGCTTCCTCATTGAGAGGGATCATCCAGGCAAGATCTCTATTTTAGTTACTCGGGTGACACTGTAGCAGCTTCAGGTTGGACAGACTATTTTGGGGACCCTTGACTGCTTTCTGGACACCCTCGCTGAGCCAAGTGGTGGAAATGAAAGATGAGTGATTTTGATGAATGGATTTCTGGGAAATACAGAAAAATGGAAGAAGGTCCTCTCCCTCTGTTGACTTTTACTACGGCTCCCTACTATGACCAGAAACCAGGAACTAGTGGATTACGGAAGAAAACCTACTATTTCGAGGAAAAACCATGCTATCTGGAGAATTTCATCCAGAGTATATTCTTTTCCATAGACCTAAAAGATCGCCAGGGAGCCTCACTGGTGGTTGGTGGAGATGGGCGATATTTTAATAAATCGGCAATAGAGACAATAGTGCAGATGGCAGCTGCCAATGGGGTTGGTATATGATAAGTATTGCTATGTTTCTGGCTCTCCATATAACCTCTTAATTCTGCAAAAATATACCCAAGTACAAAGATTTGTATGTTGTATACCCCTCAATGCTACTAACATCCAATTAAGTTTGAGTGTGACTTCAGAGATTGTATATTGTGATATTACCCCTGAAATTATATTTGTCACACTGGGATTTGGGGATGTAAACTCAGTTTCTTATGTTGTGCTCTGTGCCTGTTGCTTGAAAATGGACCTGTTGCTTTTAGACATTTAAAGCTCACCCCAGCCTTAAGCTGTCTTATCTACATTCTAACTAGTTTTCAGGGGCACTCTGTCCTGCGTAGGAGGCTCTTAGGAGCCACGGAGAGAGGAAGATTTTGTTTTCTTTCAATGGCCTCCTTGTTGAAGTTCAGTCACTTGTCAAACAGGAAAACAAAAGCCAGGGCACGCTGTTATTTGTGGGTCCTGGTAGCTGTGCAGAAATGCTGGGAGAGAACTGGAAAATGTTAGGTGTGAGCCTTCCAAGAGGACCTGTTAGAGGGGAACCCACTTATAATGACCTTGGATACAAAGAAGTCCTGTGTGTGGTGAATTTGTGCAGCAGGGTAGAGATAATAACTTCTGTGAGCCTATAATATCAGGAGGCTCTGCTAAAGCTCTGCATTGTGGAAAACTGTGTTGGCTGAATTAACCAAATCGGAAGGAATCTTGCACCAGGAAGCATTGATCTTGATAATCTGCACAGTCTCACTGATTTACAGGAAGGCAGGCATCAGAACATTGCTGTTTTTGCTCTGCAAATTCCTCCGTGGGACCAAAAATACATTTTTAGTATTTTAGATTACACTTAGCAATAATTTGGAGCACATAGTCCTTTAGTACTTATAAATTTAAAAAATTTGTTTTATTTCCTTTCTGGAAGTGATTCTGAGAAGATAAAATTTAGCATTATAACCAAGTGCATTAGGCATTTATTTTCAGTGTATTTTAACAATACACTAAGCAGGTGTGATTGCAGAAGTCAAATTTTAAAAAAAAGCATGTGTTAGTTACCAAATTCTATTCAGAAGAGTTTGTACATCCTATTGTTGTTAATGTGAGATTCCCTTTGTACCCAGTTTCAGAATCTGAATGCTTCTCATGTAAAATTTGCTGATAAAGCACTCAAATATGAAATTATGATGCATACACATTTTTAAGATAAAGTGTGACATGCTGTAAATTTCATCTTTGAGGAGAGCTGCAAAGGCAATGGTATTAAGATGCTTTTAATCTTTTGGGAGAGAACGAATGAAACATTATTTCTCTGCATATATCTAGATTGTTGAGTGGATCTGGTACACTGTCCCCTTTGCTGTGATATATTTGTCTTCATTTCATTTTTGTGCAAAGCAGAAGGATGTGGAAGGGGTGGTAGGAATGTGTAATTCAGGCAGACCCTGTAGACTTTCTCAGATTTACGATCTGAAGGTTTGCTAAATAATGCATTTAAGTGCTAATAATTGACTAAATATGGTAACTGCCTATTTGTTAGAGCTGTGGCAGCCCAAGCAGTATTTTCAAGTCTTTTCAAGGACGTTCCTTATTAAAAATAGTGTTGCATTTGAAGCACTTGTGCTACCCAGCTGATTACGTAAAACGTTTAGTGGAGCGATGAAGCACTTTCATCTGATAAAACTTATCAAATCCTATTTAGTTTGATATCTTTTTCTAACATATCCTAAATTCTATTTTAACATCCCTTTGATTGTGGGCAGAATTTAGGGAGGCAGTCTAAAGGAAAGATAATTTATTGCCACAGATTTTGGTATTAATAGAAGTCCGGGTTCCTTCCTCAGTTTTGTTAATACCCACTATACCCATGAGCCGATTCTAAGAGAGCTTTTCAGCCTGGCGAGCTACATGGAAATAATTTCATTTCTTCCCTTTAGTACGCTTTTATCTGGTACATTTATGGATAGTAGAATACGCTTTGCCTTTGCTTTTATTTGCACAGAGCTGTCTGCAGTTACAGGCAGTTTTACTGTACAAAATAAAACATTGGTAAGGTCTCATTTATGGCACTGGTATCTCATCCAGTCCCCAGAGATCTATCCTTGAGATAATTTTAGAAATGAGAATAGAACCGTATGTATGACTGGCAGAGCAAAGAAAATGGAACCTTTTGTTTGTTTGGTGTTTTGGGGAAACATAAGCAAACACCAAGCCCTATTTTCAATTGAAAGGAATATTTTAATGTTTGCTCCCTGCCATGGTTAACTATAAAATGTTGGGGGAGAAGGAGGTATCCAGTTTAGCAGCAGGACTTGAGTTACACAGAAGGGAGCGGTGGGCAAGAGTAAGGGCAGGAAATGCTTTTTGGTGAAGGACTCTCAGTGTAGGGCTGAGGGGGTGTCTCTAAGTTGGTAGACATCTGGGACCCAGGGAAGGTGTTTTTTTCCCCCCTTTTTTGTGTTAAAGTGTGTTTGTGTGTTAGTCACTCAGTCGTGTCCAACTCTTTGTGACCCCATAGACTGTAGCCTGCCCGGCTCCTGTGGCCATGGGATTTCCCAGGCAAGCATACTGGAGTAGGTTGCCATTCCCTCCTCCAGGGGATCTTCCCCACTCAGGGACTGAACCCAGGTCTCTTGCATTGCAAGCTGATTCTTTACCACTGAGTCACCTGGGACGCTCGTTGTAAAGTACATCTAACACAAAATTTGCTGTTTAACCATTTTTAAGTATGCAATTCAGTGGTATTTATTACATTCATAATGTTCTGCAACCATCACCACTGTTTCCAGAACCTTTTCATCATCTCATCTAAAACTCTGTACCCACTAAACAGTTAGTCCCCATTCTCTTCTTCCCCCCATCCCCTGCCAACTTTGGTTCTACTTTCTATGAATTTGCCTGTTCTGTGTCCTTCATATAAATAGAACCATCCAATACTTGTCCTTTTCTGTCTGGCTTATTTTACTTAGTGTAATGTTCTCGAGGCTCAACCATGTTGTAGAATTTCCTTCCTTTTAAAGGCCAAGTAATATTCCATCGTATGTATATACCACATTTTGTTTATCCATTCATCTTTTAATGGACATTTGGGTTGTTTCCACTTCTGGTTATTGTGAATAATGCTGCTTTGAACATAGGTGTGCAAATACATGTTTGAATCATTGCTTTCTTTTTGTGTCTATACCTAGAAATGGACCTTCTTGATCTTATGGTATAGGGAAGGTTTTTGAACAGGGGAGGAACACCGTTAGAACTATGGTCTAGAAAGATGAGCTAGGTGGGCCTGGTAGGTCAGATAGATTCAGTGAGAGCAAGGGAGGAGCTATTCCAATGCTCCAGACATCCTTCAGGGGAGGAGGACAATAGAGTAATATCTCCCAAATATCAAGTTGAAGATGAATATTCTTGAGCAGAATTCATGGGAAACAGTCTGCTCTGGAAGGTCAGGTATACCTATTCTTGGGCTCAAGAGGAAGAACCTACCATGGGCTTCCCTTGCTTCTCCTGATTTTCTTACTCTTACTTCCTGGTATAATCCTCTCAGTCTTGGACCAGGACTGACTGCACGTTTCACCATAAGGAATGGTAGAATTATGGGGTGACCTGTGTGGCATGGCTTAATATTCATTTATCAGCTTCCCCTTCTATGTTAAGCACATATGGGATTGAAGTAGAAGTCAGCGTGCTTGATGCACAAACACAGTTTTCATATTACTCCATCAGTCACTGTGGCTGATTAAATCGCCATCTCTAAGCTCCTCTCATCAAAATTATGGAACTGCTCAACCACAGAGCAGTTTTCATCAGAACGGCACCCAGAAACTGCCGGAAGCGTGTGATGTTACCATTTCCACTGTATTGAGTCAGGGAGTTACCACTTCCTGAGGGAGGCAGGACATAAGAAATATATTAGAATAACAGACATTGTTCAGGGATAGACATACAAGAGCCAAAAGGGGCCTGGAATGAAGCGGCTGCTTCCTGGGAGGTGGTTGATAATGGAGAGGTTTAATTATAAGCCAGTCAAGCTGTTAGTGACCTACAGGAAGGTGGCAAAGCTAACAATCCCAGAAAAACCTCCCCAGGGAACCCAGGTATCTTATTGGCATGTTCAGTATTAGAAACGCATCTTCCACCATCAAGTCATTTCTTCAACTGCATTTATCTTGGGTGGGGCAAGAAGAAATAGCACCTGGAAAACTTAAATACGTCCCTGTGTCTTCAGAGGGGAGGGTGGAAGAAGGGCACAAACTCCTCCTTTTTAAAATCTTTTCATGAAGCAGTCACATCTCTAGTCATAGGAACTGATGGAATTCCCTTCTTTTCTGACTTGCATCATGTTGAAACAAATATAAATTACAGTCATTTTAGTAAGGAGCTGTGCTTATAAATACCATCTGTGAAAGATATGGGCAGGTGAGTTAAGAACGCAGCCTGTAGCTCCTTCATGTAGGTGGGCCTGGCTGGTTCACCCAGTAACACTCCCAGCATTCCCTGCCTCAGGCCCAGGAGGAAGCCCAGGTACACCCTAGTGTGGATAGGTGTGTTCTGCTCTGAGGAACCCACTGTATTAGGTTTGACATATATACACTACCGTGTGTGAAATAGCTGGTGGGAAGCTGCTCAAGGAGCTCAGCCCAGTGCTCTGTGATGACCTAGAGGGGTGGAATGGTGGGGGGAGCTCCGAGAGAGAGGGAATATGTATGCATATAGCGCATTCACATCATCATACAGCAGAAATGAATGCAGCATTGTGAAGCAGTTATACTCCAATTAAAGAAAAATCCAAGCTTGATTGGCAATAAATTTGTGAGATACATTTTATAACATTTCTTCATACAAAGTTTGCCCCTTTTACTTTTTTAGGTATTTTAGTTTACAAAAGCCTCCTCTTTGGGTTAGAATTCCTTTAACTAGTTAAATTTATAGTCTGTCTTCCAATTCGGATTGAAAGTATGATTGAAGTGGATAAAAACGTGCGTTTTCACACAGATTTATAATGTATCCAAATTATGAACCTGATCTGGAAAGGCCCTGTTTTCTTTTCTTGCCAGAACCTTATAGCACTCCCAGATCATACACTAAAAAGTCCCCCAAAACTATCTGAAGAAATGGCTTTGTTCAGCAATGCTGATTCTACTTCAGTAATAGTATTACTTAACAATAACTATAAAATACTTCAATATAATAATACTAATAACCCAAGCTGTTAGACGTTCAGTAAAGGGCATCATTTTTGGTCCAGTAGAATATTTCTTTGTCCATCTAGCTGTTCTGGCGTCACTATGTGGTGGCTCTGGATTTATTGATGCTAAAGTGTGTATTCTGGATTTCTTCTCCTAGATTGGTCGATTGGTTATTGGACAGAATGGAATCCTCTCCACACCTGCTGTATCATGCATCATTAGAAAGATCAAAGCCATTGGTGGGATCATTCTGACAGCCAGCCACAACCCAGGAGGACCCAATGGAGATTTTGGAATCAAGTTCAATATTTCCAATGGAGGTGAGTTTACTGTCATTTTGAGTACAGCCAGTGTTACGTTCTTTAGGATAAACTGATAACCTAGGCCTTGGAAGGTCAGGATTCTGGTTCTCATCCTTAGCAAGAGAGCTTTTTGTTTCCTTTTGGTGAAAATGAGATGCTTCTCATTTTGCCATACCTGAATATGAGATGCTCTGCATGAATGATTATTAACATATATTCTTTTAGAAAATTCTGATACTTTGCTGCCTGAATGATGGCATGGCAGATGCACTAGTGAAGAGGAATTAGTTGATGAGCTTTATGTTCTTTATATTTTCATGTCAGCTATACAAAATGACCTACTGTTTGCTGTTCGATTTCCAGGTCCTGCCCCGGAAGCAATAACTGATAAAATTTTCCAAATCAGCAAGACAATCGAAGAATATGCAATTTGCCCTGACCTGCACGTAGACCTTGGGGTTCTGGGAAAGCAGCAGTTTGACCTGGAAAACAAGTTCAAACCCTTCACAGGCATGTTTACTCTCCTCCTCTCTTGCCCAGTTCTAGTTCCAACTTGAAGAATTTGCCTTTCAAGGTTTTAATAAAGTGGGTCTTCATCTCTGGAAAGATTGTGGTCACCAAGCTTTGCATGCATAAATTAGCAGGTCTGGAATTGGGTCTAGGAGTCTAGAGATCTGGGCTGTCTGAGCTCTGCTGGGGATTAGCTGAGGGACCTTGGGTGAGTCAATTCTAAATCTCTCAGCTTCAGTTTTCATACCTATGAAATGTACAGTCTTGACGAGAAGACCTGTGACATCATGTTCATAGCTGTCTTTTACTGAGCTTATATTATGTGCCAGGCTCTTCAGATGCATAATCTCATTTGATTCTTAACATTAGCCCTGTGAGGGCAGCACTATTACTATTCACTTTTTCCAGATGAGGAAACAAAGGCACAGAGAACTTAAGTAACAGGCTCAGGGTCACATAGTCAGTGAGTGGTAAACCAGGATTCAAATGCAGGTGCGAATGATTCCAAAGCCTGGGCCTTGATTTCATTTTCAGTAAAGTCAACGTAGACCATTTTGGGGGCTAAATTTAAACTCCCTGTGTAGCAGCTGTGTTAAACATTTTATTGTTGAATGCTAATATATGATAATAATTGATGAAATAAATGTTTGTTGTAAGGATGAGATGGTTAGCAGTGTGACTTGTATTTCGACTTTGCTCTTACGTGTATTCTTTCATCGGGACTGCAAGTTTGTGTGATGCATTTTGTGTTTGAACCTACCCAGAAGGACTGACAATTGCATCCCAAGGAAGAGGAAGGGGTTCTTTGGTATATCTTGAAGACATTCTTAGGGTTTAGAAAATACCAGTAGAGAATTTCTCAAACATTTCATGTTTTGAAAATGTTCAGACCCCTGAAAATTCAATAAGACTTAGTTCTTATGTTTGTTTTATTCCTTTAGCAGTGCATGTGAAAAGTGATTCATTAAAAAAAAAAATTTTCTCTGCTTTTTACCAGTAAGTCTTAATGGCAATGGGCCTGGAAAAAGTAAAGTAGGTGTTACCCTTTCTGTTATTTTTTGACACTAAAATACACTTCCTGGAGATGAATCAACATGGCAGTAGAACCGTTTACCATCAGGCAAAGCTCTGTCAAAATTCCTCAGGGTGCCACATCCCAGCTGTGTGGGCAAGTTACTTAATCTTTCAGAACTTGAACTTGCTCGTCTATAAAACAGAACTGATAACATTTACCTCTCAGGAAATTTGCGTTAGTTTTGAATAAGAGATCATGTAACAGCCCAGGCACATTGGAGCTGCTGCATAAATGTCCTTTTAAAGTAGCAATTGCATGTTTACAGCCATATGATCATTTCAGAGGATAATATTTCTAAAAGTGTTTAGTTCCTCCATCTTTTAATGTTGCTTGTTCTCACAGTGGAAATTGTGGATTCAGTGGAAGCTTATGCTACGATGCTGAGAAACATCTTTGATTTCAATGCACTGAAAGAACTGCTTTCTGGTCCAAACCGATTGAAGATCCGTATAGATGCCATGCATGGAGGTATGGAGCCCTTTTTCTTCCCTTCTCTTCTCTTAAAGCTATGAAACAGCTCTCTACTTTGTGTATCATGATGCCTTAACAAGCCTTTTCTTAAGGCTGTCTCTGGAAGTGGTTACACCAATACTTTGCAATCATTTCAGAGTAATAGTCACACAGATAAAATCTAACTGTATGCTGCAAAAATTCCTCATGGTAAGGTAGTGTGACGGTCACTGTTTCCACATTAAGCATCAGGTTTTGAGTAACATGCAGCTATTTTTGTGGACTCTCCCTCCCCCTCAGAAGATGCCTTAGATTCTTCCTAAACGCCCCCATCTATTCCCAAGGGGAGCCATGGTTTGCTAGATCTGATAAATGTGCTCCTGAGCCCCATACCCCAGTTTCCTGTTCCCACATGCGCCTTTTCTTAGAAGCTGACCAGAGCAAGCTGAGGGTTCAAGTCAGGAGCAACAGGATGTATTTCTCTCCCTCTTCTTCCTCTGTGGGTTTTGTGGCCAGATCAGTAGAGGTGGCAGCTGTCACTGAATCAGAGCCGTGAGGTTCTCTTGATGTAGGAATATGGGAATTCCTGAGCCCTTGTCTTGTCTATTTGTTTTGTAATAATTTAGAAGTTTAGGATCTTTTTCTTAAAAATATATTTATTTATTTATTATTTTTGGCTGCATTAGGTCTTAGTTGCAGCACGTCGGATCTTTCCCTGTGGCTTGCAGGTTTCTTTCTAGTCATGGTGGGAGGCTCTCTAGTTGACGTGTGCAGGCTCAGTAGTTCCGGCATGTGGGCTTAATTGCCCTGCCACATGTGGGATCCTGGTTCCTTGACCAGGGATCAAACCCACGTCCCCTGCATTGGAAGGTGAATTCTTAACCACTGGACCACCAGGGATGTCCCTAGAATTTCAGAATCTTTGAGTGGCAGTGATTTTCCCTGGTGCTGGAATCCATCTGCCTGCCTAGGTGGGGAAGACTTTCTGCCTGTGCTTGCACCCTTCCTATGATACTGTCCAGGTCCTTCTGTTACACTGCAAAGTCTGTTAGAAAACTTCTCCTGGTGGCCTGAAATGGTCTGTCTCTGGAACCTCTTCCCTTGGGTCCTAACTTGCCTCTGGAATCTCACAGAATGGGCCTCCTTCTTTATTCAGACAAAGGCCATTCTGACTTTTCAAAACATTCAGCAGCCACGTGTTGAATAGCTACTACATGTATGCTTGGGGGTGTGGGTGTAGTCAGGGATTCTGTAGACTCTTCCTTCAAAGAGCTTGTGATGCTGGGGGAGATGAAGTGGTTAAGAAACAAACCACTGCCAGGCCAACAAAATAAGGGTTAGATAAAATTTCAAGTATTCTCCTGGGGGTGTGGAGGAAGGCATAGTCTGACTGAAGATATCAAGAGAGGTTTTCTGGAAGAAGTGGCAACCAACTCAAGCTTTTATGAAAGAAAGATGTAAGGTGGTGGAAACTCCAGTGATGGTTATACCCAGCTGAGGCAGTGGCTGCAGCCAATGCATAAAGGATGAAAAGGAGATGTCACATTAGGGGAATGAGCAAAAGCCTTGGCTGGCTCGAGTATGGGGTTTGTGATGGTGTATTTACTAGGAGAAGCTGGTCACCAAGCTGACTTCTTTCTCCAAGCCTTTCGGTTGTTCCTCAAGCACCTCCGTTTCTATACCCCTCACAACTCTGGCTGCCTTGTCCTCATTCTGAGGTGTGTCAGTAGCCTCCTTAGCATGCCCCCAATGGGAGACACGTATTCTATACTGCCCTGACCTCTGTCGCATATATTGGTGTTGGAACCTTCCTTGGTTGAAAGCATTTAGAGATGAACGTTCTTGATTGTAACACTAAGTGTCCCTGTAAAGTATGTGACTGGTTTGCCCTGCTGTGTAGTTACTGTGTTTTTGTTTCTCTGTATTCTTTTAATCAGTTTGTCAGATGGCTTGATAGAGGGGAAAGATTAGGACTCTGAATCCTAGCTCTCACTCCTACTATCTGTGTAAGTTTGGGCAAATAGCTTCCTCTCAGAACCTCAGTTTTCTTATCATAAATTGGAGGTGGTAATCATAATGCACAAGCCTTTATAAAATATGGGCTGTTGCTTGTTCTTGGTGCCTCATCTACTAACTCATTTAACTATCACATCTACCCTGTAAAGGTAGCTACTATAATTATGCTCATTTTGCAGTTGGCATAGATGGAGGCACAGCAGAGAGATTAAATAGCTTAAATAACTTTCCCCAAAATGGTACAGCCAATGATCGACAGCTGAGATCTGAACCCAGACACTCTGATTCCAGAGTCCAGGTTCTTAAAGCGCTAAGTTGTAGCTCCTCATGGGCCTTTTTGAAGGACTGAGAAAATGTTTAAGAAGCACCTGTATAGCAGGATCTTCCTGCTTTCCTAATGTTCACTTCCTTCCCTTCCCCCACTCTTTCCTAATGTCTCATTATTCCTACTTGTAGAACTTTCTACTCCAGACTCATCTGCCCACAAGCCCTTGAATACAATTTGCACACTCTCTTTGCCGTTGTGCCATTCTCCCTAGATCGCCTCTACCTTTTCCCCAGTCCTCACCTTCTGTAATAAGTTTCATTTCTGGTTCTTCATTTCATGCTCTGCATAGTCGTGGGACCATATGTGAAAAAAATCCTCTGTGAAGAACTCGGCGCCCCCGCGAACTCGGCAGTGAACTGCGTTCCCCTGGAGGACTTTGGAGGCCACCACCCTGACCCCAACCTCACCTACGCTGCTGACCTGGTGGAGACTATGAAGACAGGAGAGCATGATTTTGGGGCTGCCTTTGATGGAGATGGGGTGGGTGCAAGTGCATTTATGTGAATTCTGATGCAGGCCAGGCTTAATGTGCTAAATGGGGGAAAAGCAGGCCCTGAAGCCTGGAGTGCAGTCAAGCTCCCTCATCGCACCTGGAGTCAGGGCTCAATTATTAGAAGACCCTCTTGACAGAATGGCTTGAAGTGGAACCATGTGTCTAGTGTTTGCTGAGAAGGGCAGGGTGATTGGGGCCTGGTTATCATTGTCATGACTGGTGTTCCATGAGCTGACTGGGTTCTCGATCTCCATCCTTGGGTAGATTTTTGCTCGTAGCCAGCAGCTGGTTCCTTGTTCAGTCTCTGGAAAGGGTTTTGTCCTTATGATATACCCATGTGTTCATTCACAGTAGCTGAAAGATGAAACTATAATGAGAGAATTAACAGTTTATTCTTTAGCTACAGTTAATATTTGAAATAAACATGCTCTTTTATTTGCACTGATGAATATGTAACAGACAAGGAGGGATAGTGTCTTAGGTTTATATACTTGGTGTCTTAGAGATAGTAAACACTACACATATTTACTTGGTTAAAAATATAGTTTGGTGGTTGCTATTGTTCTTTAACATCAGCTGGAATTCATTGTTTCCTATAAAATAGGTTTTCCAATATTAATATTTGGGGAAATTAAATAGCAGAGATTGGGACATCCCCTGGTGGTTCAGTTGGTAAAGAATCCACCTGCCAGTGTAGTCTAGATGCAGGTTTAATCCCTGAGTAGGGACGATTCCCTAGAGAAGGGAATGGCAGCCCACTCCAGTATTCTTGCCTGGAAAATCCCATGGACAGAGGAGCCTGGTGGGCTACAGTCCATGGTGTCTCAAAAGAGTCGGACATGACCTAGTCACTAAACAAATGAACAAGCAGACATTATTTTCAGTGCATCTTTCTGTTGCCGTGCATCCTGGGTTTCCTCTTTACTCTCAGTTACTTGAGTACTTCCTGTATATCAGGCACCAGGAGAACAGTGAGGTGACAGCATATTTTGTTGGGTCCTGCACCAGATGGAGGTGCCAAGATTTAGGAGCCTTTCCTTGAGGAAATCTGCTTTGTTCCTTGGAGAATGCCTGGTAGACCTAGCAAGATTTAAACAGCCCACATTTCCTCTCACTGTGATCTCTGCCCTCTTCTGGGAAAGAAGAGAGGTGATTGGTTCCAGAGTTTGGAGAAGGTCAGGGAGGTTACATTCAGCTGGCATCTGCAGGGAGAACAGAGAATTCAGCCGAGAAGGAGTTTGCACTTTAACTCAAAACAGTTTTAGCTTTTTGGCACGGAGGTGCCATTGGCCCAGTGGTACTGTACAGATCAATTAGAAATAAAGTCCAGTGTCTAGAACCCAGGATGAATCAATGTACCAGCTTTAAATTTTACAAAACCTCCATGTAAGATAGTTTGGTTTCTTCAGCACTTTGATTCAGAGATCTCCCTTTGAATCCCCCTTCTCCCAAAGGACCGGAACATGATTCTGGGCAAGCACGGGTTCTTCGTGAACCCTTCAGACTCTGTGGCTGTCATCGCTGCCAACATCTTCAGCATTCCATATTTCCAGCAGACTGGGGTCCGTGGCTTCGCACGCAGCATGCCCACCAGTGGTGCCCTGGACCGGTAGGTCTCTCCACCCCCTTGCTTCCCAAGCAGGCCCTCACAGTGCCGGGAGCACCCTTCCTCCCCTTTCAGCTCAGACCTCTGATGCATACCTAGTGTGTGTTACCTAAGTGTTTCCTTTATGAGGGAATGATGTCATTTTTTCTGGGCTGGATGGGCCCCGCTGTGCTGTTTTAGCACGCTGCATTTCTCCCATCCTGGCTCTTCTCACACTGTGTGCTGATCGTCTGTGTCCCTGACTATCTCAAAACTAATACAGAGAAAGAATGTCTTTGTCACTGTGCTAAACTCTGACTGATCATGGCGTGCCTGATACACACACACGCACACACACACACATGCCTCATTTTTAAAAATGAATGATTGAATGTTAATGAATAAGTGAATGGATGGCACATCTGCTGTAGTCAAGACGTCATTCTAGAGACTCACTTTGTCTGGGCAGTGTGCAGAGTGGGGGTGAAAGACTGATGTAAGATCAGTGTTTCAACAGAACTTTGAAAAAAACGTTCCATCCAGCCCCCATCAGATGCCCTTACACACAAGCATAGTAAATGTTCACTTATTCAAAATCTGAATAAACATAAAGCTGAAATAGTTTAAAAAATACATTCAGTTTTGGAGAAACAAGGGACCCAGTGACAGTAAACAGTTGGTATCTTTGACTTGCTTATTTATTATATATCATCTTATTTGAAAAGGCTTTATATTAGCTTATGAGATCACATTTAAAACATCTGAAAAATGGAAGTCACAAATGAGTACAAACCAGGGATATTGACTACATCATGTTAGGTGTCCAATAAATAGTTCCTGGATGAATGGGTAAAGAACAAGTGAATGAATGAAAGGCTGAGGCTAGGGAGGAAGAAGAATGTATATACCTGGTTCTTATAATCATAACTATTTCTCATTAAACATTACCTTATGCTAGACAGTAAGCATGTATTTTAAGTCATTTAATTCTCAGACTGGCCCATGAAGTAAATGCTGTATTTAACTCCTCTTTACAGATGGGAAAACAAAAGAAAAAAGAAGTTAGCTAATTTGCCCAAGGTCACCCAGCTAGTAAATGATGGAGCAGGCCTTGAACCCAGAACCTTTGCTCCCAAACACTGTGATGTGCAGTGCAGGAGTTTTCTGGTGTGTGTGTGTGTGTTATAGAACTAGTGCTGACTTCACTTCAGCTAACAAAATAACAACTAATATCATATAGTAATTTGTAGCTGACACTGTTTTTTTTTTACATTCACTGTCTCAGTTGATCCTCATGGCAGTCCTTATTTTATTTTTTAACTTGTTTTGGAGTGTAGTTGATTTACAATGTTGAGTTAGTTTCTGCTTTCCAGCAAAATGAATCAGCTATAATTAGATATCGCCAGTCTTTTTTAGATTCTTTTCCCATAAAGGTCATCACAGAGTATTGAGGAGAATTCTCTGTACTACAGAGTAAGTCCTTATGAGTTATCTATTTTATATATAGTAGTGTGTATATGTCAGTTACAATCTCCCAATTTATCCCTCCCCAACTCTTTCCACCCTCGGTAACCGTAAGTTTGTTTTCCCATCTGTGACTCTATTTCTATTTTGTAAATAAGTTCATTTGTACTATTTTTTTTTTTTAAAGATTCCACGTGTAAGTGATATCATATGATACTTATATTTCTCTGTCTGACTGACTTCACTCAGTATGACTATCTCTAGGCCCATCCATATTACTGTAAATGGCATTATTTTGTTCTTCTTAATGGCTGAGTAATATTCCATTTATATGGTATTTGTACCACATCTTCTTTATCCATTCATCTGTCAGCCGGAAGAATAGTTAGCAGTCTTTCCCAGGACTCCACAGCTACATCAGAGCTAGAATTAGACCTTGTTCCTTCTGCCTCCACATCCTCCCTCCAAAGCTGTGAGCTGGTTTGTGGCCACACTATTGTCCATTAGACTGATCAGGTCCTGAAATAGCTTCTTTGTACTCCTAAAACAGTCTAATTCCAATTTATGTGGATTATATGTGATAACCCACATATAGAATCACATTGGAAAATACTTCACTACCCAGAAAGCAACTTTATTTTATTTTCACAGTTTTAAAAATCATAATTTAATTTTCCTCAAGTATTAGAATTGAAATATGATACTGTTTTGCTAGTGATAAGCATTTTGGGAAGCAAATCTCACTAAAAGGGTGAATGAAATATAGGTGACGTCCTGTTCAAAGGGAAAGGAATCTAAAAAAAGGTCACTCAAAAGTTTCAAATAGACTAAGGATAATATGGGGAGAAGTAAAAGTTGTGTTGCAGGGGACGGGGGACAGCCATCCTGGCTGTGTGACCTTGGACTGAGTTACATAGCATTCTGGGTCCCTGTTTCTTTCTCTGTGAAATACTGACCTCCCAGACCCAATATCTTCTGGCTCTATAATTATAGGTGCATTAAAATATCATTCTTCTGTTCATTATGGAATGGTTATAAATGCTGTCTGTATCCAAAACACATGGGTTTAAATAGCCCCCCAAACAGTTTTGTCCATTTTGCCACTGTTATTTCTTCTAAAATATTAAATTCAGTGACCTGAATTAATTCTTTCTTCATACTCTTCTCCCCCTCCTCTGACTCCACATATAATAGCCCATTGTGCACAAGTTTTCTCATACGATTTTCCACCAATCTTAGAATTATGTGTACCTCTGAGCAATGCTAAGTGGAACCCTTGATTACAATAACGGTTGCTATTTTCCATCCCTCACATGGCTACACTAGCAGTCCTGCTGTGATGTAACTTTGATTTCATGCCTTTGAAGGGTGGCTAATGCTACAAAGATCGCTTTGTACGAGACCCCAACTGGCTGGAAGTTTTTTGGGAATCTGATGGATGCGAGCAAACTGTCCCTTTGTGGGGAGGAGAGCTTCGGGACTGGTAAGTATGCAGCCCTGAGCTGTTTTTTCCCGTGTAAATGCTACTTGCAGTGAAAGCTTAGACTGCTAAAGCAGCACTGAAATAGCAACGGTAGCTGATATGTCCTAAATCAAGATACAGCTTATTTATAACAACCCTGATGGAGTGTACACATTTGAAAAGCAGCGAGCATGTTCCGCCGGGGAGGGTTAATTTTACTTTCAGAGGATCACATCTACGAAGGCAGGAAGTTTGGGCAGCGTGGCCATTGAGTCTGTGGGGATTAAATAGAATGATAAACACATTTTTCTCCCCTCAGTGGTCAAGGAAACCTTTATAAATGTTTTCATTTCTAGGAAGAAATATGGTGGAGTGAGTCAGTTTTTCGTTTTTATTTAAGAGAAGTTTTCACCACAGTGTTAAATCTTCTTCTTTAATAGGCGTATGTTTTCTGTAGCAACAGGTTGTAATTTATTAAGGTTATGTGGAGGGAGACCATTAGGGTGGAACTGAGTTGCTAGGTAATCAAGAAATTGACCGTGAAGATCTATATGTAAATTGTGGTGCAATGAAAGAGTAGAACATGGTATGCTTGGGGAATGTCCCACAATCCTTAGACCCCACTTTCCATGTTCTCCCTTCTTTTTTGTAAGTTTTTAAAAGTTTAATTTATTTTTAATTAGAGGGTAATTGCTTTCAGTGTTGTATTGGTTTCTGCCATACAACACATGCTTTCCCTCCTTTTCTATGCCTTTCCAGTACTGACTTGAAGTCCCACTTCCATGACCTTCCCAGTGACCCCATCCTACATCAGTCTGTCTCTTTTCTAAACATTCATTCAGGCTTATGGCCCTTTCCCCAGGGTTGTCTCCAGAAGCCAGGTTGCAAAGTACTTCAGTGGCCATATTTCCTCTCCTCCTCTTGCCTCTACCCAATATTTTGAAGTAAAAGAACCAATCTTCTTGATCCTCAATACTGTTCTTCCATCCTTTTTTTTTTTTTTTTTTTTTTTCTTTTTTTTTTTTTTTTTTCTTTTTTTTTTTTTTCTTTTTCTTCCATCCTTTTTCAAAGAAAAATTCAAAATCTATCAGCCTTGTCACTGACTTGCAATTCATGCTGGTTAAACAGAATAAAAGGCAGATTTCTTTTCCTATAAATCCTAGGGTGGGGTGGATGTTGTTGTTGTTCAGTTGCCCAGTCGTGTCCGACTCTTTGTGACCCCATGGACTGCAGGATGCCAGGCTTCCCTGTCCCTAACCATCTCCCAGAGTTTGCCCAACTTCATGTTCGTTGCAGCGGTGATACCATCCAGCCATCTCATTCTCTGACACCCCCTTCTCCTTCTGCCCTCCATCTTTCCCAACATTAGGGACTTTTCCAATGAGTCGTCTGTTTGCATCAGATGACCAAAATACTAGAGCTTCAGCTTCAGCATCAGTCCTTCCAGTGAATATTCAGGGTTGATCTCCCCTAAGATTGACTGGTTTGATCTCCTTGCTGTCCAAGGGACTTTCAGGAGTCTTCTCCAGCACCATAGTTTGAAGGCATCAATTCTTTGGCATTCTGCCTTATTCAGCTCTCACAACCATACGTGACTACTGGGAAGACCATAGCCTTGACTATACAGACCTTTGTTGGCAGAGAAATATCTCTGCTTTTCAACACACTGTCTAGGTTTGTCATCGCTTTCCTGCCAAGAAGCAAACAGCTTCTGATTTCATGGTTGCAGTCACTGTCAGCAGTGGTTTTGGAGCCCAAGAAGAGGAAATCTGTCACTACTTCTACCTTTGCCCCTTCTATTTGCCATGCAGTAATGAGCCTGGATGCCATGGTTTTAGATTTTTTAATATTTAGTCTTAAGCTGTTTCTTTGACTCTTCTCCTTCACCCTGATCAAGAGGCTCTTTAGTTTCCTCTTTGCTTTCTGCCTTTAGAGTGGTATCATCTGCATATCTGAGGTTGTTGATGTTTCTCCCACCTATCCTGATTCCAGCTTGTAAGTCATCCAGCCCGGTATTTCTTATGATGTGCTCAGTGTATAGGTTAAACAAACAGGGTGACAGCAGACAGCCGTGCTTTCTCGATCTTGAACAAATCAATTGTTCCATACAGTGTTCTAACTGTTGATTCTTGACCTGCATACAGGTTTCTTAGGAGACAGGTAATATGGTCTGATATTACCATCTCTAAAAGAGCTTTCCACAGTCTGTCATGATCTACAGAGTCAAAAGCTTTAGCGTAGTTAATGAAACAGAGATAGATGTTTTTCTGAAATTCCCTTGCTTTTTCTATATAATCCTTCAAATGTTAGTAATTTGATCTCTAGTTCCTCTTTGTTTTCTAAACCCAACTTGGACATCTGGAAGTTCTTGGTTCACATAATGCTGAAGCCTAGCATGCAAGATTTTAAGCATGACCTTACTAGCATGGGAGATGAGTGCAATTGTCCAATGGTTAGCACACTCTTTGGTACTACCTTTCTTGGAAACTGGGATGGGAATTGGCATTTTTCAGTCCTGTGGCCTCTGCTGGATCTTCCTGATTTGCTGACATAATGAATGCAAAACCTTGATGGCACCCTCTTTTAGGGATTTGAATAGTTCTGTTGGAATTTCGTCACATTCACTAGCTTTATTAACAGCAGTGCTTCTTAAGGCCCACTTGACTTCACACTTCAGAATGTCTGGCTCTGGGTGACTAACCACACCATCATAGTAATCTGGTTCATTAAAAATCGTTTTTATACAATTCTTCCAGGTATTCTTTCCATCTCTTCTTGATCTCTTCAGCATCTGCTGGAGGAGGAAATGGCAAACCACCCCAGTATACTTGCCATGAGAACCTCATGAACTGTATAAAAGGGGTGGGTAGAATGGGCTAATAAATTTGAGGTGCCCAGTGACAAAATTCTAAGCAATTTAATACCCTTGAGGAAGTGATGTTACTTCTTGGTAATGAATTGGCTTATGGAATTGGAGGGTATTAAGAATGAGTTTGGAGGTTGAACAATGTCTACAGAAAAGGCTACATGATTTCCCAAAGGCCTAGGTCTTTGGTCAGAGATATCAAGGCTACTGCTTAGTTCTTTCCTATCTTATAAAATATGAATGGTACCATATTACTCCAAGGGATGCTAGATGACTACCCATTGGACCTGTAAGGTGGTCTTTGCCCATGAAATCCCCCCGGTGTTATCCAGTGCAGGGTTGGTATCAGTCATTCTTCCCTATGGGTGAAGCTGTCATTGAAGGCAGGTACCGTGTCTAAACCTTTGGTTTCCTGACTCCATGTACCTACTTCAGTGCTGAGCCTAATGAAAAGAGAAAAGTCTAGAACAAGGTCTTGCTGGGTGTTTGGATGTGTGGAAAGATACTTGTTCCATGAGTTTGAGTTCCATGAAGATCAGAAAATTTGAAATATACCTCTCTGTCTTGGACATTCATGATGATATTATCGTTTGAAGATTCCAAAACATTCTGCCATAAGGAATCCAGTTTGCACAGTTTTATGTAAACATTGTTAACTGCAATATCTCTTTTTTGTGGTATATTTAGTAACACATTGCCCCTCAGACCCATGTGGATAGTGTTGGGCAAGGCGAATCAGAGTCCTAGAGCCAAGTAACCGTCCAGGTGTTGACTGGCTGGGAACAGGATTGAAGACAGGATGCACAAGCTGCTCCTGCCTCACATGACAGGCCTTCAGATACCAGAGGGCAGTTCCCAGGTCCTCTCTTCTGACCACCCCATGCCTAGTCCTCCAGTCATCCCTCACTTCATATTGTTTATATACCTAGCACTGGTTTCTAAATGCTTCCCCATTCACCAGTGCCCCTCATAGAAGATCATGTCTAGAACTGAGCCCAAATCCTCCAGGGCTGACTTGACAAGTAGAGAGTGGATGGATGACTATTTCTAGAGAACTGGACCCTGTACATTTCTTGATATGACTTTCATTTATGTTAGCTTTTTGGACATTTCATAATACTGTTTAGCTCATTTAATGTTGTAGATAATTATACCCCTTTAAGATTTTACTCAGGAGCATTTGCCAAGAAGAGTCCCCAGATTACATTTGTGGAACTGATTTCTTTGAACCCAGGCATTAGGCTTTAAATTATTCCTTGTTAAGGCTTGTTCTTGTTTATTTATTTATTAACCCATCATCAAATACTAAGTGCCAACCATGGTTTTATCTTCCCTTTGATATCTTTTATATCAAAAGAAAGGATTCATCCTGAGAAAAATCCACAAACTTGTTCTCTCTCTCTTTTTGAAAAAAGGACAACTGTTCCATAATATTTATGAGAAAAACATTTACAAAGCCAGGCTCATAGCCATGGATCACCACTGCTGAGTGAGCGCAGCTGAACTTACTTAACTGAACTCCTGATCTACTTGTTTAGAGAGGAGTTAGGTCCCACCTGCTATGTCCCTTGTTGGAAAATGTTTCTAACAGCTCCTTTACAGAGCTTCTCAGGATGGACGTTAGTGATCCTACAGGCTTTGAAATATTTGAATTCTATAGCTTATTTAAGTGCCGGGTCATTTACTTATGTGTTTTTCTAAGTTAGAGTAGAGGCAATTTCTCAGGAAAGCCTCCCTAACTTTCCAGAGTGGGTCAGATCCCCTTATTATTGGATCTCACAGCACCACATACCTCTCCTTCCTTGCACACAGTACAGCTGTAAATTTACAAGTATTTATAATTATTCGATTAATGTCTGTTGGTTCCACCGTACTGTAAGCTCCATGAGGAGAGAAGTCATATTTGTCTTGTTCTCCATCATATCCTCAGAGCCTGGTACAAATCCCAGAATATAATAGGTGTTCAGCAAACACTTGTTGAATGAATGAGAACACACTCTTCACTTGGCACCCTCCATTCAGACAAACCAGAGTCCTGGTGTTGGAAAGGAAAGGACTTTAAACATTATCCAGTGTAGTTTTCTGTGTTTTGATGGAGTCATGAGTGTCTAGTCGGTGCTCTTCTGCTTAAACACTCACCTCTGGCAGAATCTGGGACTCTTGCTGGGACTCAGCACCACCCTATTCCATAGTGCAGAGCTGAGGACCCACGGTCTTTGTGAGACAAGATGACCTTTTATAAAAGAAAGGGAGAAATTTACTTGCAAAGAGGTGCAAAAGAGTCAGATTTCACAAGAACTGGCTCACCAAGTAAAACAAATCACTAGCATTTAAATGCACAAGCTGTAAGATTACTCTTACCAAGTACACGTTAGTCTGTTCATGGTGGAGAAACAGCGACTGTCTCACGTGATTATTGTGGCCACCACGGCTATGAAACTCCTCAGGCATCAGTATCACGAACACCAGGGAAGAAAGTGTTTTTGTTATGGTACCAGAACGGGACAGGGTGAACTTCCTGTTTTTGGTTGACCTCATGGTACAGTTATTTTCCTCCCGAATTGTGGGTGATGATGTATGTGTTTATACACAATGGTAGAGGGAAATCTTGAATTCTTGGGAAAATGGGAAGAAACGTGAAGTCACTGAATAAACTAGGATGTCACTGCTTTTGAAATTCTTCCTTGGGAAAAGGAGGGAGGGGGCTTGGAATAGAGGGATAGGAAACCAGGTTGAGGACTAACTTGGTATCATATGGAAATAGGCCAGTAAATTCTGATCTGACCCAGTCTAGAGGTTAGCAATATTTTTCTCCTTTCCCATCTTGAAAAGGTTCTAGAGATGATATGTATTATATGGGAGTGGTCTCTTAAAGAAGTACAGCATTCATGCTTTGCAAATTTCCTTTAATTTTAATTTCTTATAAAGACCCTTCATATTTATACTTCATCAGCTCATTCCTCAAATGTTTATTGAGCTTTGGCCCTGTCCCAGATACTGAACTAGGTTCTGGGAACACAGTGGTAAGCACAGCCTCCCTGTGGAGGGCTCCGTGGAGGCCACATTTGAGGAAGGAAGTCAGACCCTGGCCAGGTTATCTCAAGTGTGCAAAGCAATAGAATCTGAAACGGGATGTGCCAGGGACTGTATACCCAGGGCACTTAACCTGGTTTTGTGGTGAGGGGTTTAGGTTTTTCTGTCTAGCTCTCTGCCTGTTCTAATTTGCATACCTTCGAGTACATTTTCCTGTAGGTAAATCTCCCCACAGGAAGGTTAGAACATCCTGTCTCTGGGAAATTTCCTAGATAGACTATCTCAACAGAACTGGGCTGATACCCTAATTATAACTAACTCAGTTAAACTGTTCCCTGCATGTCTAGCTCTCCACCTTGCTCATCTGTGAGGGCAGGGAACGCGTCTCACTCATCTCAATGTTTTCTCATATCCTTAGAACATGGTAGACCCTGACTCTTACTTGTTGGGTGTAAAATGGAGTTTGGGTTAAGACACATTTTCTGCCTGTCAAGCGCTTACCAATTTCCTCTAAAGGAAACAGAAGTTCCAGGGGCCGTTATGAGGCAGTGCAGGATAAATAGCTAAATGGAAAGTTTGAGGGATGCCGAGGGGGAACTGCACCTTGAAGGCTGGAGTGGTGTGGAAAAGGCTTTCTGAGGAGCTTTCCTGCCCTTTCAGAGGGAAGTCATCTGTGGAGTAGAAGCCAAAGAGGACGGCACTGTGGACAGAGCAGGTCTCTTGGACCTTCCAGTCAGTCAGCTGGGGGCTGCTCGTTCTTGGGGCAAACCCTTCCTGAGAGCTGACTGCACGCCAGGCATGAACCAGGTACAACGCATTGTGTAGGGTGGGGTAAAAAAAAAAAGAACAGGCAGGGTGTGAACACAGAGGATAACGAGGAAGGCATCCTGCACAAGAAGGAAGTTGAAAGTAGTTACAGATGTTAGCCAGGCTAATAGTTATATGTGGGGTAGAAATTTGCAGGCAGAGAAAACAGCATGTTTAGGAGATGGAAGGAGAAATAGAGATGGTCAGAGAAAGAGACAGGCAGATGCTCAGGTTTCCAGAGAACTCTGCGGAGCTCTTTTTCAGCTGTCGTGGCCCATCCACAGACCGTGGCCTGGCAACAGCAGGAGCCTGGGCACTCCTGAGGTATTCATACCGGTAAATGAAACCTAATCCCTAAACTGTGGCGCTTGGCTCCCTCAGCAAAGGTTGACATTTTTCTTGGCTAGGACCCAGAGTGTGCTCTGACTGAGCAGAGTTTATACATATCCCAAGGTGCTGATTAGGCCAAAGTCAAGTGACAGGTGTTTGAAGATGCTGAAAGGGCAGAATCCCCATGGGCCTAGCTGGTCCCTGAACTGGACCAAGTTAGAAGGGACCTGAGGCAAAACTTGCAGCTAGGACTAGTGGTGCTCATAGTGTTTCCCCTTCCTTATACTTAAGCGGGCTTGGCTTCTTTTTTTTTTTAATTAAAAATTGATACCAGTAATTCATATTCACAATAGGAAAATTGGAGAAGAAGAGAAAAACACTGTAATCCCATTGCACAGAAAAAAAGAGCATATTAGATTATATTCCATTTTCTTCCCCAGTATGTATAGTTCAGGGACATTATTTTTGAAAGCTTAATGAGATAGTGGAGAGTATTAATTTTCCCTAGAAGTTTATTCTTCCCTTATTCATAATGGTATCTTATATTGGTTTCAACTGTTACATGGTACTCGGGCTTCCCTAGTGGCACAGGCAGTAAAGAATTTGCCTGCTTTGCATGCTACTTAACAGTTTATAAAATATTTTCATCCCCTCTCACAGAAGAGTCTTAAAATTGTGTGAGAAGGGTGGCATTACCCCCATTTTACAGTTGAAGAAACTGTATGAAGCTCAGAAATGAGGGTCAGAAAAGTTAAGTGATTTGTCCAAATTCAAGCAGCTTATAAGTAAGTTTCAGATTCAGGTTTTCTGATTCTTAAATATAAAGCATTTTTCACTGACCCAAAACTGCCACACCTGCAAAAACAACAGTAGCTTGAGAAACACATCTACACACCATTGCCTCTTTTTCACTAGTAACTTGTCATCATTCATTAGAACTCTAAAGAAAATGAAATTTACCCAGACTCCTTAAGTATTAGTCAGAGTTACCCAGCATTTTGATATATCCAAGGTGATTAGTGAGATTAATGAGAATTTTCAAAAGATACTGGAGATTGTATAAATGGAAGATAATATTTATGTTATACAAGGCAGATATTTTGTTTAAAAGTATTAGGTGTGTGATTTAGTTATCTCCAAGTAACTTGGTTAAAGTTGGGTAAGATTTTTAGATTTTATTTTCATGTCTACATAAAGGAAAAAGCTAATTCTTAGAACAGGAAAAGCACAAAGAAATACTGCCCACTGTGCTTTCAGTCTAGTCTCCCCCTCCCCCCAAAATAGAAAAAAGAAAACAAAAAGGAAGGAAGGACAGAATAAAGAAAAGTGAACCTAGGGGCTCACAGACGAAGAATTCCAAGCTATACACTTCTGTCATGAATTCTCATATACAGAGGTAGCTGCCAGGATCTTACTGAGGGTAAACTGTTGCCAAAGCATATCATCATCTGCAAAAGCTTAGAAGCCAGAGAGCTAACTTTCTGTTGCTTGAAAGAGCAGTAAAGGCAAATAAATAAAAGTCCATAGCTAACAAAATTAGGTAAACATTTGTAACTTTCTTGTATAACGTGCTAAAAGTATTACTTAATATCTCTAGTTTTGCCAGCATACAGGTTTTGAGAACTACTGTCTCTAAAAGTGGTGTCTTAGAAAGACTCTTTGGGGGGAAAAAAATTGTGTATTTTTATGAACCAAAAAAGAGAAAGAGAAGATGTTACAGTAGATTAATTAATTGATTAATTCATTCATGTGCTCCCTCACAATCTGTTATTTAATATATTCCATGTAAGGGTAAATAAGAGATGCCTCCAAGAAATACATGGTTGAGGTGTGAAATGCTCATAAATGAACTACTGAGGCTTGAGCGGGAAGCATGGGGCTGCACCACATGCTTAAGCAATCGCTATAGAAGAGCAAGTAGCTCATAACTGCCTAGAGAAGCGGGGAGCTAGGTTGGAGAAGATATTTGAGCTGGGTCTAAAAGGATGAAGAGAGGAAGGAAACAAACTTACCTCATGCTTCATTGCCAGCATTGTGCTACTCTCACAATTCTAAGGATAATAAGACCCAGTGAGAAGTCAAGAAGGACAGAGAGTCACGTGAAGAATTCAAGGCATGATCATATGCAAAACATTATTAGAGGGATTGTATTGAATCCTATTCAGAAATCAGAAAGTGGAGCTCAATATCATTTGCTTTTCCTTTTTTTTTTTTTTTTAGAATAAGGACATTAAAGGCAAAATATGAGAGTTCTGTTCCAGATCAGGTTCTTGGAGAAGGGGCTCCATGCATACGTGTGTGGGTGTACGTGCTCAGTTGCTCAGTCATGTCAGACTCTTACGACCCCATGACTGCAGCCCACCAGGCTCCTTTGTCCATAGGATTCTCCAGGCAAGAATACTGGAGCAGGTTGCCATTTCCTCCTCCAGGGGATCTTCTTGACCCAGGAATTGAACCCACATCTTTTGTGTTTCCTGCATTGGCAGGTGGATTCTTTACCACTGTGCCACCTGGCAAGACCCCTCCATGCATATAAGTACATCCAAATGTGCTATTTTGTTATTTTTGGTCAAGATTTTAGCAAGGACCTCAGCAAGAGACAGATTTTCTATGGTTTGTTTAACTAAATCCTTTTTAGTTAAAGAAAGATATCCTAGAACTGGAGTTCCTGGATCCACAAGCAGATCCATTTTTAAGGCTTTCATATTTTTTGCCAAATTGCTCTCTAGAAGGACTGTAACCCTCCCGGAAACAGCATGTTGGAATCCCATTTTCCTTATACCTTCCCTAATATTAGGTATTCTCATTTTTAAATCTGTGGCCATTTGTCAAACAAGTAGCAGTTTATTATTGTGGCTTTAACTTAAATTTGTCTTCTTAAAAATAATATTTTTATATATATATAAGTATTATATTAATCAGGTACCTGTATTCATTTTTTTTGATGAATTGCCTATTTATATTCTTGTGGCCTATTTTTCTGTTCAGGCTTTGCTTTTTCCTTATTAATGTAAAAGAGCTTTTTCTATATTGTTTTAAACATCTACTTTATTTGCAAATGTTTTACATTTTTTTTAGTTTGTCAATGGCCTTTTAATTTTATCCATAGTAGTTTTGCTGATATAAATGCCAATTTTTAAGTAGACAAATAGAGAGACTTTTTCCTTTATGAATTTTGAATTTATATGTTTGCCATCTCTAAGATTAAAAACAATTGTGTGTGTGTATAGGATATATATATATCCTAGTATTTAAAGGTTTTCAGTTTTTATATTTGAATGTATAATTCATCTGGAATTCTTTTTGGCATGGTGTTTAATGTGTAATTCATCTGGAATTCTTTTTGGCATGGTATTTCATAGGGGAAAAAACTGATTTTTTCCCAACTGTTTAACTAGTTATACAAATACTACTTAAAAAGTAATCCATTCTTTCTTACAGCATTGAAGTGACACCTTTATCATTTATTCAGGTCTCATATGTGTTTGGGTCTCTTTCCGGGTGCTCTCTTTTGTTGCATGAATAATAACTAATTGTTTTAATTATTAAAAATTCACAATGGTCATGTTCTTTTGTTTTTTCCTCTCAAATTCATACTTCATAATTGATGTATCACATTCCACCAAGTTATTCCACTGACATTTTTATTGGCATTTGCCTTAAACTCCTAAATTACTTAGGAAAGCATCAACTTTTTTTCAGTAGTATGTGGCTTTATTCAATAAGTGGTTCCTTCCGTGTATTCAGGTTTCTCAGTAAAATTTTATGACTTTTGGTTGGATCATGTTTACCACTGAGTTTATTCTCAAGTATTTTAGAGAAGTCACGCTTCTCACAGCTGCTTGCTGTCCCCCACAAGGTTCTGACCACATCCGTGAGAAAGACGGTCTCTGGGCTGTCCTCGCTTGGCTCTCCATCCTGGCCACCCGCAAACAGAGTGTGGAGGACATCCTTAAAGATCACTGGCAAAAGTATGGGCGGAATTTCTTCACCAGGTAAGCCACAGCCTGGCCAGGAACAGAGGTAGTGCGGGGAAGTGGGCAGAGAGAAATCTCATGCATACAAATTCTTTCCTGTCTTAAGTGTTAATAAAACCTCAGTTCATTCACTTCTATCTATTGGGGATCTTTAAATCTATTGGGGATTTTTAAAACAATTCAGTTGGGGTTGAGATGAAGTCAACTTTTATGTTAGCTATAAAGAACAAGGCTTACAATTTTTAGTTAACTTATTCAAAAGAATGAATGTTTTGTCAGCCTTTTAAATGTACCTATCAGATGGGCATGATAATAGCATTGGATTTGGATTCAGAAAAATGGATTAGAATTTTATTTCTGCCCGCTCGTAGATTGGGAAGTCATTTCACCTCTTTATGTACTCAGTTTTCTCATTTGTAGAAATGGAAATAGCAGTCCAGCTATCAAATGGATTAAGTGAAATATGAGTCTGAAAGTGTTTTATAAACTCTGAGACACTGAAAATATGGAAACTTTTTCTGAAATTATGGAAACAATTATGCTTAGTCTCAATCAACTTTTCTGACTCATTAAAATAGGTCTCCAAAGGCTGTGTAGTTGTCAATGCTTCATTCATTGATTCAATAAATACTGACTGTGTACCTACTTTCTGCCAGGCACTGGGGCTTCTCAATGGACAAAATACTTAGAATAGTTAGTAAGTCTTCTTTACCATATATATTTCTATTTTTAAGATGCATTAACATTTTTTCCAGTGTGCTTTTCACTAATTTCAATTTGCCTTTCCCCTAGTAAGTATAAAAATAACAGATTTTTTCCCCCTGGATCTCACTATTCTAATTGTGGAAAAGAAATATGAGAGCAAGGATATTAGATAAATTACTTATCTGTAAGAAATGTAGAGATATAATTTCTCTGAACTTCAGTTGCCATCTCTATAAAAATAGGTGAGTTGAGACTAGAGAATTTAAAAACTATATCACAGATTCAATGGTCCATGATCTTTGGATAATAAAGAAAGAATTCACCCTTAAGCAACTTGGTCTCCTTAATCAGAAAACTTTTTTCAACTTTGGACAAGTTCATTGCTGTCTTCCTCCCTCAAGTTATTCTTTGGTGGAAGGTGTAAGTAATATCTGCCACACAGTAGCCCTTGCAAATATAGCAAGAATCTCTACTTTCTAAGAACCAGAAAAATCTGGTAATTCAGAACAGCAGTCATGAACTCTCTAGAGCCCAGAGGATCACGAAGGCAGGATCATGTCTATTTTTGTGCTCCATGGTATCACCAAACACCTAATTCATAGTGACATTGTATAAATATGCTTTGAATAGATAAATGAGTTAACAAGTGAACAGTAGACAGAATGGACTAAGATTAGAACAGTTTGTTCAAAGAGAGGGTCACTCTTGAATCAGAAGCCTCCATCTAAAAACTATCAACATATTTTTATTAATCTTAAATAACTGCTAACCAAGTATTACAAAAAAAGTCCTCAGAACCTGAATCTATGATTAGTTAAGATTCCATTCTATCCTCCATTTATTTAACAAAAGTGCTCTTTGCATGCCTTGTTTCACATCAACCTCAAAGCAGTTATTGATCAGGCAACTGAGATTCTGAGAAATGAGGCAACTTGCCCATAGTTGCACAGTTAGTAACCAATAAAGGCTGAATTCATAGCTCCTTCTGTCTGATTCCAGAGCCCAGATTCTTTCCATTATACCCCTCTGTGCCTAGGATTTATAGAACATTTCCCTCAAACACCCAAAGGTCACAGATGTAAAGCACAAACACCTGGTTGTAATTTCGTGCTGTTTATCATTTTAACTGGGGGAAAGAGCTGACTTCAGGATTAAGGGGACTGCTGTCCTTGATTCATAGAATCCTGGAGCCAGAATAGTTGGCCTTAATTCCCTGGTATTTCTCATGTCTCAGAGGTGTCATCTTACACATATATATTTGTTTCACTACTGCAAATAAATATAGACTCTGCTATCTTGAGCCTCTAAAAAATAACTCTCTCAAGAGGGTGTGTGCCACCAGGACAAAAAAAGCCACCTGTAAGAATCTTTAACCTCACAAGAAAGAAGTCAAGAACAATTCTTGGAGGAAAAATAACAGTCATAGCCTTTCATTTGTGATATGCTTTCGTTTTTCTCTTGGCCCATTTGCATCCACGCCAGGCTGCTCTGTCAGGGTGAACGCTGTGGATAAGAATCCACTCTCACTGAGAGGGAGGCGTTCCAGGTGTAAAGAGTTAGGGCTTAAAAAAAGGATGAGTTAGGGCTTGGCTCCTTCATTTGGTCAGTGAAAACTTGGCCTTACTCATGGAAGCTCCTGTGGAGACTGGAACTCTCCTTAGCCAGCATCTCAGCAGCCTCAGGCAGGTCCCAGACTAGGAGCCTTCCAGCATGGATCCCAAAGAAGCTCCAGCTGTTTGGAAGAGCAGTGCCTGAGTCATGTGCGCCTTCATGCAGCCTTCTTTAGAGATAACACTGCTTTTGTTTCTATGGCCTCCGGAGGTGGTGATTAAATGTTAGATTGCATCTCTCAAAAGCCTTTGAAGCTGCTAGGAGCTTTATTCTGTAGAAAAGCCCAAATGGGAGTTTTCTGCTCATTCAGAAGCCCCTGACCCTTTCCTGAAACCCTCCAAACGCTTCCTTTCATCCCTGGCCTGCTCCATCCCCAGAGAGTTACACGCTCATATTTTTGCCAGCTTCTTCTGAAGTTAGATGTTTGGGGGGAGGGCCAAACAAATGATGCAAGAAGTGCTGATATCCGTTGGTGTGATTTGAAGTCAGCCTCAACTTTGTATTTTCTCCCAGGTATGATTATGAGGAGGTGGAAGCCGAGGGTGCAAACAAAATGATGAAGGAGTTGGAGGCCCTGATTTCTGATCGCTCCTTCGTGGGGAAACAGTTTCCAGTGAGTGATAAAGTTTACACCGTGGAGAAAATTGATAACTTTGAGTACAGCGATCCGGTGGATGGAAGCATTTCAAGAAATCAGGTAGGAACAGATGTATGTGTACGTGGGAGAGAGTCCTTGGAGCTTGGTCTCTGAAATCTCAAGAGAAAAAAGAAAAAGGTTTCTTGGTCATTTGTCTTTTGCTGCCCTGTTTTCTCAAGTGACTTTCTGCCAAGTCACATATGATTTGCACAGGTACTTGTAGATAAAATGGCTTTTGCCCTGATTCTATGCTTACCGCTATGCCCTCATTCTGGGATGCTTAGTCTAGACTCCAGAAGGACTTTTACATTCTCCAGAATTCCATGTAAGAGGTCATGTTGATGTGTGCGCAGAAAAGAGCCCTAGAATATTAAAAAGATGGAGAGCTGCTGCCTTCGATCTCAGCCTCCTCCCTCTCTCTCAAGAGACTGTAGCAGAATGCCAGCATGGCATGAGAGTGATCTCTTTATAGATGTTTCTTGTGATCTATTCTAATTTCTAACAAGAAGAAAAAAAACCAGACAAACCATTTGTGGACTTAGAAACATTCACTGTTATCACCTGTAGCACATGACTCGAAGCTGACCCTAACATAGCAGTGTGCATCACAGTGGGGACCCCGGACCACATCTAGATGGAGACAGAGTTGTTAGGGCTTCCTTCACTGGGTGCTGGGCACCCAGGGTGAGGGCTTGTCAGCCGTTCTCCAGGCTCCTCACAAACACCCGGGCTCAGGCTCCTCTCTCCTCTGGTTCTATTGCTGTTGTCACAGAACGGACTCAATTTGGAGACAGAGGGACTTCCCTGGTGGTCCAGTGGTTAAGACTTCACCTTCCAATGCAAGGGATGTGGATTCAATAAGATCCCACATGCCCCGTGACCAAAAAACATAAAACAGGAACAACTTTGAAACAAATTCAATAAAGACTTTAAAAATGGCCCACATTAAAAAAAAATATTTTTAAAAAAAGATAGGAAAAAAAAAAGATAGAAACAGAGATGATTAAGGGGGAGATAAGACTCTGCTATAGCTTTCCAATTAGCTTTTTTTTCTGATCCAGATTTTTGGCCTGGTCCTTCTCAAGGCATCCAGCACAATTTGAAAGAATTGGACTGCTGGATTTATTTGAAGTCTCTCTTTGGAGAGCAGGTAGTGGATGGGTGGATGGAGCCTGGCCACTGTGACCCTCGGTGCCTGGAGTATCCCTTTCTCAAAATGTTGGCCCCGTGGCTTTTTTCCCTTATGCCTTTTCACCATCTGGGAGAACTTTAGGTCCAATCTGGATGATTGTAAATGATGTCTGAGCTAATTAGAAAAAGAGAGACCTGAGGTGGGAGTGGGTGTAAGAAGGGGGAGGATGAGGCCCAGGCCATGGCAGAGCAGAGCAGAAGTTTTTGTGGTGAAGCCTTCAAAGAGAGAACAGACCTTTAGGAGAAGTAACCCCCAACTCTGCACTGCATCCCACGTCTGCAGTGTGCGTGGGAGGGTCATCGGCGTGGGCACAGTCCCTGCTCTCTGCACTCTAAGGAAGTCAGCAGCTCCACGGTCTATAAGCAGAAAAACCAGGGAAGAGGGAAAATCTTCTTAAGTAGATACAGCATCTACAGTCAAGTGGAAAGAACGTAGAAGCTTCAGGTTGAGGCTGTGGGGAAGGAGACCAACTCTGGTATATGCCTAGAAAGCAAGAAACGGTAAATGGATATTAACTGTGTCCTCCCCACATTGACTGACTGGGAAGGTCCTCTGGGGTTTTCACTGCTGAGTGGCATGATGAAACACTGGATGGGACTGGGTGACAAATAGTATATGAGAGGCAGTATCTTTCCTTTTGGTTGGTCATCAGCTTCATACAAACTTCTTCCTGTGGAAGAATTGACATCCTTATCGAGACTGAAGGGTCTTCAAGTAACTGTCTCACCCAGCCTTCTTACCTCAAGAGTCCCCATCCTTTTCCCCCTGAATCAAGATTATTGAGGACAAGAGATGTGGCCAGAGAGGGAAGAGAGAGGGCTGGAGAGAGAGAGAGAGACTGGGCTTGGCATTGCACCCACCTGGACCCTGCTTTGAAGCACCAGGCATCGGTGGAGACTGACCACTGGATCCTGCTCAATAGGTTGGAATAGCTTGCCTCTACCAACTGGGGCACCTGGCCCCCTGACCTCTTTCTGAGGCTCTTTATTAAGATTTTGCAAAGAGCCCATCCTCTGGTCCACTTGAAACTTCATCTGCTCTGGTTTCAGCCCATTCTGATAGTGTTTCCCTCCTGATCTGGACATTGAATCTCTGTATCTAGCAGCTTGTTTTTGTTTTTTTCTTTTTATAAATTGATTTATTTTTTAGTTGGAGGATAATTGCTTTACAATGTTGTGTTGGTTTCTGCCATACATTAACATGAATCATCCATAGGTATACACGTGTCCACTCCCTCTTAAACCTCCCTCTCACCTCCGACTACATCCCACCCCTTTAGTTCATCACAGAGCACCAGGTTTGAGCTCCCTGCCTCGTACAGCAAATCCCCACTATCTAATTTTAAATATGATAATGTATATGTTTCCATGCTACTCTCTCAGGTCGTCCCACCCTCTCCATCTACCACAGCTTATTTATTTATTTACTTATTTATTAAGCTTCAAACTGGAATGGTTAGCCCATAAATCACAGGTAAGTGGGATGAGAAGGCCGGTGTTGTGTCAGCCAGCCTCCCCAGGATCTGGTCTCCCACCTGACCCTGGAGATGCTTCTCCTCCATAAGCCAGCCCCCACTGGCTGGATGCAGTGACAGGCTGACCAAGGGCAGACTCCTGGGGCTCAACTGAGGCTGTTTCTCAAAATCCTACGATTGATCAAGTGTAGATGAAGTTAGATCTTCAAACGGACCCCTCAAAATTTTCCAGCCTTCATTCTCCCGTCTAGGGGTGAGAAAAAACAAATGCTGTTATCTTTCCCAGGGCTTGCGGCTCATTTTTGCAGACGGTTCTCGCATCATCTTTCGACTGAGCGGCACTGGGAGCGCGGGAGCCACCATCCGACTGTACATTGACAGCTATGAGAAGGATCTCGCCAAGATCTACCAGGACCCCCAGGTAATGCCCGAACCCTGAGCCCTGGCTGGTTCTTTCTGTTGGAGGGAGGGATAGTGGTTCCATTTTGCCTGTGTCATCACAGCTCATCTCTCAAATGATCCAACAAGTGGGCTCTCTTTCCGTCATGCCTCCTTCAGTATATCAGAAAACAAGAATAGCTAACAACTATCTGAGCATTTTATATTTGTCAAGCTCTGTTCTAAAGCCATTATCCAAACTGGTATACTCATTTCACTCTCAAATCTCTTATTCTTATCTATTAATATCCCTACTACAGATAAGGCAACAGAGGCTCAGAAAGGTTAAGCAATAGTTAATAGGTTCACATGCCTGGTAAGTGGCAGATTCAAGTGAACTAATCTTCGAATCAACCCCAGTCTGGTGCTCTGATCTGTCAGTGATTATTTGTCACTTTGCTAGGTCTCATCACCTTCCCTGGAAGAACGCACATTGATTCCAGATTTGGTCCAGGGTACAGGGTAGGGAGGGCTGGGGTAGGGGGTAGGGAAGGCTGGAGTAGGGGTTAGGGAGGGAGAGGCTGTTTCATGACCCAGAAAGAAAGGTCTTTATGGAGAGTGTTTGGACTTGCAACTTGTATTTTGGGTTCCCAGCCCCACCCAGAGTGTCTCCAGGAGTATGTCAGAGTGAGGAGGGACCCTGGGAGCCAGGGTTGATGACTTGGAGGACAGTCATCATCCTTGTTCCTTGTCTTAGGAGCTGCTCCCCAACCAGAGTTCCAGAGCCAAAACCAGTTTAGGAAGTGTGGAGGTGGGTTAGCCCCTTCTTGGCAGCTCATAACACACACTGTACCTTAAAGCTCTGAGTGGACTTGCAGTACAGATGCCCATTTAAATAGTGTTCGCCACGCCTGTTTTCCCGCAAAGCTTTTTCCTTCTACCACCTAATTAGAATCCTATGAAACTCATTTGAAAACCCCTGGCATAGTGCTTTTGAGCGCTGGTTTTGGATTAGAGAGATCTTGTTTTAAATTCAGTTCCTGCCACTTAATACCTGTGTGTCCTTGGGTAAGTCTTTTTAATGTTCTGAGCTTTGGTTTCTTTGTCTGTAAAATGGCAGAATGCTACTTACCTCAGTGTCATAGGGATTTAAGGAGACAATGAATGCAAAGTTCAGAATATTGTGGCTGACATATGGGATTAGCTTTCGAGAAAAAGTGGCTCTTACAGTTGTTTTTACTACAAAAAGAGAGAAATGAAAGGATACTTCCCTTTCTCAGATTTTCCAGTGGCCAGGCACCAGTTTCAGTTATTGCCACATCCCTGTGGTGTTAAGACATCCCTAAAATTAAAATCAAAGACAATGGTATCTACCTTGTAGACCCACAGAATAATAGAGCAAGAGCAAGAAAGGAAGTTGTGCTTCTCTGTCTTAATACCTGACACATGGTAGATACAAGGAATGAATGAAAGATGTCTCATCTAAACTGTAGTCCTTAGGAGATGGGAGGGCACTGAAGGATGTAGAGTGCCCACATGCCCAGGGGTACCTTCTTTCCAGGTGGGGACTTGCCTTCCCCTACTCTGGAGCTGCTGGTACTCAGCCTCAGCACTTCACTGGGGCTGTTGGAGCCCCCAGGGGAGTGGCAAGTGGTATGTGAACCTGTGCAGTGGTTCTCCAACTTCCTTCTAGGTATAATGAGTTGGTGGATATTTAGGTGAGGGAAGGCAACAGTGGGCAGTAGAACATGAACTGCCCTTGGCTCTGCCCTTGAATCACCAGGTCACCTCACTTCACTTCTTTGGATGTCAGTTTTCTCATCTATAAAATGGGCAGTTCAACGAGATACATAGTTTTCTTTTCTCATATTAAAAATATTTATTTATCTAAGCAACAGCAGGATTCATCTTTTTTCCTTAAGTGAGAAGTTGGAGAAGGAAATGGCAGCCCACTCCAGCACTCTTGCCTGGAGAATTCCGTGGACAGAGAAGCCTGGTGGGCTGCAGTCCTCGGGGTCACAAAGAGTCGGACGTGACCGACTTTCACTTTTTTTTTTTTTCAAGTGAGAAGTAGGTGGCGAGGGGCGGTGGGAGGGGGCAGTGATGTTGTTGTGTTTTGAAAAGGTATTTTTGGTTAGAGTGTGGGAAACAAATTGGAGGATGCAGAAGCTGATATGGAAGCACCGTTGTTCCGGGTAAGAGGGAGGACTTGGTTTAGCGAGAGCTATGGCACTGGGATTGGGAGAACTGGGTGATATAGAAGATTAGCCACTTAGGATGCTGGGGTTTCAACCAGGGGAATATGAGAGAAGGAGGTGTCAAGAGCAACTCTTAATTGTTTATTCGCTATATATGATAGACTGTGGTGTCACACTGTTGAAATAGGGAATGCCGGAACTAGGTTTCTTCTATGGGGAAAGAACCATGTCTTTGTTTTTAGACTTAGAGAGTTTGAGGAGCCGTGGAGAGATCAGAGTACACAGATGAGGCTTTGGAGCTCAGAGGCCAAGTCAGGGCTGGAGCTCTGGATCTGTCTCTAGAGAAAGTGGTGGCAAAGATTGTTCTCTTTGTGTCTCCCTCAGGTCATGTTGGCTCCCCTTATTTCCATTGCCCTGAAGGTGTCCCAGCTCCAGGAAAAGACGGGCCGCACTGCCCCCACTGTTATCACCTAAGAAGAGAGGCCAGATGTGGTACGTCCCTCCACCCCAGGTCCTCCGAGTCATCCGATTGAAGAGCACAGACAGAAACAAAATGTATTCACCCAGGCTTTTTAGGATTTGGTTTTTCCACTAACCAGTTGTTGACAAATGGTACTATTCCGAGGCTCTGCCAACTGATATGCCTGCAGGAGCCATGTGGGAAAGAGAAGAGAAGGAACCCAGGGGCTCATACTACTGTTGGTTCCTTTTTGTGTCCTTGTGCACCGCCGCCGTGTGGGTATTTGTCTCCTTAGCATCGGGTCCTGTTTACACTGCACTGGAAGATGGAGGTTGAGCATCAGTGTATGAGGCCAATGTCCATCCTTAGGATCTGCCCCATGATATGACAGTGAGAATTCCTTTCTCCTTGGTGAGCCTTTCCCTCATTTTTTTTTTTTTTATTTTTTTTTTTTCCTTTCCCTCATTTAATGTTTACATGTCATCTAACAAAACACAGTTTCTTGTGCCTTCTCTCCAATCACTTCTTTCTTCAGAGGGAGACGTACTTGTCTACAGCTTTCTCTCATTTTGCAGCATAGTCCCATTCACACAAGTATTTTGGGATATTAAAGCAAAATAAGGTACCATGTCTTGGTGTCTTTTTTTCTTACAAAATGCTCTTTGGATTTCAGAAAGAAACCAGATTTTTCTTTTATTTTACGAGGGGGAGGGTGGTATTGTATTTTGTTTGGATGTCCTAGCTAGGGAAAAAAAAAATGTTCTCTGCACTAGGTTTAAAATTAGACTCAAGAACTGTAATTTCAAATCTTAGCAGGGTCAACCAAACCCTGAATCCTTCCGCAGTGGATAAATTAAGCTCGACATGGTTAACTTGGAACAAGGGGAGGGAAGAGAGTGTTCAGGAGATCTTAAATAGCAAAGACTGCCTTGTGCCCTGGGTACCTAGATGCCATGCTGCCTGTGGAGGCGACAGGCAGAACTCTCGGAATCTGAGAGCCGGATCACCAGCATTTGGCTGGAAATCTTGAGCTCACTGGCATCTTATTCACCTTAGAACATTTACATTCAGCCCCTGAGTGTAACTCAGTAGTTAAAAGCATAGTTTTGGGAGCCAACAGACCTGAGTTTGAATCTCACTTGAAACCCTGAATGACCTTTGAATATCATTCTCCTTATCTTTAAATTGGGCTTGAAACATAGTTCTAACTTTGCAGAGTCACTGAGAACACAAAGCGAGTGGATCTGTGAAAAGCTGGGGCAGGGTATCTCATTCGCAGTAGGTTGTCCAACAAGTGGGAACTAGGATAGTGCCTACAATATTCTTTTCTATATTTTAAAGTATAGGAAAAACATAAACCATAATCGAAATATTTGGAATGCATTTTGTGGTTTGGAAGGCACTTCTCACAAAGTCAGCTTGCTGTATGGACTGATCCAGAGAGGCAGCCCAGCTGTGCACCCCTCCCCAACCCAGGGTGGACTCCCCATCCCAGGCAGCAGGGCCTTTACCTGGGTGAGAGTTCCTCTGTTACCATCTAACAAGGGTGTCCCTCCCAGCAAACAGAACTGAGCTTTGATAATGATGAGATGGAGACGAGTACTTATTGAAGATGAATTAATCCTACTCCAGGAACTGTGCTGAGTGCTTTCCATATACTCTGTAAGTGCTGCCAATACCTCTACAATGTAAGTACTTTGAATTTTCCCACTTTAGAGGTAAGGTTCAGCTGTTGTTCAAGCTCACACCGCTGGAGAAGCATGGCATGTTCCCCGGCAGGGCAGCCTCTGGTACTGACCGGCTACTACTTCTAACAGGTGGAAGAAAGGCATGCAAATGCCCCCATATTTTACTTATTAAAAGGTTTCACTGCATGCCTTGGGTGCCAGAGACTCTGTTAGGTTTGGCATTGTTGCCTAGCACCCCCGCCCCCCCTGAGATCTTGATACGTGGGTATATCGGTCAGCCAGGAAACACACACTGCCCCACTGAGTGTGAGATGCCTTGGGAAGGAAAGGATGTGTGACACATAGTTACTGCCCTCCAGCTGCCTTGGAGACTGGTTGGAGGAATGAAGTCCCACACAGAGAGAAGGCTGTGTAGGATAAGTGCCTTAGGGATTGTGTAGGCAACACAAGCTGTTATAACCAAAGTTTCCAAGTGCCTAGACAGTGGGCTAGATGCTTTCTAGTAACCTTCCAAGGGAGACAAGCTTGTGCCCCCTTTAGAGCTGAGGCAACTGTAGCTCAACAGAAGCTTAAGTAACCTGCCCCAGGTTTTCAGATACCATGTGGCAGAAGTGGAATATCGACCCCAAGTCCTACTTGCTTTCCATGAGCCTTTTCTGCCTCCCCATCTGTTGAATCAGCTGCAGACAGTTCCAGGCCTGTGGCCCCTGGAACAGTTTCAAGAATTTCCTCCTCATCCTTGATCATAATTTAGCTGCTTTCCCTAATCCACTTGGCTGCAGCTTTGGGAGCTGATGGCTCAAGGGGGAAAGAGGGAGGTGGCCAGGGCCAAGAGGCAGTGGGGATGGGCAGGGATACGGGCCGCCCTTCCTCCCTCTGTGGCTTCCAGAGAGACACCCCAACACATGTGCCCCCAGGAGTGCCAAGAGACGAGCCCTGAGAGGCCGGCCAGCAGCGCACAGCCGAGCTCCCCGCCCCCAGGACTGATGTGGTCTGTGAGTCAGCCCTGTTTTCTTTGGGGCGTGGTGAGGATTGCAGTGAGAAAACTGGGTTTGAACTGTCTGGGGCCCAACTCTGAAATTTCCCTTTTCCCCTCCCTCTTGACATTTAGCTCTCATCTCATAAAAGCAGATTCCTGTTCAGAGATGTTCCTCAGGCCCAGGAAATGGCCAGGCTTTCAGCGGGTGGGGCCTGCCTCCTGGAGAATGACAGCAAAGACCGAGTTCATAGCAGTGCCGGCAAGGCCAGCTCTAGGGCCTGGGTCTCTCTGCCTCCTCGGCCCGAGTTCATCCACGCTGCTTCTGCTGTATTTCCTGTTGACTTATCAGACAGAAATTGGCCTACTGTATAAGAATCTTCCAGAAAATATATGTATGAGAGACACACCCCTCATGTTTTTATGTTCTGAACCCGCAGCAAGAGATGGATGTGAGACAGCAGCTATTGTACACAGAGTCATTGTATCCTACCTGGGTTACAAGGACCCCTCATGGCCTCTTGCCTTCATCTTGTCCCTTCTCATCCAGTATTTTCATCACCATTAAGTGGTTTTCAAATGCTGAAGTCCCAGTGTTTTTGAGTGGCCTACAAGACCATGCAAGCCTGCCTGTCACTTACCCCCCACGCTTCTTTTGACTTCTTCCTTCTGTTCGATGCTTCAGGAATGAAACCACCTGCTGTTCTCTGGAAATGCTGTGCTGTCCTGCCTCCAGGCCTTCAGACCTGCTCTTCTCAGCCTGCATCACCTTCCTCCCCCACCCTCCCCTCCCCCATACCCCCCACCTCCTACTCCTTCCTCAAGCTTCAGTTTAAATACTATCTTCTTCAAGAAGTTTTTCCTGGGCTTGGGAGCTTTTTCTAGTGTTCCTGCAGCAGCACCCTCTTCATGGCACTTATCACACCCTATGCTAATAGCCCTCCATTTCTCCTACCGCCCTGGAAACCCCGGAAGGCAGGGACTGCCTTTTTCACCAGTGTTTGGCCCAAATGATAGAGAATCTGCCTGCAGTGCGGGAGACCCAGGTTTGATCCCTGGTTGGGAAGATCCCCTGGAGATGGGAATGGCTACCCACAACAGTATTCTTGTCTGGAGGATCCCATGAACAGAGGAGCCTGGCAGGCTACAAAGTTGGTGAGTTGACCAACTTTGACAGTTAGTGATTGGCTCACCAAAGACTCATAAAGCTTTAGAGGCTGCAGGTGAGAAGTACCCAGGACAGAGTGTCAACATGGACCCTGGTAGGGGATGGGAAATATATCGTGGTCACTTTGAATAAAACTAGATTTACATGTTTTGGAGGAGGAAATGGCAACTCACTCCAGTATTCCTGCCTGGAAAATCCAAAGAACAGAGGAGCCTGGCAGGCTACAGTCACGGGGTCACAAAGAGTTGGACATGACCGAAGTGACAGCATGCACACAGATTTACGTGTTAAAAGTATTTTATCTCCATTGCTACAAAAGTTAGTTGTGGGGACTTACCTGGTGGCCCAGTGGGTAAGACTCATACTCCCAATGCAGGGACCTGGGACCTGGCGCAGCCAAATAAATAATTTTTTTCTTAAGTTCATTGCAGGTGTAACTGAAGGAGGGTTCTCTTAATACCAATTTAGCCTGAAAATAGAAAGGAGTTATTTTTCTTCAAGGAGTAGACTCAACAAAGGCAGGCACAAGACCCAACTCCCCCAGCCTCCCAGCAAGTTCTTGGAAGGGAAACCATGATGGGAACAGGCAGGCAGCTGGCCGTGGGCCTCACACTGTAGGGCACACAGCATGTGCTTCCGGGAGAGACTGAGTGGCTCTCCTATGTTTCTATTATGAGAAGCAAGAAGCAGTCTCACAAACTTGGTGTGTCATTATCCAAAAGAAGGGAGGTTACTGCCAGCAAGAGTATGTCTCATGTCTGTCTGCTGGTCCTGTGGGAAGTTTTGAGGGCTTTGGCTCTGTTTTTACCAAATGTGAAAACTGTACCTAGATACACTAAGTTGGATTTGTGGTTGAAGGGTAATAACTATTTTCCCCAAAGCATGTCTTTCATGATTCAGAGTACCACTCTCCAGTTGACAGGCTAGTCAAGAGTACCAATCATTTGCTTTTCATGACAGCATGTTTCATAAACACTGTCTCATGAAAGCTCAGTCTCCATTGGTTTTGTGACTTCATTTCTGTACTTTAATAGAGAGCTATTATTATTCCAGATAAAGAAATGAAAACTTTGAGAGTTCTGTCTGCCCTGTGCAGACTCACAACCACAGTGAAGGAGAAAGCTGGTCCACCATCTCCGCCCACCCTTGGTGTTTGGCATGCTTTCTTTGGTTTACCATTGCTGTGTAACAAAGCACCCCAAACTAGCAGTGTTAAACATGCATGGACAGCAAGGAGATCAAACCAGTCAATCTGAAAGGAAATCGACCCTGAATATTCACTGAAAGAACTGTTGCTAAAACTCCAATACTTTGGCCACCTGATACAAAGAGCCGACTCATTGGAAAAGACCCCGATGCTGGGAAAGATTGAAGGCAAAAGGAGAAGGGGGCCACAGAGGATGAGATGATCAGATAGCATCACTGACTCAATGGACATGAATTTGAGCAAACACTAGGAGACAGTGAAGAACAGAGGAGCCTGGTGTACTACAGTTCATAGCATCGTAAAGAGTTGCACATGACTTAGTGATGGAACAACAACAAAGGCTCACAGATTCTGGGGGTCAGGAAAGCAGACAGGGTACAGAGGAGATAGTTTATCTCTGCTCCACCAAGTCTGAGCCCTCACCCGGGAAGGCTGGAACAGCTAGGAATGACTCATGGGCTAGGGGCAGGAATCATCCAGAGCCTCTCAGACTTGAAGGCTGGTTCAGCTGGGAATGTTGGCAGCTTGGCCTACACACCATCTCTCTGTATAGCTTGCTTTCCTCACAATCTGGTCCTGGCTTCCAGAGAAAGCTTCTCAAGAGCAGGTGTGTCATGAGAGCCAGGCAGAAGCTGGGTCACCTTTCCTACCCAGCTTCAGGAGTCAGGCAGCATCCCTTCTGCTACATCCAGTTGGTGATGACCCACTCACTCAGGGCAGCCGATTCTAGGGATGGGGCATCACACCTACCTCTTCTTGGAGGAGTGGCAAGGTCACATTACATGTGGCTGGAAGCTCTATAGTCATCTTCTGGAAAACACTCTCACAATGCTCAGATTAGTATTTTCCCCCACTAAAAATACCATTCTGAGTCAGATGTGCAGGAGAATGAATTTAATCTTGAAATTATTTTTGCTGAGAGCATCCATTTGTCAATTTTCCAAGTATAGACATGTGCTATTGTTTCATGTTCCCAGGCCCATGACAGACACATTGTACTTCTAATTAATTGCAGCACTATTTCTACTAAGTCCAGATAGGGCCCCAGACACCTCAATACAAAGCACTGGACAAGAAATATTTATTAGTGGTAGTGGGAATGTTAATGAAAACTTATTCTCTACTTCTGAGGAATATACAAAAGTTTAACATTTGTGGGTATGAAAGCCATGTGAATACAGACCAGTCAATCTGTCAGTTGATGCCCAATATGGAGAAAATTAGTAGTTACTGCTGAATGAGATAAATCATGACCGATTTTGGAAATAGTACAAAACATATTAGTAAAATAATTGTGCTGTTTTTTAAACTCAGTAGTGAATTAAAGTTTGATTTCACTAATTTAAGGTCATGGTCCCAGCTTTATTCTACAGTTTGGCTTTTTCCATCTGCCACTTTTTTTTTGCATCTGCCACTTTGCAGCCTCACCTATAGGATTCCTCTGAATCTGACTCCACAACAGTATTGTCAAATAGGTAGATTTGCAGTAAACATGACATATAGCAATCAGATTATTTCCCCAAATTGTGTAAGTCACTACTACTTATATATTTTGATCATCTTTTCAGTACCAGATACCATTTAGTCACTTTATATATGCCATGTCATTGAATCCTTATCAGAATCCTAAAGGTGAACATTTATTATTAGCTCTAGCTTTTATAGGGCTTCCCTGGTGGGTCAGACAGTAAAGAATCTGCCAATAATACAGGAGATCTGGGTTTGATCCCTGGATTGGAAAGATCCCCCTGGTGAAGGGAATGGTTATCCACTCCAGTATTCTTGCCTGGATAATTCCATGGACAGAAGAGCCTGGCAGGCTACAGTCCATGGGATTGCAAAGAGTCAGACACAACTGACGCGACTTAGCACACACAGATGTAACGCATTTAATAGCTATATTGAGCCCATGCTATGTGCCGGCCACTGTACTATACTGGAGACCACGTGCTAGTCAAGAGCAAAGTCATTAAACCAGCAATGACAATTCCCCACGACGGGCATGAGGTGAAGGCATATGTGCACAGTGAACTGTGGGGATGGTGGGTCTAGGGTGCCAGAGTCAGCTTCCACCCAGAGCTGTTAGCAAAACACACCTCCATGCGTGAGCTCATGGGGCCCACTGTGTCCCTCCATGACACCTTGAGGGGCTGGCTCGGAAGGTACCATGGCTGTGCTTATTCTCCTGACCTGTCAGGGCTGTCAGGTTCCTGCCTTTGTCTCTCAGGACAGCGGGTGGGTATGTAGCACAGGGCGAATTTGCCAGCTCACTCCCTTAGTGTTTCTGGACTGCTGGTGGCTTTTTTTCCTTCACAAAGATGCTGTGTTGGACCTGTTTCTCTAAGTCAGATAATTATTTGAAGGACTTCCTGGTGGCTCAGAGAGTAAAGAATTTGCCTGTAATACAGGGGACCCAGGTTTGATCCCTGGGTTCGGAAGATCCCCTGGAGAAGGGAATGGCTACCCACTCCAGTATTCTTGCCTGGAGAATCCCATGGACAGAGGAGCCTGGTGGGCTACAGTTTATAGGGTCACAAAGCGTCAACATGACTGAGTGACAAACACTTTCAGAACTCACTGCCATCATTCTGTGTTGCCAGCCTCACTGCCCCGGGCCACGGCATGGGAAGGAATTCGGGTTTCTGGAGCCCCCTCATGCACTTCTCAATTTGGGATGGAGTCAGGAGAGCCTCCCACACCTATTGCCTGACTCGGGCCTGATCAACAAGAGGGCACAGGGGCTCTGTGTTAGGAGGCACCCAGCCTCCATAGGCCACATCAGTTCCCCACGAGATGTCACAGACTGGGATGAAGACCTGCCCTGGTCCTCTTCTCCTTTTCTCCTCTTCCCCCTGTCCTGGTCCAGGAATGCAGGGTCAGGGCAAACTGAGAAGGGCCTAGTGGATGTGGGGTCATGCTGGAACATAGGCTCTCAAAGCCAGACTGGGCCTAAAAGATGGTGAAAAATTGTCTCTGGGGGGCAGCATAACTACAGGAAATCCCAAGCTAAGTTGAGAAGGAGACTGGAGTTCCAAGTCTGAGAAATGATGCAAATATCAAGGCTATGGTGGGTTCAGTTCAGACACAGGTAGGAAGAGGAATCATGAGGACAGAAGCTAGGAAGGCCAGAGGCAGACGGGGAAGGGGTCAGGAAGGGGTCAGGAATGCCCTGGTGGCCACTGCTCAGCTAAAGGTCCTTGTGGTCATCACAGGGGGAAGAAGATGGCTGAAAACCTCAGCATGGGACTGTGAACACATACTCAGCAGAAATTTTCTCTGAGTGCATCCTAGATTAAGGATCTCTAGAAAAGTGTGTGTTTGTTTTCTTCAGGTACTCCCCAGGGTTTGAGTTGTTTGGAATTGCTTTAAAGTTGAAGATTTCAGGACCATGCACACAGAATGAATTTCAACCGCAAGCCCATGAGAAGACTCGTTTCTATATACTCTTGAAGGTGATGGCTTTTTTTCTACCTAGAGGCCAGATCAAGACACAAATGCTTTCTTTTTTTTTTTTTTCATATTTTTTAAAAAATTTTTATTTATTTATTTATTTTTTTTTGGTCATACATTGATATGAATCAGCCATAGATTTACACGTATTCCCCATTGGGAAGACCCAGAGGAATCGGGTGGAGAGGGAGGTGGGAGGGGGGATCGGGATGGGGAATACAAATGCTTTCTTATTATCTCTCCTTGATGATGGGTACATTTTTCTTCCTGGTCCATTAGTTCACGATTTACTGAAATTCCAAGCTTTATGTGGGGGTGTGGGCAGGGGTAGGAATGTTCTCAGATCTAATGCCCGTCTCATTTAGACCTAAGACTCTCTCTCCTTTTACGGCTGTTAAAGTGTAAGTTTCTTGGTTACCTAAGACTGGAAGAACTTCCAAGGGAAAGTAGCTTCAGCTACTGAATGCTCCATTCTTCAATTTCCTCCTTGTCTTTGCCTCCTAAAGATTTTCTCATACTTTCTCACAAGTTCTACTCTGCATTTAAAAGGATCTTTGCTATGGTTTATTGAGCATTTCTAGATAATTTCTATGTTGTAGGGAGATGTTTTAGTTTGCCTAGAATCTGAAGTCCTTTCTGCTTCTACCCCTTTATTTCCATTGCAGTCTTATAATAGCCAGTGTGGTCTTTTAAGAAATAAATCTTATCTGGTTTTTCACTTGCATACAGCCTATCAGTGTTTCTTACAGCTTTTTGTTAATTATGATGGTATTTTGTCAGTGTTTTTATATATCCCACAGTTTCCCCCATTTTTCTTCTATAAGCAGTACTGCTTTTCTTGGGGGAGTCTCCTCCCATATTCCATATAGCCCCAAGGCTATCAGTCATGATGCCTCCTTTTCTCCTTTCTTCGCCCTCCACCCTCATTCTAGCTACAGTGGTAGAAATATGACCCAGGTTAGGCTAATCGTTGTACTGCCTTCCAATGGACATAGTGATAGGTATAATGAGTCCAATGGTTCTGGCATGTGACAAAAGCTGAGCCAACTGTCTTTCCCTGATTTTTCTTTTCAAAATGGAGATGGAGGGATAACTTTCTCCTCCTTTTGGATCATAAAGATATAGGTAAGGTGAATATCAGTTACTATTTTCCTACCAGATTGATGGAATATGTCACTGCAGGAGAAAATTAGGCCAACTAGCAAGAAATGCAGAAACAAGCAAAGACAATTAACTCATTGAAAAGAAAGTCTTGATAATACTATTTGAATTCCTGGATCCAGCCATACCTGAAGCTTTAATGCCAGACGTCCCAAATATATGAACCAAAAAGTTGCCTTTTCAGCTTAAACTAATTTGCATTAAGTCTTTGTCATATGTAACAAAAAGAGATTTGGCCAATACAAGGCCAAATCCTTCACATGACATTCTAAGGCCCTGTGTGATTTGGTTGCTTCCTGCCTATTTCTGCAATCTCACTTGACACCACTTTTTCTCTCTCTTGATGGCCCATCAGTACAGAGCTTCTAGTTCTTCAAATGCACCAGGCTTCTTCCTGTGTCAGGGCCTTCACACATGTTCTCCCAAATCACTTTGCTGGCTAATTCCTACAGATCCTTCAGGTGTCTGCATATAGATCATGTCCTTAGGCAAGGCTTTCCTGACTCAATGACCAGGCCGGAGTCCTCCTCCCCCCTTCCACAATGTGTACTCCTACAGCATCCTGTGCTTTTCCTTCTAAACACTCATCACACTAATAATGCATAAATTCCTCACTTACAATAGGACAATTCCTTGTTTATAGCTCAACCTCGCCACTAAACTATAAAATTCATGAAGTTAGGGACCATTTGCCTTGATACACTGATTATGTATTCAGGGCCGACCACAATGCTGGCACAAATTAGGGACTCTAAATATTTGTTTGGCTTCCCTGGTGGTTCAGCTGGTAAAGAATCCACCTGCAATGTGGGAGACCTGGGTTCAATCCCTGGATTGGGAAGATCCCCTGGAGAAGGGAACAGCTACCCACTCCAGTATTCTGGCCTGGAGAATTCCATGGACTGTATAGTCCATGGGGTCACAAAGAGTCATCAGACAAGGCTGAGCAACTTTCACTCACTCAAAGATTTGTTGAATTTAAAAAAAAATGAAACAAATGGGCCACGTTTGACTTGGAAGAACATACTTTCCATCTCCGTGGGCTTTGTGAACTGATAAATAAACATTGGCAGTCCAGATTTGTAATGTGACCACAGAAGTCTCCCTGGGGAAGCAGAGAAACTAACGTGTAATTTAGTCAGGTATTCTGAGCTGGATTTCTGCCTGGCCAGACCAGATGGACCTTGCTCCCAGGAGATGGCAGTGTTGTACAGTCTCTGAATCACCAAGCCTCCCAAACTCACTTCTGTGAGGTCCTGGGAGCCACCAAGCTTGGCCTAGACACCTTGTGCCCCAGAAGCCAAAGTTCCTGAGCCTTTGAAAGCAGCTCAGAAACAGAACCTTTGTTTCAGTAACTGGCAGTCCCCTGATTCAAGATAAACAATCCCTGATAGATCCACTGATCTGGTTTGGTTCCTCTGTTCAAGAATCCATCTTTCTCAGAGTGGCTCAAAGGCTGCCTTTATGTTCCACAACCTCAGGTCACAGAGTCAGTACCTCTTGAGGCTGCAGAAGATTTGTCCTTGTCCTAATTTCTCTCAATTCCAGAGGCTGCTATTGAAGGAGTGAAACAGCCCAGCTACCAACATGGACCCACAGGTGGACAATCCTCTGTTCACTTACTGGGTGCCATAGGACACATGTCACCTTCTCTCAAGGACAGAGTAGTGGTATCTCCTTCTCAGGCTTGCGCGGGTGATGGAGCCAGCAGTGTGGGGACTGCCTGGCGTCCTGCCTGGAGCATAGTCAGTGGTCAGTGAACATCAGTTCCTCTTCTCTCTCCTCTGCCTCCCAGCCGCATCGCCATGGGGTGGCCATGTGCACCGGAAGAAAAGGTGAGAAGGCCTCCTCAGCAGGTTTTTACTGGCAAATGTCTAGAAACAACACGCTTCTTTACTTCCCCCCAAGCACCTACCTACCCTCAGTGTGACAGTAAAGCCAGATTAATAAGTACCCCTGGACACCGGAACATGCCCCAGTCAGATAATCCGTATCACTGGTCCCATCCACGGGAGCCTTGCTTCTGCTGCTTGCTGCCGTAGGGAACCAGGTGCTCCTGGGAATCCTGAGATCCACCCTGGCCCAGAGGCCTTGGCTCCCTTTCAGCTCATTTCTTTCTTTTGTGGTGGAGCATCTGGGCCATAGCGCTGGAAGTGTTTTGGCCCTGATGCTGGGGCCCTTATCTCCATGCTGTGTGAGCGCCATTCCTGCCATGTCAGAACCCATTAGAGGCCACTTTGCTGAGGCTTTTGAAGGAGTAATCGGTTTGTAGAGGGAAGGGGCTGTGCCAAGCCAGGCCAGATGGAGTAAGTAATGAAGGCCCCAGATTAATCTCACTTGTCTCTTTTTTCTTTTTTCTAATATGAAGGCTCAACCCAAGAGCTTGGCAGTCTCAAGACAAATTATACTTGTCAGCTTCAAAGCATAATTTCCCTTCCAAGTCAGAATGTTTGCACTTTCCCTCTCTCTCTCCCTGTCTCCTTCTCCTCTCTCTTAAAATAAAAAACTGGAGGAAAAAATGGGGTGCATATGAAATGTTGTGACATTTTTGTATCACTGTAATAATAAAAGCATCTATTAAGCATTTAACTATGTAGTAGGCATCATACCGCATCCTCTACATGCATTCCACTCATTTATTTCTCACCATAACCCTATAAAATAGGAATAGATTAGTATCCCCATTTTACAGATTAGGAAACCAAGGTTCCGAGAGGATGACTGACTTAAAGTCTTAGTTAGGGAACTTTGGAGCAAGGACTCAAACCTAGGGTTGTGTTATTCCAACCACTACACTTTACACACTCTTTAGTCTTAAGAGCTGCTAATCTCTCTTGTGTAAGTCTTTGTCTGAAGGGAGAGCCTAGCTCTGAAGCCAAGAACATAGTTTCTTGCCCATTTCCACTGTTAAAAACTCTAGAAAAAATGGTACTGATGAACCTATTTGCAGGATAGGCATGAAATGAAGACATGGAGAATGGACTTGTGGACACAGTGGGGAAAGAGAGGGTTGGACGAACTGAGAGAGTAGCATTGGAATATATACATTACCATATGTAGAATAGATAGCTAGTGGGAAGTTGCTGTATATCACAGGAAGCTCAGCCCAGCACTCTGTGATGACCTAGAGGGATGGAATGGGAGAGAGGTGGGAGGAAGTTTCAAGAGGGAGGGGGTATATGCATACTTATGGCTGATTCACGTTGTTGTATGGCAGAAACCAACACAACATTGTAAAGCAATTACCCTCCAATTAAAAATCAATTAAAAAAACTCTTCCTGGAGTCTTGGGCTGAAAGCAAGTTATGACAACTGGTTTCCCAAAGAAGCATTTCCTGAGGTATACATTATAGAATCCTAGTCTTTGACATATATGGGAACACAGATCCTGTGAATAAATAAATTTGGGGACCACTACTTATATCAGTCTCTCCTAGAGTCACAAGGCATGTGAGCAGGCAAGAAGTCCTGAAAGTAAGAAAACTTGAAAAACGTTGTTTTGGTCACTTGTTTCCCCAAATTGTTTGGCCCAGTTAATTTTTCAAGGCATACCTAGAAAGAAGACATACAGGTGGCCAAAAAACACAAGAAAAAATGCTCAACATCACTAATTCTTAGAGCAATGCAAATCAAAATTACACTGAGCTATCACCTCACACCAGTCAGAGTGGCCATCATCACCCCAGCATTGCCTGACTGTCACTCTGACCTTTGCAGGCTTTGGGCACAGCCAGCGGTTACAGACCCTTACAGACCCTTCTGGGGGAAGTCCATTCAGGCTTCCTCTCCTGCCTCATAGAGAATCCCCCACCCGCCCGTCACTTCTTCTTCCTGTCTTTCTGACCCCTGTGGTTCCAGAGACCCCAGCTCCTGACACCCAGTTCAGGCCACTCTCGTTAGGGAGTTTGAGGATGCGTGTCTGTGGGTTTGGCTCCAGACTCTCCGTGGGACCCAGCTGCAACATTTTCCGTTACTCGTCTCCCCACAGGCTGATGCAGAGGCACTTCGGAAAGGAGGACACAATAGCTGATTCCAAAACCATCTTTTTGGGAAATCTTAAGTCTTGGTCTTACATGGAGACCTAGGCATTCTAATGATCTTAACTGGCAGGGTGAGATAATTATTATTACGACAGTTATTATTATTTTATTACTATTATTATATTACAATTATTAGCAATTATTGAGTGGCTGCCGTGTGCTCCTTGCTGTATTTGGGATACGTGGAATGCGCTCAGGCCGCTGAACACCAGCTGATCCCTGTTTCTCTAGATAATCCTTTCTTAAAGGCCACTGAGAATCAACTGACTTTTTCCCCTCCTTCTTTCCTCCTTTGCTTCCTCTTATGTCATGAAATATGTACGTGCCAATTGAGGATGTAGTGGTGAGCAAGGAAGGACGTGGTCTCCCCCTTTGAGGAAGCCCAGTTTGCGGAGGGAGAAAGAAGGACAATTATAGTTCAGTGAAGGAGGCCTGGGGCTAGGGGAGAAGAAAGGCATGGAGGGAGGGGTGACGTCACCAGGAAGCAGACACAGGTTGATCCTGACCTAGCTCCCCACCCCCCAGGAATAAGTTACATCTATTCAAGAGCAGGACATCCTAGAACACGAGGGTGAGGTTTAAGCACCCACCTGCACCTCAGAGACCAAGACAGAGGGCATGAGAAGGTAAGAGAGGCGAGTACAGGTTGGCCGCATTGTACCTCCCCCAGCACATGGATTGCTCTCCCCTGAGACTCCGGTCCTCCAGTGGGAAATGGAAACCAGGGCAGCAGCCCTCCCAGCACTGTAGGTCATTTGACATTGTGGGAGCCCCTGTTCTGATCTCACACCGATGGAGACTGCAGGGGCGTCTGTGGGGCTCAGCCGCTGTCTGCATCCTGCGCTCTGAGTAAATCCGCTTGTGCCCCCGCACTGCGGTCAACTCTGGTTGCAACGACCGCAGCCTACGGGGACCTTGTGGATAGATGCGATTCTTTCCCATTCCTAATCCTCTGATTTTTCATTAAGTAAACAACAGCTGTGTTCAGATTTCAACTCTATCTCTGAAGTCTCTGGGTTTGAAGTCCCTGTTCTGTTGAACTATCTTTCAAATTTGAGAAGCTTGGTGGTTCCAAATTCTGGTCTCTGGCCTGTCATATGTTTGTTTAGAAGTTTTAATGAGCATGCTTCAATTTAGACTACTTTGGTCTCCCTGAAAATGATTTTGATAAATAATAGGTCTTGCTTGTTAGGTAGGTTCCTGGCTGCACCAAAAAGCCCCAGGTTAATCAGCCCCATCGTATTTACTTATTTTGAAAATTTCCTTACCTTTTATTGAATGCCAGGCACTGTTTTAAGAGTTTTACATGGACTGGTTCACTTATCCCTTTGAAGAATGCTATAAGGTATTAATTCTTATTATATAGATGAAGAAACCAAGGCCCATAGAAGTTAAGAAACTTTACCAAAGTCACACAACTAGGAAATAGTGAAATACAAATTGAAATTAAGGTCTTTGATCTTATCTACCTTAACTACCTTTGATCTTAACTCTTAATTCTTAAGACACATGAAACCCTCCTGGTAATATGTTTACAGACTCTCTGAGCTGACCCATTTGAGAGACAACATTGGTTTTCAAATTGAAATCTTCATATGCATATTAAAAATCATTCCTATATCTGTATTTATGTTTTATAAGGGACTATCATGTCTTATATGTAATGTCATCCATCCATCCATTTCTTCACCTGCCCATTCACTCACCCTTCCACTCTTCCCTTCCTTTAACTGTCCACCTTCTGGCCCACCTGTTCATCCACTCATCCATCTACCCACTTACTCATCTACTTACCCCTCCATCTATCCATCCATCATCCATCCATCCATCTACCCCTCTATCCATCCATTCATCCTACAGCTTTCCACATAGCAGACTCTATTCTAGATGCTGAACACCCTATGACACATCACCTCCATATTGTTTCCCATGCTCAAAGTGACTTCCCTCTTCCTCTCAGCCCATCCAAATGCAGCCCAGCTCTCATATCCAATTCAAATCCTTCATCTCCCTTAAAGGCTGCACTCACTACACTCATCCACATGAACTCAGTCTAACTTTCGATTGCATCTAATATCGAAGAACACAAGACCTAGAATTTGACAGGCATGGACTGAAATCCCAGCTCTGCCCCCTCCATAACTATGGAACCAAATTGTTCTTTTTGAGCCTCTGGCTTCCTCATTTGTGAGAGGGAAATAATGATAATAATAATAGTAATAATGATAATATCTACCTCATAAGCTGGTTGGATGATTAACTGAGGAACTGAATGTAAATTATATAGTACGTAGTAGGTGCCTAATACGTTTTTTCTTCTCATAGCTACATTGCCCCTCCCACTCCAAAAATTGGACCAATGGAATGTACTACAGCCATCAGATTCGGGCCATCATTGAGTATAATTAATTTTATAATTTTAATTCTAATTAATTTAATTAGTTTAAAATTAGTTGTTTAATGCATTTTAATCTTTTCCTTGGTAAGACACCTATAAATTTCCTCCAACACTTAGACCACATCTTGGACATCTTCAGCATCCTTCCCCGCATGTAGTTTCATATGGTGCTAGGGGCATAATAGATGCTCCATAAAAATTGTCAGGTCAAACTGAGTTCATGTTTCACCCACTTCTCTCAGTTGTCAATCAGGAACACCCAGGAAGTTCTCAAGAGCCTGCTGCAGGCCAGGGCTCCCATGAGCCTACTTGCACTGTAGCCCCAGCAAGACTGTTCACATCCTGGGGTTCTCTCCATTACTGTGACTTCCAGATTGCTCTGGCAGGAGGCTAGTTCCCACCCAGGGTGTGGAAGGAGCATGGACAGGGTGGAGAGGAAGGCAGCTGCAGAAGCCATGTCCTAAGTCTCTGTGACATGAAGTAGGGCTCACCTTAGCTTCTGGCCCTGGAGCCACCAAACTTCTGCCAAATGGGCTCTTAATGCTGAGAGGTAAGGGCGCCAAAGGGGTCTCAAAGAGTCAGACACGACTGAGCGACTAAGCATAGCACAGCACAAGGGTGCCAAAGGGAAGACAGTGCAGACAGTGGGGGTGGATGCAGGTGAATGAAAGGGCAGGCCAGACGGTGGCCAGACAGGAGGCTTATCTATACAGAGTTCTAAGATGTGACTGGACTCATTTGGCAAAATATAAACTGGTCCTGACACATATACACTATTGATAATATAAAATAGATAAGTACAAACTGTATGGCCCAGGGAATTCTACTTAATGCACTATGGTGACCTGAATAGGAAGGAAGTCCAAAAGGGAGGGTATATATGTATGTGTATGGCTGATTCATTTTGCCATATGATAGAAATTAACATAACATTGTAAAGCAACTATACTCCAATAAAAATTAATTTAAAATAAATAAATAAATTGGTCCTGCCACCCCGAAAGTGAAAAGCGAAAGTGTTAGTCACTCAGTCATGTCCAACTCTTTTGGACTGTAGCCCACCAGGCTCCTCTGTCCATGGGATTCCTTCTCTAGGGGATCTTCCTGACCCAGGGATCAAACCTTGGTCTCTTGCATTGCAGGCAGATTTTTTACTGTCTGAGCCACCAAGGAAGCCCCTGATCTCCCTGAAGGAGATAGCTTCTATCACTGGGAATGAAAAGTACTCTTTGTTAGCCCCAGCCAATCTCTGGAATTTTTGTGAAACTCACAGTCGGTCACACTCTGATGAAGTTCTAAAAACCATAGAATGAATGCATGGTTCGTGCTCTTTACTGAGGATGTATGGCTCATTCTATCATCTAAATTTAAAAATCCTCTAAAGTGGCTCCTTAAGAAGTCCACCTCGGGAAGTCAGCAAAGAAAACTGGAGACAGAACCAGGATTCTGAAAGGTGGGAATTTTTGTCCAAGTTTCCCCCAGGTTGATTCTGCTTCAGCCAGTCGATAAGAACTACCAATTAAGTTGTATCTGTAAATAGTATTTTTTCGTAGGAAATTAGTATTTATTCATAACATGTATCCATAGGAAGTCGCAAGCTTCACTTAATAACTGTTGAATAAATAATCAGCGAAGAGAGATTTGAAGGCGCAGCAAGTGACTGCTGCCTGAATGTGTCCCCGAGGGCGGGATGTGAGCTCTGTGAACACCTGGCCCTGACTGGTGTTTCCTCAGAAGCCGACTCCAAGACCAGGAAAGTGTAGACAGTTTATTTAGGGGTGGGGTGGAGTTGTGGGGAGTGAGATAGGGAAGGAAAGAAAATGAAGGAGGAATGTGTTTTCAATCACCTTACCATTGTGGAAAGCTGAAGCCTGACCTGACTGGGGACTCAGGGAGTCAGTGTAGAATACCTGCCTTTGGGTTCCTGTCCCAGCGCCCCAGGGAACTGGAGTATTTATACACCAACTGTCACAATTCACCAGGAGACTGCCGGCCTGTTGAAGGGTGGATTTTAGGACTTGTCTGCCCTGCCCTGTAACATGCAGAGCAGTTTTCCTCCATTAAAATGCAAACAAACAAAGAAAAAACCCTATGGCAAAAAGATGCAAATGTTGGGTGTCTGTGGGGCTGCTCACGCTGAGATGGGAAGACCTGAGGGGATATAGGTGGGCAACGACACCTAAGGCAGGGGTTCCCAACTTCTGGGCTGCGGACCTGTACCTCCTGTCAAATTAGTGGTGGCGTTAGGTTAGAAATAAAGTGCACAGTAAGAGTAATGTGCTTGAATTGTCCTGAAACCAACCCTCCACCAGCAGTCCATGGAAAAATTGCCTTCTGCAAGACTGGACCTTGGTGCTACAAAGGTTGGGACCACTGCCCTGAGGTGTTGCCAGACCTCAGGCAGTGCCTGGCCGTAGCTGACACTCAGTATTTTCCCACTAAATTAATGAATCCACAGCTGCACCCATTTGAGAAAGGCCACAGCAAAGGCTGAAGAGGTAACCCACAGGTGTAGTAGGCAATGGCAGGGCACCCAGGTGCAGTAACTTCTCCACACCTCCGGCATGCGGTACAACTATAAGAAAACTTTGATTGGAGGACTTGGTCCTCCATTGTGGTGGAGATGAAGAGAGGACTTGAAAATTCTAAAACATTTCAAGCAGGAGAGGCAAAAGGATACCTAGGGCCACAGTGCTTCCCACAGGTCTCCAGGAAATGCTGCCAGACCGTGTTGTATCCTAGACCCAGACCTAGAAGGAGTCTCTGATTTAGGAACCAAACCGCTTGATGTGGGAGGCAATGTTTTATCAAATCAGAATTGGATGATGAAAGAGATACGGTGGGCGTGGGGCCAGGAGAAGCAAGGGGGTTGGGATGGAAGCCTTGAAGCTTGGGTGGCCCCAAGGAAAGGGTCCAGTCCACCACACTGACGTATTGTGACCGTTGAGCGTGCTGGTTAGCTTATCTGGATTCTAAATCTAGTTTTATCACCTATTAGCTGTTGGTTTTGGACATTGGCTAGACTCTCAGCCTGGTTCGTTCGCTTTCATACAGAGCTAATCCCCACCTTGTGGTTCTGTGAGGAAAAATGAGAGAATACAGGTAAGTGACTTTTTGCCACGTTATAGGAAACTGTGCTGAATACAAGGCTGATACAGGCCCCGTCTGTCCAGCTCTCCTCTGCATCCCCAGGAGCTCACAGAGTGACTGGCCCAGAGCTGTTGCTTGAGAAATAATGCTAATTGAAATAATCACTTGCATTCTTCCTATGTCTGCTAATTACCTTTCTCCTTTCTTTCCAAGAATTGTTGAAGTTTACTTCCAGTGTCCTGAGTGTGTGAAATTTGAAAAAATTCTGCTGCTAGAACTTAAGCTGGGGACAGATTTACTGATCTTACCTTGTACAAGGCATTGCAGAAAGTACTTTCTGTGAATAACTTTATTTAATCCTAAATGTTCCATTGAACCCTTTGGAATTATCATTTCTATAGGTCAAAATGGTTAAATATTGACAATGTCGTATGTTTCTATACACGGGTATTGTTATTCTTGTTGTTGTTCAGTCACCCATTCGTGTCCGTCTCTTTGGGACCCCATGGATTGCAGCACGCCAGGCCTCTCTGTCCCTCACCATCTCCCTAAGTTTGCCCAGATTCATGTTATTAGTGATGCCATCCAGCCATCTCATTCTCTTAACGCCCTCTTCTCCTTCTGCCCTCAACTTTCCCAGCATCAGGGACTTTTTCAATGAGTCAGCTGTTTGCATCAGATGATCAAAATACTGGAGTTTCAACTTCAGAATCAGTCCTTCCAACCAGTATTCAGAGTTGATTTCCCTTAAAATTGATGGGTTTGATCTTCTTGCTGTCCAAGGGACTCTCAGGAGTTTTCTCCAGCACCATAGTTCGAAGGCATCAATTCTATGGTGTTCTGCCTTCTTTATGGTCCAGTTCTCACAACTATATGTGACCACTGGGAAGACCATAGCCTTGACTTGGACCTTTGTTGGCAGAGTAATGTCTCTGCTTTTCAACACAGATGAAAAATCAGACTTGCCTGATCCCTAGAGAACCCCTAGAGCTGAGATGAGGATCAAGTAAGGAGACTACCTAAAAAACATCTTAAACTATATTGATGTTTATAAATGGACTTTCCTTGAATGTTCACTGAGGGCCTATTATGCATTGAGCAGGTGCTAGACACACAAGCAGTAGAGGACTCTCCTCCTTCCTTCCTTCCTTCTCTCCCTCCTTCCCTCCCTTCTTTTCTTCCTTTTTTTCTTTCAGTTTCTGCTTCTTTCTCTTTTAACTTTGATTCCTATTGTACTAGTTAAATTTTTTTCAGATACAAATAACAGAAACTGACTCTGGTTTCATTGAGTCAAAATAGAGTTGATTGGAAGACTGTGTGGGCTCATAGGAGCTTCAGAAAGTCTGGAGGACCAGACTTCGAACAGGCTAGAACAGGGATGGCTCCAGAGGGCCAGGAAGTCAGCCTATTTCCTAGAGAGCACTGTGGCCGAGACAAGGCTTCCTGGTGCAGACATGGCCACCCCAGGCATAGATGCCCTTCTGCCCACCACCATAACTACTACGATAAACAAATTTTAATGACCTTCCATTTTCCACCATGCCTTCAGGAGTCCAAGCCCAGGACAAGGGTGTTCAACTGTCTGATCAGAGCTCCATGCTAGGACCATAGCTGCCAGGAGATTAGGAGGAGGCAAGGCCCCGCCCCTCCCAGGCTGCCCCCGGAGGCATTTCCTGATAGAAAGTGGGATTGATACCGGATGGCCCAACCTGCAGATGTTCACCACAGCTGTGCAGGGCTAGTCTCTTTAGCCTCCCTTCCAGAAAAGGGAAAATACCTCAGCTGCCCTGTAATTACTGAGAACCTCAAGGAAAAGAGTGAAAAGCACAGCCTGTGAGTCTGAGAGTCTAATGACCACAGTTTAAACAACACCAGGCTTTTGTCTGTTCAGCTACAGGAGAAAGGGAGAAAGGAAAAAGTTTTTATTCTGATTTTAGAATCTGCTGGTGAAAGTTCTGAAGTCCTTGCTAACGAAATGATTCTGTGAACCCAGTGTGGCTCTCTGTAGTCTGCCATGAGCTGAGGGGCTTGTAGAAAATGTCTTTCCTTCTTCCTTCCCTTCTCTCCCTCTCCCATCCTCTCAGGCTTCCAATATTGTGCATACATATATTTTTTTAGATTGATTTATTTATGTATGGCTGCACTGAGTCTTCACTGCTGTGCTTGGACTTTCTTTAGTATGCAGAGCAGGGGCCACTCTAGTTGTGGTGCGCGGGCTTCTCATTGCAGTGGCTTTTCTTGTTGGGGAGCATGGGCTCTGGGTGCACAGGCTTCAGTAGCTGCTGCTTGCGGGCTTAGTTGCTACCTGGCATGTGGGATCTTCCCGAACAAGGGATCGAACATGTGTCCCCTGCATTGGCAGGCAGATTCCCAATCACTGGAACATCAGGGAACCCCCATACATTTTTTTTTTTAATGAACTTTTATTGAGTACTTACTATGTTTCAAGACCTGTGTTAGGTATAGAGGGAAAAAAATGAAAAACACAGAATTCCACAGGAGCAGCCCTGAGAGAATGAGTTTGTAGATATGTGTTTGAAAAAAAAGAAAGTCATTGTTAATTGTACAATCAGTCCTGGAGGGTTCTGAGAATTGGGGAAAGCTTTTTATCTAGATGAGTGTAACATGTCTACCTCTGGCTGGCAGATTTATTATTGAAAACAAAACATTCTTAGCTGCAAAGGCCTGTGGATGTTCTCAAGGCAGGAAGCTTTCAGCCCTAACTGAACAATGTAGTTCAGTTCAGTTCAGTCGCTCAGTCCTGTCTGACTCTTTGCGACCCCATGAATTGCAGCATGCCAGGCCTCCCCGTCCATCACCAACTCCCGGAGTCCACCCAAACCCATGTCCATCAAGTCGGTGATGCCATCCAGCCATCTCATCCTCTGTCGTCCCCTTCTCCTCCTGCCCCCAATTCTTCCCAGCATTAGGGTCTTTTCCAATGAGTCAACTCTTTGCATGAGGTGGCCAAAGTATTGGAGTTTCAGCTTCAGCATCAGTCCTTCCAATGAACACCCAGGACTGATCTCCTTTAGGATGCACTGGTTGGATCTCCTTGCAGTCCAAGGGACTCTCAAGAGTCTTCTCCAACACCACAGTTCAAAAGCATCAATTCTTCTGCACTCAGCTTTCTTTATAGTCCAACTCTCACATCCATACATGACTACTGGAAAAACCATAGCCTTGACTAGATGGACCTTTGTTGGCAAAGTAATGTCTCTGCTTTTAAATATGCACAATTGCACTCATCTCACATTCTAGTAAAGTAATGCTCAAAATTCTCCAAGCCAGGCTTCAGCAATACGTGAACCATGGACTTCAAGATGTTCAAGTTGGATTTAGAAAAGGCGGAGGAACCAGAGATCAAATTGCCAACATCCGCTGGATCATCAAAAAAGCAAGAGAGTTCCAGAAAAACATCTATTTCTGCTTTATTGACTATGCCAAAGCCTTTGACTGTGTGGATCACAATAAACTGTGGAAAATTCTGAAAGAGATGGGAATACCAGACCATCTGACCTGTCTCTTGAGAAATCTGTATGCAGGTCAGGAAGCAACAGTTAGAACTGGACATGGAACAACAGACTGGTTCCAAATAGGAAAAGGAGTATGTCAAGGCTGTATACTGTCACCCTGATTATTTAACTTCTCTGCAGAGTACATCATGAGAAATACTGGGCTGGAAGAAGCACAAGCTGGAATCAAGATTGCTGGGAGAAATATCAATAACCTCAGATATGCAGACGACACTACCCTTATGGCAGAAAGTGAAGAGGAACTAAAAAGCCTTTTGATGAAAGTGAAACAGGAGAGTGAAAAAGTTGGCTTAAAGCTCAACATTCAGAAAACTAAGATCATGGCATCTGGTCCCATCACTTCATGGGAAATAGATGGGGAAACAGTGGAAACAATGTCAGACTTTATTTTTGGGGGCTCCAAAATCACTGCAGATGGTGATTGCAGCCATGAAATTAAAAGAGGCTTACTCCTTGAAAGGAAAGTTATGACCAACCTAGATAACTGAACAGAGTAAATCACCCTCTATTTGTTACCAGTAGGGGGCGACGACACAGTGGATTAAAGTTGGACCTTGGGGGAGGAAATCTACAGGATACATCTAACCTCTTTTTACAGAATGTAGGTATATAAAGTGTGGGAGTTAAATATATATATTCCCTGATAACTCAATTGGTAAAGAATCGGCCTGCAATGGGGGAGACCTGGGTTCGATCCCTTGGTTAGGAAAATCCCCTGGAGGAGGGCATGGCAACCCACTCCAGTATTCTTGCCTGGAAAATCCCCATGGACAGAGGAGCCTGGAGGGCTGCAGTCCATGGGGTCGCACAGAGTTGGACATGACTGAGCAACTGAGCGCAGCACAGCAAGTGTCTGTGTGTGTGTGTGTGTGTGTCCGTGTGTGTGTGTGTGTGTGTGTGTGTGTGTAGAAAGCTGTTCCAAAACTTTGCCGTCTATTCTCAGGGAGTAGGTCCTTAGGTTAGCAAGGGAGGAAATTCACATAAAGAAATCAGGTCCATTATAAAATCAATGAGATTTAGGTTATTTAAGTTATAATTGCAAGAGTCTAGGGGACCAAAAAACCTAACAAGTATATTCCTCAGTGTTAAGATACAGTGTGTCCTTATGACCCAGTTGATCAGAAGTATTTACAGGGCAACTGCAGCTACTTGGTGGTTCTCCCTAGAAGAATGGCATTCAAAGAAGGCCACACACCTTCAAGAGAAATATAAATTTCAATATCTTTTTAATTGAGCACATGACAATGAGATTAGCATTTTTTTCTGAGATCTACTTTATAAGGTTTGGAAGGTAAATGGAATCTGCAGTTGCTACTTCTGTAATAAATTTGGGTTATCGGCTTCCACAAACCTCTCTGTCTTTGAGAAAATGCGAGGTGACTTCCATCCATCAATGACTTTCATCACTGAGTTGTTTTACTAATTGATCATAGACACATATGAGCTGGTGGCACTTTCTTGGGGTCCTGAGGGATATGGAGGTCACAAACACATATTCTCTGTGCAGAGGACACTTGTAATCCAGTTACTTATGTAAAACATGGGAACAAATGTGCCATTTAATAACAATGGGGAGAGCCAAATGGGTGATTTGATTGGACAACTGGAGTGACAGGACTGTCCAGCACAGGGGATGGAGTGTGGGCTTCCTGTCAGCTGGCACCTGTCTCTTCCTCTGCTGGGATGACTTTGGGCAAGTCCTCACCTCACTGGGAAGCCAGTGGGGCTCCAGGGACAGAATGCTGGGTTTGATTCTAGAACCAGCCCCTCATCTCTCTGGGAACTTGGACAAGTTCAGCTCTCTGAGCCTGTTTTCTCATCGGTCAAGTGGAGATTGTAGTAACCGTGCCACTTATGGAGTTGTTTGACGATAATCTAGGTAATCCATGAAAAGTATTTTGTTGACTGTCTGGTATATTGTTGGTTTTCAGTATATTGATGGTACCTCAGCATCCTTTGACTTCCCCGGTGGCTCAGACTGTAAAGGGTCTGCCTGCAGTACAAGAGACCCAGGTTCGATCCCTGGGTCAGGAAGATCGCCTGGAGAAGGGAACGGCAACCCACTCCACTACTCTTGCCTGGAAAATCCCATGGATTGAGGAGCCTGGCAGGCTACAGTCCTTGGGGTCACAAAGAGTTGGACATGACTGACAGACTTCACTCACTTTACAGCTTCCTTTTCTGAAAATGGGTGATTACAATGACCCATAATTTCATAGGGTTGTTGTAAGGATTGAGTGTAACAAAGGATATAAATTGCCCAGCACAATTCTCAGCACAGAGATGTAATCAAGAACTACTACAGGTGTTAGGAAAGATCACTTCATGCCAGGATAGTCAGGGGAGGCTTCGTGGAGGAAAAGAGCCTTGAAGGATGGATGCTCTTTGAAAGGAATACAGGATGGGATGTTCAGGCAGGGGTACTGACACATAAGCGAAGCGTGGAGGTGGGAATGTGAAGGATGTGCTCAGTAGGAGGTGGAGTTCCTGAATAGAGCACCTGATCAAATCAGAAACTTAGGCCGCTAGACTCAAGGAGAGCCACACTGCAGTAGCCAAAACTGTGGCTGGGCCCTGAGACAAGCCCTTCCACAAGCAACTTCCCTCTCAAGCCTCAGCTTTTGGGCTGGTTGACTTAATGATTCCTCATCACGGATTGTTCCAGTGCTAACCTTCTTTAACTCAAAGTTTGTCCCACAGTGGATTCTAATAGATACATAAATGTAAACATACATGTTTACACAGCCCTGGAGGACTTTGCCATTCACTTGTGATGTCTCAGTGCTGACCCAGGAAAAATGTTTCAAGTTCTTCATTCATTCTTTCATTCCTCCATTCAACTATTTGTCCATCAGATGTTTGCTGAGGCCCTACTACGTGCAAAACACTTTAAGATGTCAGGGCTTTCTTTCTAAAACCAAGATCTGACCAGACACAGCCCTTCTGCTTTCAATGACTTCCCATTGCCAGTTGCAAACTGCAGGCCATGCACACCATGTTCTTGCCCACCTGCATGTTTCTGTTCACTCAGTTTCTCTCTCTGGATTATCCATCCTCGTGGTCCAGATGCTCTGAAATGTCCCTTCCTCTCTGAAGCTGCCTCCAGACTCATCTTGGTTCCCATCCCCGCCCTATGCTGGCATATTGCTCTTCCTTCAGTGCTCACACAGTGCTTTATACCAGCTCTGTTACTGAGCTTGTCACCTTTTAATTTAGTTCCTTGTTTTTGTAGCTTTCTCTCCTGGTAGACTTTTAACTTCAGGAACAGTGTTTTCTTCATCTCTGTAACCTCAATATCCAGCCTACCGCTTGGCATAGGAGAGGTGATTAAATGTTTGATGAATTCACTTGTTGAAGTGTTGAAAGTAGATGAGAATGGTGATATGAAAATAAAGACAATAATAGTAACTATATCATATATTTCTTACATGCTGAACGCTGAGCCAAGTGTTTTATATCCAGTATGTGCTCTGTTTAGTTTTAACCCTCACACTGCCCTGTGAGGTGAGGGGCACAACACCTCTGGAGTCAGAGAGGCCAGGGTTTGAATTCTGGCTCCTTGAGTGCCTGCAAACTCCTGCACTCTATGTTCTGCGTGAGGAGCTTGCCTAGGGGACAAGAGGGGCCAGCTGCAACCTCCACTTGCCAAGCCAAGCACTCTGGAGTGGTCATGTGTCTGACTTTTCCAAATGTAAACAAAAGACATCCTTCAGGCAAGCACTGGCCTTGTCTGGCTCTACCCCTTGCCGGCTATGGCCTGGCACAAGTTCCTTACCTCTGCTTTTTGCCTTGACTTTCTCATCTGTAGAATGGGTCTATAGCACTACCAACCTTAGAGGACTTTTGTTTGGGTGAGTTGGGATAACACATGTGATGTGCTTGGCATTTGTCTCACACTTGTATTCAGTACATGTTATTGTTATTATTAAGTAGTAGTAGCTTTATTTGCCAAATAAAAGAGAATTTTGAGAAAAAAGAGTTGGCAAAGAGCAGAACCTTCCTCCATTTAGAAGGAACCAGGAGAGAGGAGGGCTGCAAACATTAACAGAGTGAGTTAGAGAAGAAACTGGATGAGTGTCAAGTGCTTCTGAGAAACTAAGCTGGAAGAGGCTGAGAAAAATCCCCTGGATTTAACAGTTAAAGGTCGTCCCTGGTCTTTGAATGAAAGGTATCAGACTAGCAGTGGGAGAGAAAATTAGGTTTCTGTGGGTTAAGGAATCAATGAGTGATAAGTAGAAATAGCAACTCTGGCTTATTCGTCAGAAGTTAAGTGGTGAAGGGTCAGAGACAAATATGTTGGTTGCTGTAGGGGGATGCAGACTGGATAAACAGCTCTTTCTTGGACTTTATTTCAGGAGATAGGCATCTTCTTCAAAGGGCCAGATCAGTGGAGCTCTCAGGGAATGTGTGTGGACCCTCTGCCACTCCTGCACCCTAAATCTGTTTGGAAAATCTGTCAATCTCTCCAGATGCCTAGGATGACCAGGAGGAAGACTTGCTTTAAATACCCAACTTCTAGATGGGATTTTTTTTCATTTAAGGAAAGAGGAGAGTTGAATGTATTTTTTTAGGCAGAGGACAATCAACAGAACACAGGTATAATACAGATAGGGGGATGGGATAAAGCACCCTAGTGGAGGGATTCACTGTGCGGGGTGGTGGGATGGAAAAAGAAAGGGTGAAGACACATAGACAATTGAGGGGTGTAGCAGAAGGAAGTTGGAGGACTCCCTGGATGGTTTTTCTTTCTTGGAACAGAAAGAGGCAAGGCCTGTCAAAAGTACAATGAGTGAAAGTTGAAGGGCTGTGCAGTAGTCAGGATAGGTTACATGCTATGACAAACAAGCCCTGAGTTTCAGTGGCTTCACACAACAAAAGTGTATTTCTCTTCCCATCAAGTCCAGTGAACATGGGGTTCAGAGAGCCCTCTGTTGTGTGCAGTGATCAGGGACTCAGGCTCCATACATTTTATGGCTCCTCTAGGATCTCAGAGTCTTTTCTGGATCTTCTGCTCAGCTGGCAAACACAGGAAAAGAGAAAGATTGTGGAGGTTTGTACAGGAGACTTCAGAGGCCACTCCTGCAAGTGTTGTTGTACATCACTTTTGCCTGTGTTCCACTGGCCAAGCCTACTCCTAACTGCAAGGGAGGCTGAGAAATATCATCAAAGCAGGTGTACCATCCTGTCCTGTCTGCATGCCTGGTGCCTGGCAGTGCCAGTTTAGAGCGGTGCCCAGTGAGCACTGTTGAATAAATGTATAGATGGACATTACCTCATTTGCTCCTCGTGACTTTTCTACATGGGCAGAGACCTAGTGTCCTAGATCTGAGCGAAAGGTTGGGCTTGGTCCTGTAATGCTGCTGTGTTTCAGGGATCCCTCATACATTCTGTACCTGTACGTCAGCTACTTGACATTAGGTGAACCTAGCAGAGTGATGCTGACTTGCTTTCAGGGAGATAAAGATCAAGGTCTTTCTTCTAAAGCCTAATGCTATAACAATTTGAGCTAATCAGTCAGAGAAGTATATTAAATCAACCCTGAGCTGCAATTTCCAACCCAGCCCATGATATTTCTAGCCAGATCCTACCTGAACCAGCCAGTCCCAAGATGAATAGACAAATTGCTGAGATAACCATCCTCAGGTTAAGCTAACTAGTTCCTTTTCAAACTTATTGGTCACAAGTTATCACTGATTCAACTGCATCCTAGAGGAAATGTTTAAAACCCAGGACTGGGATTAGTCTTCCCCAGGGCCTTTATAATGGCCCTTTTTATGGATAACACAAGCTCTAGAAAGAGAAGGAAAGCCAGCAATGTGAGTCATAGCTTCCCTAAAGGACAAATGAAGTACTCCTTATCGGGCTGGTAAAGTTTGCCTGCAAGTGGAGCATGACGTGGAACCGGGTCGAGTAGGGAATGCCAGGGATATTTTTATAAACAACTCCAGAGATATCAACAATGTGGGCCTGGTGCAGAGATTCCCATATTTGCAGATGACATTTAATGAACAAGGGTGCCCGCGAATGAGGCTGAGTGCCAGCAAGCCCAAGAAGGAAGAAGGAAGCAGAGGCAGACAGTTATAAAACAAGTCAGTGTTTCAGACTTGGGGATACACATAGATCAGCGCTGACATCTCTGACTTAGGCAGCCTGGCCCAGGACCACAAAGGTGGGTCTGTGTAGCTGAGTGCCAGGTCATGCAAAGGGGATAGGGTGCCCAGTGTCAGAAGCACTGCCTAGGCTGAGGGGACCACAAGCATGAGGGGCCCTGATGAGGAGGAGGTGGGCATCACATCAGTGGAGCCCTTAGGGAACATGGACTCTTCCCTTCCACTGGAATCCCAGTGTCTGGAGAATCTGGCCATCTCTTCAGACTCCTGAGATGACAGGGAGGGTGACTTATCTCAACCACCCACCTCAACAGGACTGTATTGATCTGCTCATGATTATGTAACTCATTTGAAAACAATTGTCGCGTGGTGTCATGGAAAGAGGCCAGTCTTTGGATCAGTGAATTCTAATGCTCCCAATTACCTCTTAATAGCTGTGTGGCCTTGGGCAGTTTATTCAGCTTCTCTGGACCCCAGTTTCCTCTTCTACAGAAAGTAATTCTATTCTGCAGGTTAGCAAGGATTTCATGTTATTGTGCATGAAAAGAGCCAAACCCCCTGCCTAGAAAACACGAGGTGCTTAATTATGTCCCCTCCCTTCTCTTCAAGCCTTACTCAGTGCTCTCTGGGCTAGGCTTAAGTCACAGTGCAGTCCTGGACCACCTCATCGCATCCTTCCTTCAGTGCCCACTCTGCCCCTGGCCCACATGGGCCTGCTGATGGTTCCAGCCTACCTCCAGCCTGGTGGTTCCAACTGTTCCCACGCTGCGATCAAGATCCAGACCCAGCACACTTATATCTCTCTGATTCTTGGAAAATAGTAGGCAAGAGTCTAGCAGGCAAGGGCTCAAGGCTGAGAACCTCTGCCAGGCTTCACATAACAAAAGCACAGTCAGCCTCATGAATACAGGCAGCAGTGGTTGGGTTGCCCAGTCCCTCCTGTCTACATCTAACAATGTCCACACAAATGTCCAGTCCTGCAGTGAAATCTTCTAGAACACAGTGGCTTGACCTCAAGGAGGGTTGAAAGTCAGCACATTTATACCATGTAATTTGCATAAGTTGAGCTGGTATAAAGGGGAACATGTTCATGGGCAACCAGAGGGTATTGTGTGTTCTTGAGTGAGGTTGCAATGGTGTTTATTATGGTCTAGGGAACCCTTCACATATGCATGACTCTAAGCTAGTGTTTATTACACAGGAACATCTCTGGATCACCTTTCCTGGCACCTCTGGGAATGCTTACACACACTAAGTTTGGGGAACCCTATCCTTCCTCCTTGATCTTGTCTCCTGTCTCTCTCTCACTCTGCTTCAGCCACCCTGCTCATCCTACTTGAACTCCCACTCCAAGCTTTACCACCTGGAGACTTGTTCCCACTTTTCTTTCTGCCCGCGACCCTTCTTCTTCACCTCCTCCAGGACTCATATTACCAGAGAGCCTCTTAATGACTACCCTTTAGAAAAAGGCAACCCACCTCTGTCATTGACAGAGGATGAGATGGTTGGATGGCATCACCAACTCCAGGACATGAGTTTGAGCAAGATCCGGGAGATGGTGAAGGACAGGGAAGCCTGGCATGCTGCAGTCCATGCGGTCGCAAAGAGTTGGACATGACTGAGTGACTGAACTGAAATGAACCTCTGTCATCCTCTTGTTTCCTTATCATGACAACCTTTTTCCCCTTAGAACTTAGCATCAGACCTGTTGCGCTTTATTTATCATCTGTCTGCTCCCCACTGGAATGCAAGGTCCACAAAGACAGGTTTTCACTTTTGTTTACTGCAATCTTCTCAGTTCCTAGGACAGCCAGACTCCTAGTAGATCTTTACTTGGTGGAGAGATATTAGTCTTGATCTTCAATTGGTTTATTGTCAATATAGTGAATTAGGTTGAACGATATCATTAGTTACATTACGCAGAAGAGGAAACTGAAGTTCAGAGAGGTTAAGTGACTTGCTTAAGGTCACCAGCTAGTTGGAGGCAAGATCAGGACCAGAATCCAGGTATTCCAAGGCTTGATCTGAGGCACTGGCTGAGAACCACATGTGTCTCATTAACTCTTCAGCCCGTTTACTAAAGGAGGACATCATGCCTTGTCTTAAAGACTACCCTTGAATGGAGCAGTGACTCCATTTAAACTTGACTTAGTTTTGCTCTCATGGACTTGTCAGAAATTGGAATCTAGAGGTGACAGGCAGAGACTAGGGTTTTTTTAAATAAAATCAATTTTTAGCTCACCAATCCTCTACTCTGAACTCTGTTTATTCCAGGTCTAATGCAGAAAATATATGCACTAAAAAATAAATTAAAAATAAATGATAAGTGAGATAGAAACTGCCCAGGGCTGTCAGGAACTTATGTGCCATGCTATGTGGGTTTTGAGTAAATATTTGCTTTGCAAGCCAAGAAGCAATATGTATTTACTGAGGCAGTCTCTGGCCGAAGGGCACATATGCTAGCTACTTCTGGGATTTGGCACAATTTCTCCCGAGAAGTGTGCACACAGGCCTAAGCACCATGGTGTTCTGAAAAGGGGAGGCAACTTGGCATTGGGAGACCTGGATTCTCCTTTGAGCTCTGCCCCTCTCTTGGTTGGTATATCTAGGCCACATGTTACCCTCTCTGGATCCTTTGCTCTTAGCAGAATCCTATAACTTCAAGAGAAAATACCAATAGTTTTCTGATCAGCAACATACTGGGATGACAGAGAGGGAGGGAAGGTAGGAGGGAAAGAGAGAGAGGGTTCTGTGTACTTTAGCTGTCTCTGTCTTCTGTTTTTTCCACTGAGTCAGTTTTTTTCTTCATTTTTTTCTCCAATACAAGCATCTGTCTTCCCAACAGTTTGTAACCAACACCAGAACCTTCTGCAAGATTTTGCTCTGCTCTTGAATGAGAGCTGGTACCTGTGCCCAGGCCCATCTGGCTTGGGGAATTAGTGGTTGACTGTGCAGGGTGATGGGGCCAGGGCTGCATGGGTCCTCTGTCAGAAACATTACGCTCCAATCCCACAAGGGGAAAGATGTCCACTGCGCATCTGCACACATTCATTCAGAGCCTATTTAGTGACCTGCCACCAGGACATGCTAGGGAACAAAGCTCATGGAGCTTCAGGTCTGGTGATGGACTGACGACTAACAGACCAGGCACATTCCATGTTCCCAGGACACGCTACAGAAGCTGGATCCATAGTAGGGCTAAGTAACTCAGACCTGTCTCTAGGGGGAAGATTCTAGCAAACCTTCCCTAGGTAAATGATGCCTAGGAAGTTATTTAGGCAAAGGTAAGGAGGGAGGAAGTGTCTGAGGGTGTAAATGTATGTAAATGCAGAGGCAAGGGTGGGAGTGGAGTGTGTGTGTCTGCGATGGTGAGGTGGTTTTTATTTTTTATTTTTATTTTTGGCCACACTATATGGCATGCAGGATCTTGGTTCCCGGACCAGCGACTGAACCCAAGCCCCCTGCGGTAGAAGGGGAGAATCTTAGCCACCAGACTGCCAGGGATGGCCCTGTGGGGTTGTTTTTTAAATAAGGCAGGAAGCCCGGGGGCTGGAATGTTGAGTGAGGGGGAGGGGCAGGAGATGAGGTCTGAGAGGAAAGGGGGTGGATCTTGCCTCGAGTTTCACTAGCCTCCGGAAAGTTTGGATTTTGTGCCCAGGGCAGTGGCAAGTTCCTGGAGTTGGGGAGCATCAGGTTGAGGTTTCCATTTTGGAAAGCTCACTTCCACTGCGGTGAGGAGCCCCCTCCAGAGGCAGGCAAGGCCGGAGGACCAGACACTGTCTAAGAGGAATCGCAGCGCGTAAGAATCTGTTGCCTCCAAGAGCAGGCCTGCGCTTTGGAGTTCCTAGAACAAGCATTGACTCCTGTCTTTTCTCAGACCCCTGTGGTTCTTTTTCTCCAGGCGCCACAGCATTCTGCAATTGGATTTTAATGAATTCTGGGGCTTCTGTCACATTAGAACAATGGGATCCAACCCTTTTGAGAGAGAGGACCCTTTGTTAACATGAAAGGCTTCACCCTCATGGCACAGTCGTTATGCTTTTAGTATCTGTTAATTGAGAAAATACCTAAAGAACAAAGCCTCTGTAAATGCAGGCACACTTGAAAATTCTGCCTACATATATGTGGGAGCCAGTATTTTGCCAGTCTATTGACATGGCTGCTGTAACACATGAATCTCTAGAACCATCTGAAAGAAGTCTGCGTCCCCCCAAGGGGTTGGGAACTGCTGTCCTGGAACATGTGTGTTAAGAAGCCACGTAGCCATCTGTCCCCGGAATACGGTGCACGGCCGCCTTCTCCGTAAACCGTGGGGCACATAAACTCAGCTGGTTCTCATTGTGCAGGGCATGCCATATTGTTGCCCGATGTAATGTCAATTTTTATTTATTTGTGTTTGTGAAAAGCAGGGCTGATTAGACCACTTAAAACTACACAGGCTAGTTAGAGCCAGGCTGGCGTTGGTGATTTCAGCTGCCCTCCCGAAAGTCCTCGTTGCTCCCAGCCCATGGCCTCCCTCTGAGAATGTAAACTTGGGGCCTTGTGCTATCATGATTTCTATTTCATCCTGACTCTTATAAACTACCATATAAAAAGCAGCCGCTGAAGGTTTTTTTTTTTTTCAATTTCATTTTGAGGCTTGGAAAATCACAAAATAAAAATAGCCCTGAGAGTGGAAAGTTTGTGGGAGTTTGTTTAGCTTTCTTTGAAATGCACTTTGTGAAGGAATAAGTAAGTCATAAGATCCCTCTTTGTGGAGTGCCTTACGGTTTACGTAATTTTTTCACATCCCTTTTTTCCTATTTGATCGTTGCGGAGACCCGGTGAGATGTGGGTTATTACTATCCCTACTTTGCAAATGAGACAGAAGCTCCGGGATAGTAAAAGATGGGGCTGGCCCAAGATTACATGACCAGAAAATGGCAGAGGCAGATCAGGTGGGTCCTTACCCCAAATCCTGGCCTCCCCTTGCCCTTCGCAAGTCTTGCCCTCAAGTCTCCTCACCCAGGCCCAGCTCCTGTCTCCCACGTTCTTCATGGCCATTCTCATAAAGAAAAGGTGTCCAGGCTGTGTCTGGACAAGCACAGTCTCCTGGCTGATCACCAAGGGTCTCCCCCCACAAGGGACATATACTCAGTATAACATCTGCTTACGACCTGAGTCCCCTCACAGGCTGCCAGCTCCTTGAGAGCTGGGGCTTTACCTTGGCCACCTCTGTGTCCTTCGGGCCCAGAACGGCATCTAGCGGACAGTGTGTGTGTGGTGTGTGCTATTAGTCACTCAGTCGTGTCCAACTCTTTGCGACCCCGTGGACTGTAGCTGGCCAGGCTCCCCTGTCCATAGGATTCTCCAGGCAAGAATACTGCAGTGGGCAGCCGTTCCCAGGGCATCTTCCTGACTCAGGGATCAATCCTGGGTCTCCTGCATTGCAGGCAGATTCTTTACCTTCTGAGCTACCAGCGAAGTCCACTGGACAGTAGGTGCTCTGTAAATGTTTTCCAAATGGAAATATTATTGAATAAGAAAGTTCAACCATTCTTCATTTTGATTCCATTTCTCTTGGAATGAAATTTCTCTCATTCATTCCCTGATGATGAATCAGCCATTAGAAGACGGATTAAAATCTTCAAGTTATTACTTGGTTCAACATTTCCTAGCTGTGTTTTGAGGAGTGTTCTGAGACACATCAGAAATTTGCACGGTCATATAAATTTGGGAAATACTGATTCAATAAGGTCAACAGATTTTTTTAATTGAAATTTTCTCCAAGCCCAGATTCTCTTCCAGGTCTGGTTCCCTTCAAGCTCTCCCCATCTGTGTGAGTTTCAGGCATACCTCTCCATTCTCACGATTATTTAATGAGTAGCTTTTAAACACACACATCTGCCCTCGTACACGGAACTATTTCCCCAAATGGTCCATAGCTTTTAGGGTGGCTTCTCTCATAGTGTCATCAGTTCTCAGCAAAGTGAGGAGAATTCCTTCTCTCCTTTATAATCTTCCCTGCATCCCACCCACCACCAGGTCACAGACCTCCCCCGATGGCAGAAAAATTCCCTTTCCTATAGTTCCTTTCTTTTAGCCTAAAAGTGCTAGCATCTTTTTTCATTTAAGGAACTCTTTCCTTGACCTTACCATGTCCTCAAGCAGTGGCTTCATTTCTGTCCTTCTCCTTGACTTGAAACTTTTGTGAACAACTGCTGTCACCCAAGGTCACCCCCACCCACCTTCCTGAGTGCAGTCAGCCGCCAGTGAGGGGTGAGTGCGTAGGAATCAAGTCAGCCTCCTCACCTAGATTCAGGATTACTCTTCAACTCTGTCCAAGTTGCAGTGGTCCACCTGGGGTTAGCTGAGGACTGCTGTGAGGGCTTCAATACCCTACCTTCTCCTTCTGTTCAAACTGTCCCTTCGTGTCCTTCAAGGTGTTTATTCTGAGCATATTCTCCCCAAAGTTTCCCATATGTAAATGTCCATCCCAGGATCCGCTTCCCAGGAAATCTGACCTGCAGTAGTTAGTTCCTGAAGTGTCTAAGGATGCAGCTGTTAATATAAAACTTCTGCGCTGGTTGCTGGCAGTGAGAATGTTATGACTGGTGGTGGAAGATGACTCCCGGCGCAAGGTAGCCGTGCAAATTTTCCCTCTGGTGAACTGGGAAGGTGTGCAAGTGTATTTCCACACAGCGGTGGGTTAGGTGTTTGGGAAAAACAGAGGTGATATGCTACAAGGAGAATGGAACTGGATGAGTTGTGGCAGGGAGCAACTGATATTTTGGAGACAGATAATGAGATAGTGAGGGTAAATATTCAGCAGCATATGTGGAGACCCCCATCTCCTGGAGTCTGGAACAGAGAGATCTGAGCTGACCCAGGATTTAATCGTAAGAGTAGGGTTCTAAACTCAGGCAGGGTTACTCCACCAGTGTGGAGCCCTAATTGAAAAGGAATAGGACCCTGAGATGTGGCAGGAGGATGTATGGCTTTATGTAATTTGAATATCTTACGTCTCTAGATTGCTTGGGGTCTTCTGAGTCTCCAGCCATAGCCTACCACTTCCTGCTAAAGGCTAGTGCCTCCTCTTCTCTTAAAGACAATGCAGAAGGTTTGTGTTTGCCTCACAAGCTAACACATAACACACCTATTTGCCTCCCTTTGGTCACTAGAGAAAAATAGGATTCATGATAACATATTTCAGCTAAGGAAAGTGCTAGGCCTGGTAAAGGAAGAAAGGACTATAACCCAGAGGAGCTGCAGGACAGAACCAACATGTACCAAGACTATAAACCTGGATAAGGAAAAGGTTAAACATAGGGCAGTTCTCTCCCTGACTAGGATCCTGGGAGACAGTGCTGAACACACTTTCAGGATGACTCTTAAATATTTGGAGATGCTTATAACCCACGGTTAACGAAGCTGAAATACCATAGTTGCCATGGAAGATGTTGGAAGCGGAGATAAAATGACTCAGAGGTGTGCAGATTAGAATGGATTAACTATATAAGGCTGGAAATCTACCAAAAGACTCTATTGCACAGGTGGCCCAGAAGACACCCCACTTGCCGAAGCAATAAGGAACACACTGGCCAGAGGAATATCAGTATCACCGAGAAGCTTGGTGATGGCTGTTCCCTGTAGACCAGAGCTCATGACAGGAGAATTGGGCTCCTGATAACAACAGAGATGACGTGATCCCCCAAATAGAGGTGAGATTTCAGCACTGACTGTCAGACTCAAGGTCTTTGCCACTGTCATAATGATAATCAAGACAGAAGAGCGAGCCTGATCTGTAGAAAGCTGTGGAGGTGATGTGGTGTTCCTAGTAGACTGAATACATGGATCTGGAAACCACAGGGTTTCTATGGGAGTAGCCTCCTTGCCATCATTCCTAATTACCCACTTGAGGAATTTGTGCTTCATCCCCATGACTCTGGGCTCTCCATAAGTTTACTTACAGAACAGGAAGTGCTTCCAGAAAGAATTCCACTAACTCTTCAGCTACCTCCTGCTCTCTCATCCCTTCTGGCTCCTGGAAGGGGGAAATTGATACTGATTATCAAGAAGAGGTCAGACCATAAAAAAAAGCTGAGTACAGAAGAATTGATACTTTCGAATTGTGGGGCTGGAGAAGACTCTTGCGAGTTCCTTGGACTGCAAGGAGATCAAACTAGTCAATCCTAAAGGAAATCAATCCTGAATATTCATTGGAAGGACTGATGCTAAAACTGAAGCTCCAGTACTTTGGCCACCTGATGAGAAGAGCTAACTCATTGGAAAAGACCCTGAAGCTGGGAAAGTTTGAGGGCAGAAGGAGAAGAGGGTAACAGAGGATGAGGTGGTTGGATGGCATCACTGACCCAATGGACATGAATTTGATTAAACTCTGGGAGATGGTGAAGGACAGGGAAGCCTGGTGTGCTGCAGTCTATGGGGTCACAAAGAATTGGAAGAGGTAGAGCTGCTGTTACGCAGTGGGGGCAAGGAAGACTGTTTGCTACCCAAGAGATTCACTTGAGTATTACCTGATACTTCTTTACCTAATTTTGATGGTAAATAGATAAGTGCAATAGTTATTGCCTGAGAAGGCCAGGGTGGCCTCAGAAATGAGAGCCTGGGTCACCCCTCCAGGTCAGCTATCTAAACCTTCAGAGGCACTCATTGAGGATGAGGGGTCAGGATAGTAGCGGACAAAGACGATGAGTATCTATTCTGGCCTGCAGCAATCAGCCCAGTAGTTCATACCATTAACCTTAATTTTAAGTTTTTCAGAAGAGTCCACTGGAGTCCTGAAAGATCTCCTTCCAGGACATATACCAACAAATAGATCTGAATATCATGAGGGGTGGACTGTAGTGATGCTCCGGTATACCTGCCCAGTTCTGTTCCCTACCTCCATCAGGACCAGGTACTAAGAGTGTTGGCAATGGACAGGGTATACAGCTGAAGAGTCACCTTGCCCAATGTCGCACACCTGTCTTGAGGGTGGCATCAGTCCAATGAGTCATTGCTGTGAATTATAAAGGCTCAGCCACATTGCCCCAATTTGGGATTATCCAAGTGCCAGATTTCCCCAAAGGATGGGCTGATGGTGCTGTTTTTGTGACTGCATGACAACCCAACTTCATCGTGTTCCAACCCTGCTCCTTCATTTCGCAGACCTTAATCCTGGGAGCCATCTCCAAAATGCTTTCCGAACGCTAATTTTTTAGTCAGAGTCTGTTTTCCAGAGAATAAGACAGATAACAGAAACCAATTCTCTGACCCAAAAGAACAACAGATTACACACACACACATACACAAATAACAGTAAACTCCAGAAAATTTTTTAAAAAGATATTTGGAGGTAGGAAGAAAGAAGAAAAGTCAAAAAGAAAGATAAGACTTCTTTCAAAAGATCAGCAATGTGTCTGATGACTGACTTCTCTAGAGGAAAAAGTACATATATTTTACTATATTATCTCATTTTTTATGTGGCATCTCCTCAGGTGACCATAACAAAACAACACAGACTGGGTGACTTAAACAGCAGAACATTTTTTCTCAGTTCTGGAGTTGGGAAGTCTAAGCTCAGGGTGCCCACATGGTTGAGTTCTGGTGAGCGCTCTCTCCATGGCTTGCGGACAGCCACCTTCTGACTATGTCTTCACACGACTCAGAGAAGGGACAAGCGCTCTGGTGTCTCTTTTTTATTTTTTTTTAAATTGAAGTAGGGTTGATTTGCGGGGCTTCCCAGGTGGCTCAGTCATAAAGAATCTGCCTGCTAAGCAGGAGACATGGGTTCAATCCCTGAGTCAGGAAGATCCCTTGGAGAAGAAAATGGCAACCCACTCGAATATTCTTGCGTGGGAGATCCCATGGACAGAGGAGCCCAGAGGGCTATAATCCATGGGGTCTCAAAGAGTCAGGCCTGACTTAGTGACTAAACAGCAGTGACAGTGTAGTTGATTTGCAATGTTGTTTAATTTCTGCCGTACGGGGAAGTGATTCAGCTTTTCGTATATATAAATTACTTTTCTTTCTTTTTATTTTAATTTGTTGAAATACAGTTGATTTACAATGATATGCTAGTTTCAGGTGTACGGCAAAGTGAATCAATTATCTGTTATATGTATATACCAAAACTTTTTAAGATTCTTTTCCAATATATGCCTTTGCAGAGTATTAAGTGCATATTCTTTTTTATATTCTTTTCTATTATGGTTTATCACAGAATATTGAATATAGTTACCTGTGCTATACAGTAGGACTTTGTTGTTTATTCATTCTATGTACAGTAGCTTGCATGTGCTAATCCCAAACTCCCAATCCATCCCTCCCCGACCACTTCCCCCTTGACAACCACAAGTCTATTCTCTATGTCTGTGAACTTATTTCTGTTTTGTAGATAGGCTCATTTGTGTCATTTTTTAGATTTCACATATGAGTTATATCATACAATACTTATCTTTCTGACTTACTTCCCTCAGTATGATCATTGCTAGGTCCCTCCATGTTGCTGCAAATGGCATTATTTCATTCTTTTTCATGCCTGAGAATTATTTCACTGTATATATGTACTATACCTTCTTTATCCATTCATCTGTCAATGGACATTTAGATTGCTTTGATATCTTGGTTACTGTAAATAGTGTTGCAGTGAACACAGGGGTGCATATATCTTTTCAAATTATAGTTTTCTCTGGATATATACCCAGGAGTGGGACTGCAGGGTCATATGACAACTCTATTTTCAATTTCTTGAGGAACCCCCATACTGTTTTCCATAGTGGCTGCACCAACTTACATTCCCACCAGTGGTGTAGGAGGGCTCTCTTTTCTCCATCCCCTCTCCAGCATTTGTCATTTGTAGACTTTCAAATGAGGACCATTCTGACTGAGATAGTACCTCAGTGTAGTTCTGATTTGCATTTCTCTAGAGAAAATATGGAAGCCAGAAATGATGAATTGTTATCTTCAATGTGCTAAAATAAAATGACCCATAATTCCATACTCAGGAGAATTATCAATCGAGAACAAGAGTAAATACAGAAATTTTCAGAAAAACTAAAACTGAGAAAGTTTACCAACAGTAGATACTTATTGAGAAAAATGGCCAAAATGTGCAAGGATATATGATTAGTGGAGATTTTGGTAAATTTATAGATAAAACTAAGAAAACTGAAATAATGATAATATCTAGTCTCTGGGGCAAAAAGCCAAGAACTTAAACCTGGACAAAAATAGTGTGTTGTAAATGATCAGATTTAAGGCATTCTAAGGAGGGGTCATCAGATTTAAGGCATTCTAAGGTCATGGGTGTTCATTGGAAGGACTGATGCTGAAGTTGAAACTCCAATACTTTGGCCACCTCATGCAAAGAGTTGATTCATTGGAAAAGACCCTGATGCTGGGAGGGATTGGGGGCAAGAGGAGAAGGGGACAACAGAGGATGAAGTGGCTGGATGGCATCACTGACTTGATGGACATGAGTTTGAGTAAACTCCAGGAGTTGGTGATGGCCAGGGAGGCCTGGCGTGCTGTGATTCTTGGGGTCGCAAAGAGTTGGACACAACTGAACAACTGAACTGAACTGAAGGTCATCGTATTTTCTGAGAAAAAATAAAGATCCTGTTTGTACTTTGTTGAAAAGAATAGACTTGGAGCATTTAATTTCCAAACAAGTATAGGGAAAAGTACGATGAAAAAGAGGAAGAATGCAGTCAGTCCAAAGAATATAATCAGTGGGTATAAAACAGTAAAGACAGTAAGAATAGAAAAGACAGAAACAAGAGGATGGAAATAATTCAAATCAATCAGTGATCACAATATTTGTAAGTGGATTAAACTCTCCTGTTAAAACACAAAGACTCAGCCTATATAAAAATGAATGTACATAATTTCAAATATATGAATACAGAAAAATTTAAAGTTAAAGGCTAGAAAAAACACAGAGGAAAATGTTAACTGAAAAAAGCAGCTATGATCATATCAATGCAAAAGAATATTGACTTCAAGGAAAAAAACTTTAAGAGAGATAAGGAGAATCACAGCACAATGCTGAGAGGTTCAGCTTATTAGCAAGGTCACTGTAGAAAACATATTCAGTAGGTTGGGAAGATCCCCTGGAGAAGGAAAAAGAAACCCACTTTGGTATTCTTGCTTGGAAAATTCCCTGGACAGAGGAGGAGCCTGCAGGGCTACAAAGAGTCAGACATGACTGAGCAACTGAGTATGCATGCATGCAATAGCATAGCTTCAAAACTGTACATTATATACATATACATAGATCTATAAAGAGTTATTCACAAATTCTTCACTATTTTAATACAGTGTTCTTGGTTATTGATAGATGAAGCAGAAAACAACATTGGCAAAGATATTTAAAATTTGAACAACACAGTTGAAAAACTTTTAGGAAATTGTCCTGGTTCATGTTACCCTCCCTCCCTGCACAGAGTTCTCCTTCACTCCATATGTACTCCCATTACTCTTGCTCTGGACCGTTTCATTTGCTCATCTCAGGGACGTTCTTGATTTCTTGTTCTGTGCCTCAGTATGTTGTTTGCCTCTGGTTTGAGGCTCTACTCATACCCTCATTTGGCTTTTCCAGATTCTTAGGCAGGTTCTTTCTTCTAGTATCTTAGCTGGGAGAAGTCCCTGATAGGCAGGACCAGACTTTGACCCCCTTGCCTTCCTTACATTACAGAGTGAATATGTGGGCAGGTTCAGATACCACATACATGTTGGCACATGTTGGGGAAGGGCTCATAAAGGTGCAACAAATATTAACTTACTTCAAGAGTTTTCTTCCAGCATCCTTTCTCTCTAGACCACAGTGCTTAGCCAAGTCAGGCCTTAGTCCTTAAATGCAGAGAGCTTTATCATCCTTCAGTTTCCCAGCCCTGCATCCCTACACATTTCAGATTTTTATCTTCCTTTTCAGTTTAGTCTTTGTTTTCCACCAGTTTGTACCAGTTGCAAGATGAGAGTATGAGAATGGCTTCTCTAAGTAGGGCTCTTGACAGGAGCAGCAGAGGCAGACAGAAACCACCCATAATATCTACCGCACATGCTGGGCTGTCCCAGCTGAAGGCTTTCTTAGACAATGTGAATCCATCTGGCAATAAATATCAAGGGCTACAAAGCAGATTTTACTCTTCAATCCAGTAATTCTACCTCTGGGAATTTACTCCAAGGAAATAACTTAAGCAGAGGAAAAAATCATCTGTGTAAAGATGTTCATAGCAGTCCAATTCATAAGAAAAGAAGCAGTCCAATTCATAAACTGCTCAGCCGTGTCCAACTCTTTGTGATCCCATGGACTGTAGCCCGCCAAGATCCTCTATCCATGGGGATTCTCCAGGCAAGAATACTGGAGTGGGTTGCTAGTTCCTTCTCCAGGGAATCTTCTCAGCCCAGCCCAGGTCTCCTGTATTGCAGGCAGATTCTTTACCATCTAAGCCACCAGGGAAGCCCATAAGAAAAGAAGACTGGAGACAATTGACATTACCACCACTGGGGAAATTGCAGAGCAAGTTGTAACACATTATCACAATAGATACTCTATAGCTGTTTCAATGACAAATATACACACTAGGCCAATTCTTAGAAATGAACTTGTAAACTTAACATTCAGTGAGAGGCAGCAGACTGGAAAATATTATCTGTTGCATGCAAGACCTTCCAACTCCTGAAGTGAGACAGGATCATCTGGTTCTGAGGACAAGGAAGCTGAGGCGCAAGGGGTGGGTGAGACTGAGTCAAGGGCTTTAGTGCCCTTCCTGGAGAAGAACTAGTATTGGAGACCGGGTCTCTCTTATTCAAGTCCATATTCCCCTGAAAAGGCAGCTCCCAGCTGTGTCTAATTTTCTGGCAACTATGTAAAGGAAACACAGAGTGATCCAAGGAGATTAGAGTTTATTTTTAATTGTCCTATTAATGAAAAATTGTTTAAATTTAAGTTAGAAATAAGCAAAGGACTAAAATGAGATCTGTCCCATGAAGATGAGCCTGAACATAGCTTGACTAGGCACCCCCTATTAGGATCCCTGTAGTGCAGAAGCCTACACTGTTTATCTCCCCATGAAGTATCCAAATCATCTAAGGGCTTGTCCAGCCCACACATGCTCTCTTGTCTCTGCCTCTGACCCTGCATTGAAACCCTATACCATAGTGAGCTACTGCTCCCGGTGGAAGCATGAATATTTATTTTCGGTTTGTTTGGAGCCAAAAAAGAGGAGTAAAAATCACTGGTGAAAGTATTGTCTTCAAAAGATTCCTGTGAAACCCCAGGAGCTTGTATCTCATATGGGAGGAATAAGCATCCTTTTATTTTAAACATGTGCAGGTGACATTGTATAAAATAAAGCATACCTTGGTATTTGTGTGGATTTTGGAGTAAGGATAATTTTGGTTCAAGTCTTGACCCAGCTATAACTGTAAGATCTATTTTACACACATGTAAACAGATGCACACACTGCTTTGGCTTATCCTTAGAAATTCTTAGACCTGCTTGTTTACCTTGCTCTTTAATAAAGCTGGATTTTGTAACCAAGGAAATATCCTAGTTCTTGGGCCTAAAGATGTCTCAGCAAAAGATAAGGATTAGAGATACTTTGTTTCTTAAATGTTTTCTGTTTCTTGGTAGCTATAGATTAAGTATTTCTGTCCCCTCCAAATTCATGTGTTGAATGAAACCTAATCCCCAATATGATAGTATTTGGAGGTGGGGCCTTTGGGAAGTAGTTAGGTCATGAGGGCAGAGCTCTCCTGAATGGGATTAGTGCCCTTAATAAAGACTTCATGGAGCTCTTTTCTTTCCTGCAGTCATATGAGGACTTAGTGAGAAGATGGCCATCTAGGAACCAAGAAATGGGCTCTCATCAGACACCGAATATGCCAGCACCATGATCTTGGACATTCCATCCTCTAGAACTCTGAGAAACAAAATTCTGTTTCTATAAGGTTCAATCCCTGGGTCAGGAAGATCTCCTGGAGGAGGAAATGGCAAGTCACTCCTGGTATTCTTGCCTAGAAAATACCATGGACAGAGGAACCTGGTGGGCTACAGAGAACTGGACACGACTGAGCACATGATGGATGGATGATGATAAGCCACCCAGTCTGTGGTACTCACTGCAGCCGCCCGAACAAGCTAAGACACTGGCTGATAGTTTTGGTTTGACTCCTTGCTCTCCCCTGAGCACCTGTCAGTGAGAGCTTCAACAGCAGCAGTCCTTTGGACTCTTCCTGAGACTTGGCGCCTACGGTCCAGCTGACTGACTTCACCACCTCCTGCTTAAGTGCTCCTGATTGGAGAAGCAGTTGGATCACATGCATGAGCTGACCAATGAACAAAGGGCAAGGGACCATTTTGAAGTAGCAGCCTCCTTGACCTAAGGAAGCCATGAAGCCAACCCAGGCAGAGAAATGGTAGATATCTCCAAGCTCAAGGGCAATAGACCCACAGAACACCTTGCCATCAGAGCACCAGCTTCTGAATTGTCTTTCTTCGGTACTCTTCAGAGCCAGAGGCAAGTTCTTTCATGATTTTGCAGAAGTAGCAAGATATTGTTGCTGTCGTTAAGTTGCTAAGTCATGTCTGACTCTTTGTGACCCTGTGGACTGTAGCCCCAGGCTCCTCTGTCCATGGGATTTCCCAGGCAAGAATACTGGAGTGGGTTGCCATTTGTAGCAAGATGAGGTGGTAGGAAAAAATAAGGGACATGGGATTGTAAGAGCCTTACAATGAACTGATTTCCTGCCCTGCTTGTTTCCTGCTGTGATGACCAGATCCTTTGAGTTAAAAGCAATATTTTGAGGACTTTCCTGGTGGTCCAGTGGTTAAGAATCTACCTGCCAATGTGGGAGACATGGGTTCGATCCCTGGTCCAGGAATATCCCACTTACCAAGGAGCAACTAAGCCTGTGCGCCACAACTACTGAAGCCCACACACCTGAAGTCTGTGCTCCACAAAAAGAAAAGCCACTACAATGAGAAACCTGCTCATAGCAATGAAGAGTAGCCCTTGCTTACTGCAACTGGAAAAAGCCTGCCAGCAGCAACAAAGAGCCAATGCAGCCAAAAATAAATAGTTTTTAAAATTAATATTTTTATTAAGTGACAGGCAGTTGGTTTCTTTTTTGTTTTGTTTTGTTCTTTGCTTTGCTATGACAAACACATAGGAAAGAAACAATAACTGGAAGGCCCAGGAGCAGGCAGAATAGCTGAGGTACGCAAGTCAGGAGCTTGGGTTACAGGGCAGGAGTTAGAAGGGGAGGCTGTGCTGTACACACCCCTCTGAGAGCCACCAGCAGATACAATGACTTCCTCTCAGGGAATTTCATCTCTCTGCTCTTGAGGTTCCTTATCTGTAGATGGGGCTGATTCTCCCCTGTTGCAGAGTTCTGGCTCTAGAGAGAATGTCTGGCTAGCAGTAGCCATTTAATGAATGAGAAATATGTCCATCATCCATATGCTTTGGTCTGTTGGATTCCCTTCCTGCCCTTCTTGCTTCCAAAGCTGAACTAGCTGTGAATCAATAGGAAATTGGGTAGGACAAGTGTTACCATATGTGATGGTTCATGTTATGTGTCAAGCTGACTGGGCCACAGGGTGCCCAGACATTTGGTCGGATGTTGTTCTAGATGTATCTGTGAGGCTGTTTCTGGATGAGGATTAACATTTGAACCAGTAAACTGTGCAAAGCAGATGCCTTCCCTGATGTGGGTGGCCTCATCCAATCAAATAAAAATCTATAGAGAACAAAAAGGCTGAGTAAGAGGGGACTACTGTTGTCTTGTTGGCTTGAACTGGAACATCAGTCTTTTCCTTTCTTTAGACTCCAACTGAAACATCTCTCTTCTTGGGTCTCCAGTTTGCAGGCTTTCAGACTGGAATTTGCTCCATTGTCTCTGCTGATTCTCAGGCCTCTGGACTTGGACTAGGACCACATCATTGGCAATCCTGCATCTCCACCCTCTTGATTGATGATCTTGGAACTTCTCAGCCACCATCCCTGTGTGAGCCAAACCCTTATAATTAATAAATAAAACATATCTAGTTCTCCTTCTCTGAAGAATCCTGTCTAGTACAATACTTAGGGCTCAGATTTTAGAGGACAGGCCCAGAGGAGGACCTGCAGAGCCAGGGGAGGCCTTCCACACCAGGAAGGGGGAGCCCTCCTGCAAAAGCCAAGAGCAGGCACCACAGGAAGGAAGGGAAACTTTGCCCCTTGCCTTGTTGGCCCTCTTTAACTGCCAGAGACAGTCTGAGCTGGTCTGGCTCCTGTGTGTGTTCTAGAAATGGCCCCTGTTTGGCTGAGCCGGGAGGGACCTTAACATAGGAACAGGCAAGATGAAGCATACCACTCTGTGTGTGCTCTGAACACCTTGTACATAATAGAACCATAATCTTGCAGCATCCCGTTATATTTTAATAACACTCCTGTCTCTCTGTTCTGTGAGCCCTGCATGGAGAGGGATTGATTCAGATTCATCCCAGTTCCCTCACGGCCCAGCTTAGGTCCTGGCACCACACTTGGCTCATGGTGGACACTTTTGTGACTCTTATTGTAGATAAGCATTTGGGTGATGGAAACACTAAATTCTTTCCTTCTTTCCCATACATTTGTCTCATCTATTTCTCAGATGTAAAGGATTTTGAACCAAGTAGTCTTTGGGGGGACCAGGATGGGCTAGCCTGTGTTGCAGTAACAGCCCACTTTAAAATCTCAGTAACTTAACACAAGTTAATTTCTGACTCATGCAAAGTTCCCTGTGGTTCTGGGCAGCTCTCCAGAACAGCTGCTCTGCAAACAGCAGCTCAGCAAGCCCAGACTCCTGTGATTTGGAGTCTCCATCCTTTCAGCCAGGGAAGGGCAGGCGCTCGTGGACAGCACACACTCCACACACTTTCTCGGCTGTGTCTCAGCCCAGTTATGCAAGTGTTACATCCCCTCAGAGCCGCAGGGCCAGATCGACTCCTGCAGCCACACCTAACCACACACTTGTTGGGATGAATGGTTTTCTGTGTCCAGGAAGGGGGAGAACTGGATACTGGTGTGTACCTATTGTACCTTGATTCATTGTTGTTTAGTTGCTAAGTCATGTCCAACTCTTCGTGATCCTTTGGACTATAGCCTTCCAGGCTCCTCTGTCCATGGGATTTTCCAGGCAAGAATATGGGAGTAGACTGCCATGTCTTCCCCCAGGGGATCTTCCTGACCCAGGGATCAAACCTGTGTCTCCTGCATCTCCTTCACTGGCAGGAGGATTTTTTACCACTGAGCCATCAGGAAAGCCCACTAATCATACCCACCAAACTAAAATGTAGGGCAGCCTGAATTAAAAGTGAGAAAACTACCAAAATTTATTGTTCTTGTTTTGATTCATACATTCATTTATTTATTCATTCAACAGTTACTAATTGAGCACCTCCTAGATGTTAAGCATTATTCTATGAACTGGAGCATAGCAGTGAGTAAGACAAAGTCTCCGACATTACGAGCTTACATTCTAACACAGAGAGACATACAAATAGGCATATAAACTCTCAGAGGGTTCTATGTGCTATAAAAGAAAATAAAAGAGAATAAAAGGCTATAGAGAGATGGAGAAAGTTGCTGTTTGGGATGCAGTGTTAGAGGAAGTCTTCGTTGATAAGAGATTTGGTGAAGTGAGGGGGACAAACCAGTACGTGGAAGGAGGGGAGACAGTATTATGGGCAGAAGTAAGATTCGGTGCCGTGGTCAGTTCCTTCATTTAGCAAACATTTACTGAGCTCTCCTAGAGAGGTGGTGATTTAAATATGAATGAAACCCAGACAGTGCCTCCAGCAGTCCAGTCCAGTAGGGCAGATGGATTTGCAAACAAGTACAATGAGAAGTAAGGTGCGGGCTTCCCTGATGGCCCAGTGGTTAAAAATCTGCCCTCCAATTCAGGGACACAGGTTCGATCCCTGGTCCAGGAAGATTCCTCATTCCACAGGGCAACTAACCCTGAGTGCTACAAATACTGAACCCTCATTCCTAGAGCCCTTGATCCACAAAAAGAGAAGCTACCACGTGGAGAAGCCTGTGCACCACAACCGGAGCATAGCTCCAACTCACTGCGACTAGAGAAAGCCTACACAAAGCAATGAAGACCTAGTGTAGCCAAAAATAAAATACATAAATAATTTTTTAAAAAAAGAAGTAGGGGGTCAGAGGAGACACAAAATTGAGAACTGCAGTTTCCATTTGCATAGAGAAAGGTCAAGGAAAATGTTATGTGAGAGGGGACTTGATGGTCTAAAGTGGGAATTAGGAAAATCATCTATTAAGATGAAAGTGTTGTATGCATTATCTACTGCTGTGTAACACAATGCCCCCAAATTGTGGCTTAAACCACAATATTTTATTCTTTCTCATGATTCTGTGCATTGGCTGGACTCTATAGGACAGTTTTTCTGGCACATGTGGTCCTGACCAGGTCACTCATGTGGATACATTCAGCTGGGAGCCTTGGCATGGGCTGATGTCCAGGGTGGCTTCATTTTCATGCCTGGTTCCTTACTGAGGGACTGGAACATCTGTGGCTGACTGGGCCTCCCTTCTTCTTTCTCTCTGTCTGTGGGATCTTTCATCTGAATTTCTTTACATGGTGGCTGGATCCTAAGAGGGTAAACAGAGGCTGCAAGTCCTCTTAGGGGCTGAAAGTCACAGTGTCTTTTCCACTGCATTCTGTTAATCAAAACTGATCAAAAAGCCAGCCCAGTTTCAAGAGGAGGGGAAACAAACTTGACCTACTGCCTGTCCAGGGCTGGAAGGAATTGGTGGATGCCATATTTTCAGACAGTCTACCACAAGCGTTAACAACAGAGTAAAGCAGACACGTCTATGTGCTCCCACGCTGTCCTCCCAACTTGAGCCAAAATCACTAATTGCTCCCAGTCCACTTACCTGCTGAGCCTAGGAGCTTCTTAAGCTTGTGCTCCAGGCTGATTGACCAGATTCAGGGTAAGAAAGGAGACTCATTTGTCATCCCCAGACATAAAAGAATATAACAACTGCCAAAAATGCATCTGTGATATGATTATATAAACTCTTTAGCTATTGTGTCTGGAGATAAACTAGGGATGGGAAAAAGTAGTAGGATTCTGGTTGATGCATCTCATCATACTTTTGTGATGAATGCATGCGTGCCTGCTCAGTCTCTCAGGCATGTCCAACTCTTGTGACCCCCATGGACTGTAACCCACCAGGCTCCTCTGTCCATAGGATTCTCCAGGCAAGAATACTGGAGTGGGTTGCCATTTCTTCCTCCAGGGGATCTTCCCAACCCAGGGTCTGAATCTTGCACTGCAGGCAGATTCTTTACCACTGAAGCATCAGGGAAGTCCTTTGTGATGAATAGGCATTTTTAAATGCTCAAGGGATGTGAAAACTTTAAAAAGAATTATACTACAGACAAAGATGGAAAAAGAAGAAAAACCACTTGAGGAGGGTTTGGGTGAAGAGCAAGCATGTCTGGCCTGGAGAGAAGGGAATTCAGAGAAAGCATAGAAAAGGAGCCAGCTGACACAGGCATGTCAGGGGGTTCTGGAGAGAACAATGTTCATCTGAACTCAAGAGACTGTTCTTGGTTTCTGGCCAGACTGGGCTTGATACTCCCCAGCCCTGGGGCTTGGGGAAATCGACTAGCTGGGCTTAGAGGTACAACAGGTTGGAATGCAGAGGCAGCTTTATGTGTCCAGTTCAGCTAGCTGAATTCTACAGCAAAGCCCAGTACCTGTATTTGATCTGTTTCCATGGGGTTTCAACCCCCAGGTGTACCATAATGTGTTAAAATCTGTTTTGGGCTCTAAACTGCTGAAAGTGTTCTATTTCAGACACCTCATCATAAAAGAAAGTTACAGAACAACAGTTAGGACTGAGCTCATAAGAACTGAGGCAAGAGAGGAGAAAACTACACTATTGCCTTTGGTGGTGTTGGCAGCTGAATTAATTAGACACCAAAGCGAGGGACCAGGAGGCTTCCTAAGAGATCTTGAATTTGTGGTGTCTCCTGACCATTTAAGTTTTAGGTATTCTGGCCTTTTCTCTTCAGCAAAGCAAAATCTCAATGTAGAGGCACTGTGAGGAATTTAAGGCAAGGATGTCTTTCCCTTACCTCTAGACAGCAGTGATGTGTTGGGAAGCACACCAGATCTGCAGTCACAAGGGGTCTAACCCCAGGGGCATCTGCAGCATGCAGTGGGTTTTGGTATCATCTAGACTTGGACTTGGAGCCCGACCTTGCCATTTCCTGGCTTGCTGGCATGCCTGCCGGTAAGTTTGTAAGGTGGTAGTAATGATGCCTGCTTTTTGAAGTTGTCAGGAAGTTAGTACTTGTGGCAAAGGAGTAATAGGTGCAGAGCCCTTGTCATCTAATACAGGCTTTTATCCTTACTGTTCATCAGCCCGTGGACCTTCAAATAAACACATTTTTTTCTTAGCCAATGAATGTGAATTCTGCTGCAACTTAGTTAAAGTGAGCTAGTCCAGTTGCTGTGTGGTCCCAGATGTAGAGGTTGCCTACTCCCTCCCTAACAAGTAGGAAAAGATCCTTTTTTGTTGAGGTTTCAAATTGACCATCTATGAGGCCAGATTACTGTAGGTTCTGGAATTCAGGGAAAACCTTGTTCCCAGATAAAATAGAAAATTGCATCTTCTGACCTCACAGCTATTATCTGGGTTTCCTGCTACATCAGCTATCATATTATAGCTACTGTACCCTGTTAAAACATTTACCATAAACTCTCCCCTAGGGTATTTCAAGGCTCTCCCATAAAACTTCCTAAGCAGGAAAATCCTCTGGGACTATAAAGATGGGTATGCATTAGGAGAAGGGTTGAAACATTCCAGTTCATGACTTAAGAAACCTTCCCTGGGGTAACCGAGGTTGGGGTGGGGCCAGGTTCTTCACAAGGGTTTTTTATTGAGAGATTTTTTCTTTAGTGTTGGTATATGTGTAACGTTGTTCAAGTCCAAAATATTTCCTTATTGCATCTGCTGTGGTGTTTGTCAGTTGTGTCTGGCTGAGAGAGACTCAAAGCTTTGATCAGATTCTTTTCTAGACGTTTTAGAAATGTTCTTTTTTTTTATGGTTTCAGGATATTTGCCTTCAAGTTTCAGTTTCATGACTGCTCACTCTGTTCTGATCGTGAGGACCTGAGAGGTGATCTATTTCATAAAGCGAACACTGAATGTGTCCTCTGAGCCAGGAGCTGTTCTAGACTCAGGAAGCAGAGAGCAGTGAGACGGGCCTGAGCCCTGAGGATCTCATTCCAATGAGGGTTGCACCTCTGGCCAAAGGCCATTCTTGTCCTCAGAAAGGCTGGCTAAACTATATGTACCTTATTGATTTATCGCCTGCATGAGATGTAGAGTCAATTATGTTCTACAACAGCTCAAACCCTAGCACTCAGCTGCCATATTTAGTTAGGGTAATGCTAGATGTTGTAACAAGTAAACCCCCAAGTATGCTGGACCAATGGAACAGAAAATCATTTCTTGCTCACTTTCAGCCCAAATGTGAACTTCTTTTTGGCAAGCTGCTCTTCTCCCAGCAGGGAGGGCCTGTGATGGGACCCTCTGCTTTCTACCAGTGGATGGGAGGAGTGGGACTAGAGAAGAAACAACCACTTCTTAAACACACTGACCCAAGGTGACATAAAGGACTTCTGTTCTCATCCCATCAGTGAGAACAAGTCCCACAGTCATGTCGAAACACAAGGGTGAAGGGAGGCTTGGCTTGGCAGTCACTTCCAGCAGTGTGGCTCCACGGTGGAGTGGATACACCATGCTTTCTGGACAACTAGCTGCCTTAGCCATTTCTGCTTTCCATGAATAGGTAAAAAAAAAAAATCTGTAATGACCTTCCCACTGATTTGCCCATCTCACTCCTGTTTCTTGTCTTTCTTTGCTCCTGTGTTTTACTCTAGGATCATATAACTCCCTTTCTAGTGTGATGGGATTAAAAGAACTGTGAACCGGATTCAGATGATCTGGGTTCTAGAATTATGAACACTATCTCACAGGCTGATCTTGAGCAAATCATCTTTCTTCCATGTGTTTCCCTTTATCTGTAAAATAAAGGTACTAGTACCTACCATTCACATTCAAAGTGTCTCGCATGGGAAGTCGCTCAGTCGTGCTCGACTCTTTGCCACCCCACGGACAGTAGCCTGCACCAAGTTCCTCCGTCCATGGGATTTTCTAGGCAAGAATACTGGAGTGGGTTGCCGCTCGCATAGGACCTGACAAATAGGAGGAAACTCAATGCATACATATTATTGAGTGAATGGTGAAAGAATTTTTTATCAGCCATTTTCCTACGAGCTTCCACTGGTTCCTGTGGTCGTGTTTCTTGATGTTATTTAGGTATGTGGTGGGAGGGGATGGGAAGGGAATTGGAGTTTGCCCAGTGACTCAATACAGTCTCTGAAGGCAGGGACTCTGTGTGAGCTCCCTTATGTATATCCCACTCCTTAGTGTATATATGCAGGGGATGCCTCGTGAGCCCATGCTGGGTAAGTGAGTTTTGTTGAATTTGGGGGAATGATTACGCTATTATGCCTCCAAGGGACTGAACATTGAAGTTATGATCATAACTTCATACATCACAGTTATGGCCATAGGCTCAGGCTGGGGTCTCCCAACCCCTAAAACTCAGATTATTTTTGTTCTTCTGTTTCCAAGGCACGAGGCAACATTTCCAAGGTGGGAAAGTCAATATTGGTCCTTTCCTGACTGAAAATGTGAGAGGACCCTTCTGTTCACCAAGTAGATGGCTTTTGGCCTCCAGACTGACTTTGGAAGCCAAATTGCACACTTGAGTATTCAAAGCAGTAAGTCTTTCTAGCAAATTGTAAGCAACTGGTGCTGGGTTTGAGTTAGACATTGAAAGACTTGGTTTCAAATCCTGAATGTGCCACTAACTGAATAGGACTGAGCCAGAGTGGGAAGAGCATAAACTTTGCAGTTCAACAGCTCTGGTTTCAAATTTGGGTTTGTCAGGGAGGTTTCAGGCACCTCATTCAACCCTCCAAGCCTCAGTTTCCTCATGTGCAAAATGAAACCATAATCCTGCCACCCTCCTTTCCTGTCTCCATCACTCACAGGTTTGTTGAGAGGCAATTTAGTATAGTATAAATGTTGAATGATTAGGCTCTGGTGGCAGACATCCTGGCTTCCTGACAAGTTATAACTTTTCCATGCCTCAGTTTCCCAATCTATACAATGGGGACAATAGTACTTTCTACCCTATATGCTATTGTGAGGATTAACTGGGTTAATTCATGTAAAATGCTTAGAAGAGTGCCTGGCACAAAAATAAGCAGTTAACTGTAATACATAATAATAGCTATATTTCTATTATCAAGAGAAATAAATGAATGTCGAGTTCTTTGATAATTTTAAGGCCATAAATCTTAGGTTTCATTTCTAAAGCAATAGACCTTCCTCTGTCTTCACCCAGATCTATTTTCTGGTCTCTTTGGAATCATGGGAAATTTCTCAGCATCCAAGAGGCACTTGCTGGAATTTTATGCTTCTGGTTCCTGTGGCTGAGGGATGGTGGACTTCTTCCTCCCCATCCAAGCCTGCACTCTGGTGCTTTTGCTCTGTTTGGCTTGGAATATGTGTTGCCTTCAGCGCAGCTCCTAACTGTACTAACCAAGGCATTTCCCACCATGTGTTTACACTGTCCCGGGGGTGGGAGGGGACTGGCCTCAGGACAGCACCACAGAGGAGAAAGCAGGGTACCAGGACCTCTCTCAGTGTGAGACATCTTCTGATACTCCACCCTGGGAAACAGGGTGGGACATGGGGCTGGTGGGGGAAAGACCACACACTAGGAGGCTGAGAATGTAGAGCTTAAGGTCTGGCTCACTTGCGTTTGAATCTCAGCTTTCCCTTTCCAGGGTTATGTTAGGCTGGGTCACTGACTTCACCACCTTGAGCTTTGGTGTGTTCATCTAGGTACTGGGGATAATAATGCCAACTCTCTAGAGTGGGGGTGAGCCCTGGGTGCCATGGTTCAATGTCTAGCATGTAGCAAGTTCCAAAATGTGAACTAAAGCCCATGGACTGAGGGTCAGCAAAGCTGGCTTCAGATAAAACCTCTGCTACAAAAGTTCTGCAAGGCTGTGGGCAAGTCAGTTCATTTCTCTGGGTCTTAATTTTCTTCATCTGTAGAGTGGGTGTGGTGGCTTTGTACCATGTTAGCTAAGTTGAAATCATTTTCCCCTGAATTTCCTTCCCTGTATGGATCCCATTTCAAATTGGCTGCAAGAGAAATCTGTGCTATTTTGGAAGGTGGCAGTGAAGTGGGAACCATTTTTAGTGTGGCAGGCACTGTGACAGCGTGTGCTCATGTGCACACACATGCACACACACGCATTGTTGCAGATCTGTCAGCTCAGCTCATTGGTGTGGCAGTGCACCCGGACCCACAGCTCCTTCAGCTCCTATTACATCATCCCACAGCCTTTTCAAGTCTTGGGCCAGAGTGTGTGCAGTTGTCCATGAAGGGCACAGCTTCTCCTTCACTGTGGTGAAGTGACATTAAGGTTGGAGGTGGTAGGAGATGGACACAGGCTCTGGTTCATGTTCAAGAGTCCCTGTTTTCCATTCAGATTCCGGTGTGTCCTTACTTTTCATGGCTTCCTGTTCAGCTTTCCTTCCCGACTTCTGGTATCAGCTGTAAGCACACCACCTGACGCAGACTCTTCTCCGGCAGCTTACCCATTGCAGAAGGTCTAGTTTCTACGATAAACCCCTTATTCTATATCAGACCAGAGTGATTTCACCTCTCTGCTCAAATCCTAACTGACACAGTGGGAAAAGTAGCAGCAACCTCATAAGACTACTCTAGGGATCACATGAGATGAGGAACACGAAATTGCTTTGAAAAGTTCAATATGTGTGCGTATGGATATGTGTGCCTTTTCAAAAACTCACATATAGACAAATGACTTAATAAAATTCCCTTGTGTAATTGATTAAAATATTTCTTGGAGTTCCTTGGTGGCCCAGTGATTAAAAATCCACTTACCAATGCAGGGGACATGGGTTCAGTTCCTGGTCTGGGAAGATTCCAAATGCTTCAGGGAAACTAAGCCCATGTGCCACAATTACTGGAGCCTTCATGCCCTAGACTCTGTGCTCTGCAACAGAAGCCACCGCAGTGAGAAGCCTTTGCCCTGCAACTAGAGAGCAGCCCTCGCTCACTGCAACTAGAGAAAGTCTGTGTGTAGCAATGAAGACACAGAGCAGACAATAACTAAATAAATAGTATTTCTTAAGGCAGAACTCCTGGTCTCCCCAATTCCTGCTATACTATCTTCTTTCCAGGTGCTCAAGCCCAAATCTTGGATCCTCCTGGACATCATACTTTCCTATCATATCCAGCAGCCAGTCAACACTCACCAGATCTACCACTAACTCCAAGTGGTAGATCCTGGTGGGCCAAGCCACCAGGCTCCTCATCAGAGTTAAAGTCTCCTTACTGACCTCCCTGCTTCTACTCTGGCCCCAAAATGATCCAGTTAGAATCTGAGTTAGATCACACCCTTCTCTGCTCACAGCTTTCCAAGGGTTCCCCCTCTCAATAGCTCCCAGGTCCTGTCTCTCACTGCATCTCTGAGCCCATCGCTCACCACCTTTGCCCCTGTGCACTCTGCTCTAGCCACTGGCTTCCTCGCCATTCTTCAAATGTGCTGAGTGCAAGCCTGTTCTGCAAACCGGACAAAATGTTTCAGAGAGAAGGGACAAGTCTAGAATGATGGTTGTGTGGTATTACTGTTGGCTTAGACACATCTGGGGACGTCACTTGCCACCCGTGCACAGATATTTACTAGTAAACTCTATGACCACAGACCAAAGCTGGATGTCATTCTAGGAAGTGCTTTTCACCAGAAAATAAACACAAATTGAGGGCATTGTTAATCTTTCTGTTAACAGCAACAATTCCAATTTTAATTATTACAATCCACAATAACATCTCTTGTCTCTGTGGATATCCAGGGATTTCAAAGTGCTTTCCTGTCCTTTATTTTATTTATCCTCCCAACAGCTCTAGAAGTTTAATGTTACTTCTCCCCTTTTTACAGATAGGAAAACTGAGGCTCAGAATTTCCCAGCATCAAAGAGCCAAGGAGTTGACAAAGCTCAATCTCAAAGGCAGGTTTGTTGATGCCAGGCTTGATATCCTTTTCTTTGTGCTATATTTAGAGCTATTTCTTGGGCCAAACAGATTCATATGTAGGGACAGATGTGAGTGAAAAAACAGTTTTTTCCATTGCTACCACCCACAGTTCAAAATGTTCCCACTATGTCCAAATTTCCAAAATTTTACACTTACTTTTAATGCAAATATCCCTGAGATTTGCATAAAGAGTACCTCTGCAGAAAAAATGGCTTTTTTTGTTGTTGTTGTTGTTCTGTGCGAATTAGGAAGGGAGAGAAGGGAGGAGTACTGGGAAGCATGTTGTTCAGGTAATTGAAAACATATATTATTGTCCTCATGTTATGAATGGTCAAAATGACTCAAAGTGCTTTAAGTAGCAAGTTGGCAAGCAGCAAGATCATCATATCATGTCTGCCTTGTAAATGAGGGGCACCGGATGAAATATTGCTAAATTTTCTTCTAACACACCAGGTGCCCAACTTGCTAAACCTTTACAGTGAAGTTGTGATGTGTGCTGTGTGGTAAGTCGTGTCAGCGTCGGCAATCCAATGGACTGTAGCCCACCAGGCTCCTCCTTCCATGGGATTCTCCAGGCAAGAGTACTGGAGTGGGTTGCCACTTCCTCCTCCAGGGGATCTTCCCAATCCAGGGATCGAAGCTGCGTCTCCTGCATTGCAGGCAGCTTCTTTACACTGAGCCACCTGGGAAGCCCTGGCACATAGTAGGTATGAATAAATGGCATGAGAGGTAGTTCGGGATGATGATTAGGAACTCTGCGTGGGTGCATGCCAAGTCACTTCAGTCATGTCCAACTTTTTGCGACCCTATGGACTATAGCCCTAAAGGTTCTTTTGTCCATGGGATTCTCCAGGCAAGAATACTGGAGTGGGTTGCCATGCCCTCCTCCATGGGTTGTTCTGACCCAGGGATTGGACCCGTGTCTCCTGTGGCTCCTGCACTGCAGGCGGATTCTTAACTGCTGAGTCACCGGGGAAGACTGACTAGGAACACTGCTCTGGCCCAAACCCTCCCTCTGCCACCTAGTAGCTGTGTGACCTTGGGTAGGTCACATAACCTCTCTGAGCCTACCTTTTCTCATATATGAAATGGAGATAATAACTAACTTGTTCCAAGAATTAAATGAGATGATCCTCATAAAGGACCTAGCACAGCATAAAGGACCTGGCTCATTGTCGTCATCAACAAATTTTGACTGTTGTTCTTGTTACTATTTCGTTTAGTCCGCATGTATGCTGCTTTCGCTCCGAGAACAAGGACGGTGATAGGAGCTGTGGTGTGTAACAAATGGGAAGGAGGTGAACACCCCCATTTCCTTAGTGACCTTCACATTCAGTAAGCCTGTCTGTAAGCCTCTCAGAAGTCGGCTGGACCCAATGCCATCTCATTTTCTATCTGCTCAAGTTCCCTTGTGTGTTTTGGGTGAAGAAGCCGATGAAGAGTGAGGAGAGCAGCTCAGGGCCCTGGAGTGGGGGAGGGAAAGGAAGGGGAAGGGAGGGAAGGGGAAGGGAGGGAAGGGAGGGGCAGGAGGGTGCTGGGCTGGTGGAGGAGACACCCTGCTCATTGGATCCCAAGAGGGACTTAAGTACAGTGTGGGCCGCTCTTTCTGCCCCCTTCTGATTCTATGTCAGAAGCTTTCTCTATCTCTTTTATACTTTAATAAAACTTTATCACACACACACACACACACACACACACACAGAGTCCAGTGTGGGAGGCACAGGGGGCTTGGAGGGGGTGAAGATCCAGGCTGACCATCACAGCGGGCAAGAGTGACCAGCTAGGGGCTGCCATCTTTTTTCTTCTTGGGGCCTGAGGGGCAGAGCAGACTGTCCAGCGGTTTTGTGCTCTTTCCTGGGGACAAAGCGCCCAAGGCCTTCAGGTGGCCCAAGCCTCTGGTCAGCAGAGGTGAGAAGGTGCAGGAGGTGTGGAGTAGAAGGTCTCCTCCTCTCAGGAAGGACCTTCCTGTCAAGGGCCCATGTGTGATGGGGCCTGATGGGCCTGCCTAGAGACAAGTGACCACCAGTGTTCTCCGAGCAGCTAAGGCAGCCCCCTCCCCTGGGCACAAATGGATGAGAAACCAGACTTTGGACCCCAAGTGGCTTCCCACACTGAGGCTATCCCAAGACCCTCCCAGGACATCGCCTCAGGCTTCAAAGAGGGAGTTTAAGGAGTTTTTTGTTGCATTTTTCTTTGCTGATGCTAGAGATACGAGCTGCTGGTATTATTCAGCGAAAACAAGGCAAAAGATTGTGTTTTCCTGAATGACAACAACAATGGAAAAGAACAGAATGTTCGACACCTACAAGTAGTTGCTCAATAAATATTTGTTGATGGCTGAATAAGGCTCATACCGAGAGAAAAAGACTTGCAAGAGGGAAAGAATCCTCGAAACTGTTACTGGTTGGTGATAGGATTAGTGGTGATTTTTATATTTGCTGCGTCCTCTAGAGTTTTGTGTTGTGGTAATGAGAATATTATAATAGCAGGTAATTAAGCAATACATGAACCGTGAACTTTCATATGTTCAAGCTGGTTTTAGAAAAGGCAGAGGAACCAGAGATCAAATTGCCAACATCTGCTGGATCATCGAAAAAGCAAGAGAGTTCCAGAAAAACACCTATTTCTGCTTTATTGACTATTCCAAAGCCTTTGACTGTGTGGATCACAATAAACTGTGGAAAATTCTTAAAGAAATGGGAATACCAGACCATCTGACCTATCTCTTGAGAAACCTGTATGCAGGTCAGGAAGCAACAGTTACATGCAACAACAGACTGGTTCCAAATAGGAAAAGGAGTGCATCAAGGCTGTATATTGTCACCCTGCTTATTTAACTTATATGCAGAGTACATCATGAGAAACGCTGGGCTGGATGAAGCACAAGCTGGGATCAAGATTGCCAGGAGAAATGTCAATCACCTCAGATATGCAGATGACACCACCCTTATGGCAGAAAGTGAAGAGGAACTAAAAAGCTTCTTGATGAAAGTGAAGGAGGAGAGTAAAAAAGTTGGCTTAAAGCTCAACATTCAGAAAACTAAGATCATGGCATCTGGTCCCATCACTTCATGGGAAATAGATGGGGAAACAGTGGAAACAGTGTCAGACTTCATTTTTTGGGCTCCAAAATCACTGCAGACTGTGATTGCAGCCATGAAATTAAAAGACACTTACTCCTTGGAAGGAAAGTTATGACCAACCAAGATAGCATAAAAGATAGCAAAAAAACAGACACGTTACTTTGCCAACAAAGGTCTGTCTAGTCAAGGCTATGGTTTTTCCAGTGGTCATGTATGGATGTGAGAGTTGGATGGTGAACAAAGCTGAGTGCCGAAGAATTGATGCTTTTGAACTGTGGTGTTGGAGAAGGCTCTTGAGAGTCCCTTGGACTGCAAGGAGATCAAACCAGTCCATCCTAAAGGAGATCAGGCCTGGGTGTTCATTGGAAGCACTGATGTTGAAGCTGAAACTCCAATACTTTGGCCACCTAATGCGAAGAGTTGACTCATTGGAAAAGACCCTGATGCTGGGAGGGATTGGGGGCAGGAGGAGAAGGGGACGACAGAGGATGAGATGGCTGGATGGCATCACCGACCAGATGGACATGAGTTTGAGTAAACTCCGGGAGCTGGTGATGGACAGGGAGGCCTGGTATGCTGCGGATCATGGGGTCGCAAAGAGTCAGACACGACTGAGCGACTGAACTGAACTGAATTATGACCAAGAGGAAATCAGAGCAAAACTGAGGGGGTCATTTTCATAAGAAGCAGAAGCCTGTCTGTAGATGACCAACAGTTCAGCTGTGGGAACCAAGGCCTGCTGAGGAAAGATGCATTTCTACACCAATTTCACCTCAGTTCTTTCTCCTTGTGAGCTCTTTCTCCTCATGAAGTACTAAATCTCTCCTTAATGCAGAGGAGTGCGAACCAATCCCCTTCTCCCCCAGTTAATTATTGCCCAGTCTAAAATCCTCCCAGTGTTGCAGAGGCAAGAATTTGTAGTTGTTGATTAAGACATGAGAATTGGGACTTCCCTGGTGACCAGGTGGTTAAGAATCTGCCTTGCAATGCAGGGGACATGGGTTCAATCCCCGGTGGGGGAACTAAGATCCCACATGCCACAGGGCAGCTCAGCCCATGTGTCACAACTACTGAAGCCCAGGTGCCCTAGAGCCTGTGCTCCATAATAAGAGAAGCCATCTCAACGAGAAGCCCACACACCGCAACTAGAGAAAGTCCTTGCGAAACAATGAAGACCTAGTGCAGCTAAAAAATAAAAAAAAGACATAATGCTTTAGAGTGGACAAATGATTTGCGTGCCTTAAATTCTACTGTTAAAAAAACAAACTACTACTATGAAAAAAACGAAACAAAACAACAACTCAAGTTATATTTTTTTCAAAACGCATTGTTCTCCTGATTTTAGCATGGGGTTAGAACTAGATAAAATTTTCATTAAACCATCCTTTTACTGTGAACTGGCACAGTCCACAGGGCATAGATTGACTATTGTCCAACCAGGGACAGGCTAGATTTTGGGGAAATCCTCTCCTAGGCCTCCCTGTTCTTTTATGAGGAGCTGGTTCTGAAATATTTACTCATTATCCTCTAACCCATAGCCCTGTGGGCTAAAATAAAGTCTGCCAAGGGAGCTGTGACCGTTTTAGGATTAGACCAGAAGAGCCTGGCTCCTGTGCTATCTGGTGACAAGATTCAGAGACCAGATGGGATTGTCCTCTCCCTTTCCTAATGGCGAATGGTAAAGTCGCTCAGTCGTGTCCGACTCTTTGCGACCCCATAAACTGTAGCTTACCAGGCTCCTCCGTCCATGGGATTTTCCAGGCAAGAATACTAGAGTGGGTTGCCATTTCCTCCTCCAGGGGATCTTCCCGACCCGGGGTTTGAACCAGGGTCTCCCGCACTGTAGGCAGACGCTTTACGGTCTGAGCCACCAGGGAAGTCAGGCCTTTCCTAAGGCCTGGTCACAAAGCAGACACGATCACTCTGGCTGACATAGGCACAGCATGAGCAAAGAGGCATTTAAAAAAGAACTTTTCCTTAAACTACTTTTCCTCACTTTTCCTTAAACTACTCAGAAACCCTCTTAGTCACAGGGCCAGGTTGAAGTACTGGAACTTTTGAGTAAGGAATAGGTCTGAGAATTCTTCATCTAGGGAGATTCCTAGAATACATTCTCTGCATCAGGGAATTCCCATTCCATCCTTATTGGGCAATTGCCACAGGGATCTGTGTTTTATTCCTGGCTCTGCCCTTATCTTACTGGATGATGCTTTTCAAGTCACTTTGCTGCTTTGGGCCTCAGTTTTCCCATCTGTAAAATGGGTACAATAATCTTCCTCTCATAGTTTTGTTATGCAGATGAAATGAAATAAAGTAGGTTAGAGGGCCTGACCAGTGGGGAGTGCTCAATTATTTTAACTCTCTTCCTTTTTTCTTTCTCTGCAAAGAATTAGGACAGCACCTAATGCACTTAGCACTGTCAGCTGCTGTAGCAACCAATGCTGAGTCTCTCCACAGAGAACACCTGAATCAGAACTTTAATGTTAGGTGAACTCGGGTTCGGCTCTAACAGTCCAGGAGCGCTGAGTCATGCTTCATCAAACATTTATTGCAGGAGCTCTTTGGGAAGGACTTGTGTTGCTTTGGGTGATGGGGGCCACACCCTGATGCTTGGGAGTTAGTGACAGTGGTTGGTTGTTGTTGGTTTGTTTGTTTTAAAATATCCACATCCTGTCCCACAGCTGGGGTATAAAATCAAGCTTTAGTTGTGGGATTTTTGTTTACTTTATTCACTAGCTGAGCTGGTCAGGAGTTTAACTGAGGTCAATGCCTTTACGTTGCTTGGATTCTGCAAAGAGACTACGGCAGTTTTCTGGCTACTAAATCTACTGGTATCGAAAAAGGAACTAAAAAGAAAAGTTGACCTACACAGTCTAGTTGCTTTTGGGAAAAATTCACTGTTTTGCTTTAAAAATTACAACAGACTTCTAAATGTTTATATATTTTTAATTTGCCCAGGCAGCTTTGGCAATGGGGAGATTTGCAGAAAAAAATCATTAAAGAAACAAATGTGGCAGCTCTCACAGCTGCAAATCATTGATCACCTCTACTTAGAGAGAGAGAAGGAAAAAGAAAAAAGAGAAAAAATAAAAAGAACGATTAGCCTTCTTGCCAGAGGACGAACCCCCTGTCAGTTCCCATAAAGTCTTTCTCCCGTCCTTTCAGAACATTTCAGAGGTCTGGAAAGTATTTGATTTGTAAGGGCTGAGAGGAGACAAAATAGAGCTTCCCAAAAATATTTTTCAAAACTTTAATGACACTCTATGCTATTTCTGTGATAAACAATACATGTTCATTAAAGAAAAATAAGAAAATATTGATGAGAAGAAAGGGTAAGAATTCCTGGCTTTCCAAACACAGCTGTTATTGACACTCTCCTGCCCTTTCTAGCATATGTTTCTTCATTCGTTTCTCGTAGATATAATGATGGATATACGTTTTGAGCTCCATCTTCACTTAACAGATAATAGCGTTTATGGAAGCCTTGCTCTGTGCCAGGTACTGTCTGCTGCCTCTCAGTATCCCTAAGCCAGTCTGACATTCTCACATGTCCATCATCACCATCAGCTCCATAAACGTGGTTAAGTTCCTGTCGGTTTCTTTGGCATCACGTTGTGTTAAAACAGCTGGATGGAGTTTCACCCAGTTTGAAGGGTACTTGAGGATGGTCTTACTTCAAATATGAGCTGCATAACATAAAACGTTCACCGCAGGAAGCCTCGAGTGGAGGGGGGCCTCAGCCTTTTGGTTTCTTCCCAGAGGGAGTACTGGGCCACTTCATTCCAAAGATTTCGCTGAGTTTAGTTCAGACATTTATATTTCAAAAGTTTGTCATAATTTTATGGGTGTATTCAATATATTTCAAAATAATATTTTTCCTAGTGGGTATATGTAACAAATTATACCTGACCTAATGCTCTCTAAAGTCAATATTAATTCAATGTCCAGAAAAATTTTTTAAAAAGAGAACTTTAAAAGAACCTAACATGTCAGTCAAATGCGATAGATGTTTAAAATCCAGTGGAGACATGCAATGAGAAGTCTCATGGCAGTGGTCCAAGGGCACCTGGAGCAGACATCCAACCTGGGAATGTTGAAATAGCCATGTTGATAGGGGCTTATCCTTCAAAGCAGTGAAACTGAGGTACAGAGAGAATCATCCTTGATGCCAGTTGGGAGAGACAGGCCACTGGGTTAAGCAGCTGAGAATATAAATCCACAGTGGTTTCAAATATGAAGCTTAACCCTAAATTCCTCTGGGCAGATACTTCAAGATAGAACAATGAAGCTGACTCTCCCATGACAACTCTACAGTAAGGATGATTTGGGGTGAGACATGAAGATGTGTTTCTGTACACTCCAATCTGTAGGAAAATGCATGAAAACATTTTTTTACAAAGTGGAAAATTATTAAAGATCTTTTCTAATTATTATGACTCTACACATTAATTTTTGAATAACTTCTATTAAACAATGACGCTCCTGGGCAATTTCATATAATACAGATTGAAATGATAATAAGGACTACACTTGTTAAGGTAAAACCCCTCCTAATACTGGATTGGCAAAAAAGTTCGTTCAGATTTTTCCATACAATGTTATGAGAAAAACTTGAACAAACTTTTCGGCTAATTCAAAACTAAGAAATATGCTAGATGACATGCTTAGTATTGCATGCTTCATTTCAAACACTCTCTAATGCAATCTTTATTATCATGTTATAGATAGCATTATGATCCCTATTTTCTAGATCTGGGTCAGGACTAGGGTGAGGCAAGTCCATTTCTCAGGGTATACATTTAAGGAGGCACTCTCAGGATCCTTAAACTTTTCCATGAGTACAAACTTTGCCATGCAAACATTCCTCACTTACCTCACCCTAGTCCTGATGCTTTTTTATAGATGCAGGAGCTGAGGCTCTAAGAGGTTAATTATCTAAAGTCCTCAGCTAATAAGTGTTGGAGTGAGAACTTGAGTCTCGTCTTGATCAGTCCCGGGTGATTTCAGTTCTTCCTTAATTGAATAGTGACTGGATAGCTTCTATAATGGGCACTGTGGAACTACAACCTCACTGGAACTACAACCTCAACTCATAAGGAAACAATAGGAAAATAGGGGAAGGGAAACAGATGTATGTGTAATAAGATGACATGTATATTATCTTAACAGTAGATCTCAGTTGACATTCTTTTAGGGAATGAACATTCTTTGTTTACAAAAATGTCTTAATAAATTATTTATGAAACTTTGTGTGTTGGCAGAAAAATAACAAATAAAATGTTTATACTGTTCATGGAAAAGTGAGAGAAGGGAGGGAGGGGGAGGGAAAGTGAGAGGGAGAAGAAGAAGTTGGAGGAGGAAGAAGAAAGAAAATAGGAGGAGGAAGGGAGATGGAAGGATGAAAGAATTCTGTGAGCTGATGTGAGGTTGGGGATTATGTAAGATGAAATGGCACTAAAATTTCCCTGGTAAAGAGGATACTAAACCACAGTTTAAGAATAGAAATGCCTTGAGTCAGTTCTAATGAGATGGATGAAACTGGAGCCTATTATACAGAGTGAAGTCAGAAAGAAAAACATCAATACAGTATTTTAACACATATATAAGGAATTTAGAAAAACGGTAACAACAACCCTATATGCACGACAGCAAAAGAGATATAGATGTAAAGAACAGACTTTTGGACTATGTGGGAGAAGGCAAGGGTGGGATGATTTGCGAGAATAGCATTGAAACATGTATATTGCCACATGTGAAATAGGTGACCAGTGCAAGTTCGATGCATGAAGCAGGGCACTTAAAGTCGGTGCTCTGGGACAACCTAGAGAGATGGGATGGGGAGGGAGGTGGGAGAGGGGTTCAGAATGAGGGGACACGTGTATACCTGTGGTTGATTCATGTCAATATATGGCAAAACCCACAATATTGTAAAGTAATTAAACTCCAAAAATTTTAAAAAAAGAATAGAAATGCCATGACCTCCATCTCCCCTATCCACTCCCATCTCCGCTCCCCCACCCCCACCCCTGGATTCAAGTGCTCATCTGAATAACAAACCCTTGTTATAAGGAGGGATTTGGAAATTTAGGAAAAGCCCAGGACCACCAATATTCCATGCTGTATATTTTCACAAATTAGTAAACCAAATCTCTTCTAGGTGGATGCTGAAGTAAGCAGGCTCACCTTCAGGACAGGCGGGTTTTCCAGACCTCCCTGTCCCCTTAGTTTGATGCCCTTGAGCAGAGCACGATCTGTATAGGCCTATATGATGAGCTTGGTCAGGCCTGGGTCAACATTACGCTGACTAGAGGCAGCAGGGGTAGAAGCAGGAGCTGCAGAAGGGGGATAAGGAAAATATAGAGCCTCTGGGAATCACGAAGGCCATATGAAAGGCTTTGGACTTCCACAGGTCATAGAATTGTTGGAATTTAATGGAACTTTTCCAGCTCTAGGGGATTAAGATCTGGATCGCCTATATGGACACACAACTAAACTGTGATATAGTGAGTGAGCTGCTGGAAGTAGGTGCAAACTGCTGTGGAGTTCAACAACTAATCTGCTTGGGAGAGCTGGGGAAGCTTCCTGGAGAGGGTGACATTTAAGATGCTATTCAAATGCTGAGCTTGGTTAGAAGAGAGAGGAGGAAGAGACATTTCACAGAAGAGGGTATGGTGTATTAGCAGCTTGGGGAGGGTTCAGTTTGGTTGCTGCAAGTCTTGTGTGTGGGAAAGTGACATGGCACAGGGATTGGAAGAAAGCCATAGCTGAAGTTTTAAGGGTCTTAAGCTCAAGGTTTTGGTTATCCTGTAGGGAACCACTGAAAAATGGCTAAGTCATTAGCAAGCTTTCTCTGGCATTGAGAAAGAGGATGGAGGAGAGAGGAAACATTTGCCATGTTCCAAGTGACTCACAATGAGACCAGAACTAAGGCAAGAACAGAGGCAGTGGGGGAGACTGCGCTGCTATGAGTGATGTCCATTAATTAGGGTTGACAGGACTTGGTAGGGGGCTTATAAGGGATGAGTCACAGCTGAATCAAAATCTCTAGTTTGGGCAATTAGGCTCATTATTGCTTCCCAGTCCTCAGACCAGAATGTGTATTGCTGTATTTTGAGGGCCTCACCCCCATGCCTTGTCCTGAGGATAAGAGAAAAAGTTGTTTCTTAGCCTCCCCAGGCCCAGGGTCTAAGAAGTGAGGGCAGAGCAGCTGTCTATAATTTGGCTTTTTCTTACATGCTCAGGAGCAGAGTGGCCACAGGTCAACTGGGGCAAATGTTCTGTCTTTTCAGGTGGTGCCTGAAAGAGCAGGAAGTGGTCCCTCTATGCACTTCTACCAGCTTCCCTGGAGCAAAGCAAATGAGCTGTGTTAGCACCTAGCATGAACATGGAAGGGTATTGCCGACACCGAATTAGTGAGATGGGTGAGCAAATAAAACTGGTAGAAGAATGATTGAATTCCTCTCTCACTCTTACAGGTGCCCTGCCTTTGTGGGTCAGCCTGAAACAAGCCGTGGTTCCCAGGGGCTCTCAGGAAAGCCCATCTGAAGTCTGAAGTCGAAAGATCCCATAAGGTAAGTCCTGTAGGTTTGACAGGTAATATTGCTCCCATTTTACAGATGATGATATTCAGGCCAGAGAGGTTATGGTTCTTCAGGCAGCAAGGGTCAGAGTCAATAATGATAGGTTACATAGTGGTGGTGGGTACTCAGTGCAGGCACTGTTCTCGATATCTTTTTTTTTCCTTTCCCATTTTATTGACATATAATTGGCATATAACATTATATTACTTCAAGGTATAAAGCATAATGATCTGATATCTGTATATAGTTTTAAGTTGCTTTTCTCGTGATGAGAACTGTTAAGATTTATTCTCTTAGCAACTTTCAGATATACAATATTGTTAACTATAGTCATTGTGCTGTACATTACATCTCCAGGAATTGGTCTCTTATAACTAGATGGGGAAACAGTGGCAAACTTAATTTTTTTGGGGCTCCAAAATCACTGCAGATGGTAATTGCAGCCATGAAATTAAAAGACGCTTACTCCTTGGAAGGAAAGTTATAACCAACCTAGACAGCATATTAAAAAGCAGAGACATTACTTTGCCAACAAAGGTCCATCTAGTCAAGGCTATGGTTTTTCCAGTAGTCATGTATGGATGTGAGAGTTGGACTATAAAGAAAGCTGAGCACAGAAGAATTGATGCTTTTGAACTGTGGTGTTGGAGAAGACTCTTGAGAGTCCCTTGGATTGCAAGGAGATCCAACCAGTCCATTCTAAAGGAGATCAGTCCTGAGTGTTCATTGGAAGGACTGATTTTGAAGCTGAAACCCCAATACTTTGGCCACCTGATGCAAAGAGCTGACTTATTTGCAAAGACCCTGATGCTGGGAAAGATTGAGGGCAGGAGGAGAAGGGGACGACAGAGGATGAGATGGCTGGATGGCATCACCGACTTGATGGACATGAGTTTGAGTGGACTCCAGGAGTTGGTGACAGACAGGGAGGCCTGACGTGCTGCAGTTCATGGGGTCGCAAGGAGTCGGATACGACTGAGCAACTGAACTGAACTGAACTAGAAGTTTATACCTTTTGACCACCTTCACTCATTTCTCCTCCCCCAGGCCCCTGTCTCTGGCAGCCAACAGTCTGTTCTCTGTATCTATGAGTTGTTGTTGTTGTTGTTTTTAGATTCTGTATATAAGTGAGATCATACAGCATTTGTCTTTCTGTGACTTATTTCATGTAGCATAACAGTCTGAAGCTCTATCTCTTTTGTCACAAATGGCAGGATTTCCTTCTTTTTATGGCTGAATAATATTCCACTATATACAAATACCACAAATTCTTTATCCATTCATCTGTTGATGAACACGTAAGTTGCCTCCATGTCTTGGCTGTTGTAAACAGCGCTGCTATAAAATTGGGGGTGTGGATAGCTTTTTGAGACAGTGATTTCATTTCCTTATTCTCAACGTCTTATTTGATTACATCGTCCTTGTGACGTTGGCACTTGTATTATCTCCATTCTGTAGACAGGGAAATGGAGATATTGAGAGTTTAAGTAATATGTTTAAGGTTACAAAGTATATATGCCACCAGGGAAGCACCATACATCATGGTGCTGGAATTCAGTTCCAGGCAGTCTCACATCAGAGCAGGTGCCTAAGCACGATGCACTTTTGAGTTCATCACCAGCCCAGTCTTCTGATTCTAAGCCCATTGCTCTTTCCAATACACTGTAACAGCCAGTTCTTGGCATACAAATGTTAACTCTCAGGCCAATTTTTTCATATGTAAAGATTTCAAACGTGTACCTCTGGGGAACCTATGATCTCAGCCACATTGTAGGAAATAAATTGCTGGAGTTTATTGTCTTAAATTCAGATCACAAACATAGGATTAGCAGTGTGGTAGAAGTACTAGTAAAAATTCATCTTATTAAATGAACATCTGTTTCCTGGAATTTGACGACATTCCCACACACGTATGGCTAGGTTGGGATGGTTCACTGAGCAAGTTTATTTTCTAATGCAGCCTTCTTAGTTATAAAAGCTATAGAGATGAAGTCAGTGGACAAGCAGTCTGAATTTTAGTATCCCCCCACCCCAAAAGAAGGCATTCTTTTATCTGCTCAATTCTAGAGCCTTTGTATCTTCCCAGTCAATAAGACACAGAAGGCTTGGGCACAGAAATAGCATTTACTGGAGAAATGGCAAGGAAGTGGGCATGATTCAGGATATTAGAAAATGTTACTGCCTTTCATCTGCTTTTGGGAGTGGGGTTGAATCCTGTGGGAGACTGACTACAAAAAATGTCTGCGGTTTCTCTAAACACTTTGCAGTGTGGCTCTGTCAGCCACCAGGAGAAGGAATCTGTTTCCCCAGCCCTTGAATCTGGGGTCTGCCTTTTAACTGTCTTGCCAGTAGGATGTAGCAGAAGAGATGGCATGTCTAAGGTCTTGCATATGTCTGCTCTCTCTTGTTCTTCTTGTTCACCATAAGAATGATCCCAAACTAGCCTGCTGGTTGATGAGATCCTGCATGGGGTAGAGCCAACTCATCCTAGACCAACCATTCCCAGAAGCCTTTCCACCCTGTGGAAGACACATGAGCAAGTCCAGCTAACATCATCTGAGCCCATTCCCATATAAGCAGGGTTACTTTGCCAGTCCCTAAATGCATGAGAAGTAATAAATGGTTGTGGGGTTTTTTTTTGCTGTTGGGTTTTTTTGTTGGCCACGCCTCACAGGCAGGTGCGATCTTAGTTTCTCTGACTAAGGATCCGACCCATGCCCTCTGCAGTGGAAGTGCAGAGTCTTAATTATTGGACTACCAGGGAAGTCCAGTTGTGGTTTTAAGTCACTTAATGTTGGGCTTGTTATGCAGCATTATTATGGCAACAGATAATTGGTAAAAGCAACAAGGGCAAACCTCATCAGTGACAGGACATCTGTTCCCCTTCATCATGCCCTCTTTCCTATGTCCCTGCTGGCTTGTTTGGCATTTGCTTCCAATAGTGGTTATAGTCCCATCTTCACCCAGGCCCATAGAAAATAAGAAGTCAGGCCATGAATTACCTACTTGGGAAAGGTGGCCAACTCTTAGATTACAAATGTATATATTCATGCTCTGCCAGCTTAGAAAACCAAGTCACCAACATATAAAACATCTAGACCTTGCTCCCTTGTTCCCATCAAGCTTGTACTTTAATCCATCTCCATTTAATTTCCAACCATGGCTCCACTTCCCATTTAGAGAGAAGTATAACAGAATTCAGAATCAAGAAACATGGAGCTGCACAAATCTGGATTCAAACTCTGACTTAGGTACTAACTGACTATGTACCCTTAGCAAAGTCCCTTAACTCATTGAACCTCAGTTTCTTTGTGCATAAAAATGGGAATAATAAATGTATCTATAGAGTTATTGTGAGTAATGAGTAACATGAGTTTGAGCAAACTCTGGGAGATAGTGAAGGACAGGGATGCCTATGGTGCTGCAGTCCATGGGGTTGCAGAGTCGAACATTACTGAGCACCTGAACAACGAACAACAAGAAGTGACATATTAGGGAGGTATAAATGCTCAGTTAACAGTGGTTTTGACTCTTCGGTTGATTTTCCAACCCCATTCTCTCCAATTCCTAACTCTAGTTTGGGTTCATACTGCCTGCTCCACCCCCAACAGTTCTCCCATGGAACCAGTACTTCCGTGGACTCCCTGGGACCCGAGTCCAGTCTCTAGTCTCTGTGAACACCCAGACAGATGGCCTAGTGTGACCACTGCAGCTTCACTCTGAAGTGGGCAGAACAGAGCCCAAGCCCTCCTGCACGTGGGTGGGTGGGCAAGTCCCGCCCTTCCCCCAAGCTCTGCTGACCGCTTTCAGTGATTTTCACATGAGGCAATGCTCCTTCTCCCCTCGGAAGCAGTATTAGGTTTCCTCCCATTCCCATACACTTCAGAGACTGCTGCCCCTCTCACATTTCAGACGCTGACCCGCTCCTCTGCACTTTTCCCCTCTGCTTGTCTGGAGACCTGCATAATGAAATTCAGACAGCGGTGAATGCCGCGCTCTGCCTGCCTGCCCCTCCAAACGGGGTGACGAGCCCGAGGCTGCCAGCCTTGCATGGGAGCGTGCCTCTCCCATGGCCTCGACGCAAAGCTGGGTGAGAGGAGCAAGCCTGGTGACTTCCTTTCTTTCTGTCAGCTCAGAGATTCCTGTTTTTCGATCTGCCTGTGGGGGAAGCGGGTGGGGTGGAGGATACATGTGATATATAAAATGAAACAAGCTTTCCAAAAACAACAAGGCTGAATCATAATAACTTACATTTGTGGGACACTTAGCTTCCAAAGCTCTTTCACACGCATTGTCTCATTGGATTGCCATAGCAGCCCTGGGAGGCAGATGGGACAAGGTTTCACATCCCTGTCTGACCATGAGGTTGCGCAGTGAGGAGGTGACAGAGTCTTGGCCTGCACACGGGTCTCAGGACTGTACACCCAGTGCTCCATCCTCTGTGTCTGAGGCTGTCTTCTCTCTTGCATTTCACACCACGACTGAGGCCCAACACGGGTAAAACTTTCCCAGAGGAACATCCTTTAAGGCAGAGGGGAATGAACAAAATTGCTACCAGGTCCTGTTTTATGGTCCAAAAAAATTCTCTCAAACTTATGAATTGTGATTAATTATGTTGTTTATATTAAATAGATCTTATATTCTTAATATAAAAGTAAGGTTTTAATTTTAGCTTTCATCAGATCAAATAGATGTCTCAGGAAGATGGCTTTCCTTAACCCCTGCTGGTAGTGGTGGTTTAATTGCTAAGTTGTGTCTGACTCTTGTGACCCCATGGATTGTAGACTCCTCTATCCAAGGGATTTCCCAGGCAAGAATACTGGAGTGAGTTGCCATTTCCTTCTCCATAACACCTGGTAACTTTAGGGATTTGTGGTACCAGTTCTAGATACTGCCAACCAGAATGCCAGGTGAGTATGTCACACACAAGCTGATAACCACGGCGGCCACCTGAAGGAATGCTTCGTTTTAGCCCCTATCTCAGTAAGAATGTTTCTTTTTTTTAAATTGGCACTGTTGACTGGGGCTTCCTTTCAAGCATCTGGCCAAAACATTCCGCCCTGCACTCTTTGACAATGAAGAGACACATGTTTGTAAAGGTATGCTCAGCTCTGAACGGCTGAAGGAGTGAAGTTTCTGGCATGATCAGATGCGCTGCGTGCATGCACCCTAGGCAGGGACGCAGAGCAGGGAGCATGCAGAGCCAAGGGACCAGCCGCACGGGCTCAGCTGAAGGATACGAACCCAAGATTCAGGGCCTCGGAACTGTTGTCCCTCTCTGCAGGACCTCACGGCCTGCAGCAGCAGCTCTCTTGACGGAGCCTTGAAGAGGGTTCTTCTGTCAGCCGGGAGTACCCTCCTCCACTCCCATGCGGGAGGCCAGGGGTCCCTAAACCGTAACTCCAACTCTAAGGGAATTGGCAGCTCCAGCTAGCTTTGCCAACCTGTGCTGCCTGTTCCAGAGCCCTTGCTAGTGAACCATTTTCTCCAAAGAGGCCTCCAGGGGCTGGCAGTTCATACAGATGGGGAAGGGGATTTCAGCACTCTCATCAGGGCAGATGGAATGCAACCCCAAGTCAGAAGTGGGGGGACCATCCTGAAAGCTGGCTCCTTTGGTGTGTGTTTGAAACAAAGAGGAATATATTTCACAGTGCTCTTGCAATTGGTTACAACCATGGAGTTGAGATTTACTGAAGGAAAGAGAGGGAATGTGATCTCAATAGCATGGCCCAGGGCCTCCTATGTGCTACATGCAGATCCAAGCATCGTCAGTGCATTAGCTCAGCGTCTTCTCAACAAGTCATTCAAGGTAGGTACTATTGCACCACCCCCTTTCACAGGTAGATTGTGGAGCACAGGGAGGGTAGGCAACTTGCCCAGGATAAAAGCTAGTATATGGCAGAGCTGGGATTTGAAGCCACACTTTTAACCACCATGAGGTGGTACCTTTCACTGCCTATACAACATACCCAATGTAAGAGTAGCAGAACCTTCTTTAGTCTTCTTTATGGCAGGCAACTGCTGAATGCATGACTTGCACTGTCCTCTGCAGTCCTTACAACATTCCTGGGGAGAAAATGCTGTCATCATTTCCATTTTCTAAAGGAGGAATCTGAGACCCAGAGAAGTGAACTTGCTTGAGGTTATGCAGCTAATAAGTGACTTGAAAGCCCATTCTATTTTGCTGCCATCCTGTAAACTGCATAAACTGTAGATAGCACAAAACAAATGCAAGGATTTTGCAGAGAAGCTCCTCTGTATTCTGGACTCTAGATAGGTACACAGGCACTTCCAAGAAATTTTTAGAGGATTTGCAATCTGGGAGTTAGGCAGTATGGTGAAAAGCAAAGAACCCCAAGCTTGTGGTTAGCAGACCCAGGTTCAAATCCCACCTTTGGCGACCACGTCACAGAGCTGCTCAGTTCCCTCGTTTGCAAAATGGAGGTAATGGCAGAGGCTGCACGTGGACCTTGAGCGATAAGACACGTGGTCTGTTATTATTTAACACACAGAAAGTGGGCTTGTTTTTGCTTTCACATTAGAGTTCACTCTTGGTGTTATATATTCTAAGGATTTTGACAAGTATATAATGACCCATATCTACCATTATCTACCATTATAGCATCATAAAGAATAGCTTCCCTAAAAGCCCTCTGTGTTCTGGTTATTTATTCCTCCTTCACCCAGCCCTGCAGCTACTGATCTCTTTACCCTCTGCATAGTTTCACCTTTCCCAGAATATCCTATAGTTGGGATAATACAGTATGTAGTCTTTTCAGGTTGGCTTCTTTCCCTTAAGTTATTTATTTAAGTTTCCTCCATGCTTTATTCATGGCTTGATAGCTCTTTTTCAGTGCTGAAGAATATTCCATTGTCTGGATTGCCACAGTTTATTTATTAAGGGGTTATATTTTAGCCCAAATTAGATGAGAAAACTGAATCCAAGAGATGTTAAAAAAAAAAAGGGCTCAGATCCTTCAGCTGGTTTGTGGCAGAGTCAGGAGTTGAAAGCAACTCTTCAACTTCCAGTCCAGCACTTTTGCTATTTTTACAGGCTGATTTTCTGACATTTCCTCAACTTGAATTTTAGGATTCTCCTCTAATTTCATCCATTCGCTAAACTACCACTTCTGTATTTGTGGAATTAAAGATCGAAGAGAGTTTGGACAAGGCAAATACACATTCTCTACAACCATCTTGTTGATTAACAGCTTCTGTTTCCTTCCTCATGCAGGAATTTAAAATAGCAACTGAAGAGTAGTAAAATTGGTAGAGGGGTTTCCATCTTTCCTGTCTTCTGTTCCTCTTTGGAGAATGTGCCAACTAATGATGATTGGGAGACATGGAAGGCATGGGAGATTTCTTTAGGGTAGTCTTATCTGCTGCAGAGGCCTTTGTGGAGCTGTGGGAAGAGGGAATCAGACACTAGGGCTTTACCTACATGGTTTCAGTTAAATTTCACATCATCCTCGAAATGTGGATTTATTAATGTCATATTTCTTGGAAGAAGAATCTTGCCCATGCTCACTCCTCTTGAAAGTGGCAGAGGTTTCTTCTAACCCATGTCCTTCTCAGTATAAGAAAGTTTTAAAGACTTTGTCATAAGAGACAGTTGTAGAATCTGGCACACACAACTATCCAAAATATTTAGAGGACTTTTGAGTAGAACAGGGAATTAGATTTATCCCCAGAGAAGTGTTACATAGGAAGCTGTTGTTAGGGAGAATTTCCTATTAGAGGATGGCTCGGCAAAGGACCCATCTGCCTTAACTCATCCAGAGTACCTCCTCACTGGAGGAGCATTTAAGGAGAAGCAGACGGGCCAATGGTCAGGGATGTTTTTCATCCATTCAATCAATGTTTAATGAATAGCCATAGTGGGTCGTCACTGATTTAAAACTGGGGGTTCAGCAATGAACAAAACAGACCAACAGAGGACTTGTCCTCGTGGATTTACTTTGCAATGGAATATAGTGGTCGGGGGAATTGTACCAATCTCTGGTACATCAGACTAGGGGGCTGCCAAGATGCCAGTCACAGATGTATGCTAGGAATGAGGGGGGGACTGACACTCTCCCCTACGGCTATCACCCAGTGACTGATGGGATACAACCCCAGTCTTCTTATCTCTCGGATAGCTGCAAGATCTATGCTGATTCCCTGAGTTCCCCCAACAGGATGACACTCCAGTTGTCTGTGACAGAAACCTGCTTGCCTGGTTCCTTCCTGTCCCTATCTCATTTCCCACCGCCCAGCCAGTGGTCCCTGGAATGACTTCCCAAGTAAACCACTTGCATTAGAATCCTTGTCCCACAGCCTGCTCTACAGGGATCCTAAAGTTAAGGCCTTCCGTTTGGCTAAGTGTCAAGGACTTGAGTTTTCATCTTGACTCTTGGACAGTCACTAACACTCTCTAACTCCTCATATTCTCAGTTGTAAAATAAGACTGTTGGATTAGATGAAATATATTTGTGCCATCTATATTTATATCCATAAGCATACCTAGCACTTAAATGTGCAGACTCCTTTACCTGCTTCTGAAAGACCATTCCCAACTCATTCTGTTTATTTCACTGAACCAGGTCTTAGTTGCGACACGCAAGATCTTTAGTTGTGGCATGTGAACTCTTAGTTGTGGCATGCGGGATCTAGTTCCCTGACCAGGTATTGAACCCGAGTCCCCTGCATTAGGATCATGCAGTTTTAGCCACTGGACCACCAGGGAAGTCCCTCACATCTCATTTGATTCTTAAAATACCTGTATGATTTAATAATGAACTTTGGGTACAGATGACTTAGGGTTTCCCTGGTGGCACTAGTGGTAAAGAACTTGTCTGCCAATGCAGGAGACGTTGGTTTGATCCCTGGGTTGGGAAGACCCCCTGGAGGAGGAAATGGCAACCCACTCCAATATTCTTGCCTGGAGAATCCCATGGACAGAGGAGCCTTGTGGGCTACAGTCTGTAGGGTCGCAAAGAGTCAGACACAACTGAAATGACTTAGCATGCACGCATTTTTATTACTCCCCAAGACTAGAAACGGGTTATCCTGGCTTTTTACCCACCTCCCACTGCCTCCAGCAGGATTTGTGGATCACCATGAGGGGGCTTTCTGCACATGAAATAAAGTCTCCATATATACCTGGAAATTTTTATAAACTTACTTGCACAGGAGGCGTTGTTCTTTATAGTGAACCAAATGCTTTTGCTTTCTATACCAAAAGTTACATCTTCTAAGAGGAATTTTGGTATGTAGTTCAACAGTACCCAAATGATTTCTTTTTAAAATTGTGAGAATAAGCTATTATCAAACATGCAATAAAACGGAAGGATTTAGATGTATCTGGCATCAAGGTTTAACTGATGTTTATGGCAGGAAAGAATGACTATATTTCTTAAGTCATATCCAATTATGTGGAATAAGAATATATTGGATATAGCTGCCATTTGATCACATTTTTTCTGTTGCTGCCATCCCCACTCACACAAATATGCTCTAGTGCGTTATATAGAGAGAATAACAAAATCCAGCATTTCATGCTAGATTTGGAAGGCTGTCTTGTTTCCCTGTTGTAGTGTTCTGAGTAGGCGTTTGAACTCTGAAACCTTGAAGACTGAGCCCCTCAAGCAGGCTCTTTCTGTGTCTCAGTGGGAAACTCTTTGCTTCTCTTCTTCAGTTTCTTCAGCTGTAAAACAGGAATCCAAATAATTCCCTCTAGCCCAGGGATTCTCTGAGCTAGTCTGTAAAATTACATAGTGATGAAAAACCCCGTAGTGACAATACACACCTAACATTGTTGTGAGTCTAGAGCTCAGAGTTCAGTGAGATTTAAAAAAAAAAAAAGACCCAGCATCCAAGAGGAAAACCCCAAAGTGCTCTCTGCTCAAATGGGGGTATTTTGTGCATAACTTTTAGGGATCAATTTCTGTGCAACTTCCTGGGGTGACCTTGAAAATGTTTTTCTACTCTTTTCCCTAAAGAAAATCCTGTCCGTCATAGTTTTAAAGGCTGTCACATCCCCCCACCCCTTATTTCTCTTTTAACTGTAGTGAAGGAAAAAAATTGAGTGCAACTTCCTTGCTGATTGTGAAGAACAAATCTGTATCTCTTTGGAAACCTGCTGATCAAAAGATTTGTGTCATCTGTGTGTAGTACATTTCTCTGAGGGGAAAAGGCAAGTAATCAGGCATGCTTCTCTTCTGAGAGGAAAACAGATGCCTCGTGTGTGTGATGGGACTGTGTTTAAAAACAAAGTCAAGAGCCTGGGAGAATTAAAATGGTGCTGTCTCTGCAAATGTGTGGAGATAATGGGGCCCAAAAAGAGAAGGCACATTCCAGATCTCTTGGTGTCTGTGGCAAGAAGCAGATGAAATGTGTCAATAAAATCTGGCATTTATTAGAGAGATAAGGAAGTCTGGAGAAAAGGGTATTCTCTGAGTAAGACAAGAAAACAGAAATGTTTCTGTACTGTGATATCAACATCTATCTTGAGCCTGGTGGCACCCAGTTTATTATTCAGAATATTTAACATATTGCCTTACAATGATGGTTAATTTTTGGAGTGTTCTTCTCTTGGTTGATGGTGTTTACAAATCACACCAGGCCATAGATCTTTAATTCTATTATTGAAAAACAATAATAGAAAATGGATTGTGTGTCATGTATTTTCTCTAGGGAATGAAACCACAAAATTATTGACCAGCGACGTTTTCACTGTTTGAAAAAGCAAAACAAAACAAACCATAGACACACAGAGGGTCAGTGGATCCTCCTCCCGTGAGTGGCTCTTCCAGAGCTCTATCTAACTGTCTAAGGCAATTATCCTCATGCTGACCTGTGTTTCATAGTGGCAACATGCACTATAATCAGAATACCGAAAACTTCAAGGTATTCTTTGTGTTGATGTTTTGTAATTAGGAAAGACAAATGAGAAGATGTATCTATTTCTAGACTTTGGTTTTCAAAAATGTTTTTAGATGGACTAGTACTATTTAGTTCATTACAGGCTTCCTGATTCAGTGTTTAGGTTGAAAGAGGAAAAATATTTTGTATTGATAGAAGATCAAGAGCAGATGTACATCAAGGTCTCAAGCATACGTTTTAACTTACACTTGTGTGCTGTGAAGAACTATCTCAGAGCCAAGAAATGATTTGTATTCACCAATTGTAGGCAGTTTTGGAGTTTATACATAGAAAAATAACATTTCTGTGTGTGTGTTATTGGTTGGTTTTCACCTTTTTTATTCTGAATATATTTTGTGTGTTTACTTCATGGGCTCATTTCAGGTTTAATGTGGAGCTGTCTCTATGTCCCGGGCAGCACTGGCTTTTACACCCATCGGTTTCCTTGGGAAACTTAATGTGGCCATAAAATCGCTTAAAGTCGTGGCTCTTGGAGCCCAGGTCTATGGAGACAGGGCACTTCCAGGTATATCTGACCAAGGTAGGATATCAAGTTGGATCATTTGAGATTCAGAACCCTCAAAGTCTATCCACTTTGGTGTCCAAAAAAAGTCCAGACTGAATATATACATTGCTCAAATATGCTGGAAGATTACCAGATCTCTGCTTCAACTGGGGTGTGTGTGTGTGTGTGTGTGTGTGTGTGTGTGTGAAAACTGCTTACGCATGCAGCCTCCAGGGAGTCAGTTTCTGCTGAATGACTGTCTGAATGTCAATACAGCTCATCATCATTTCTAGACGACAAATCATAAACATGGTTGGCCCTCTGGACATGGCAGTTAACTGTGTGAGATGGAATAGTGGAAAATGGGTTGTATATGCAAACATGTATGGGTCCAGCTTTATATTATAATAAATGAGGCAGGCTTGGTGTCAGGGTCTGAGAGATGGTGGAGACCATGAAGACCTGAAGCCTCCCCACTGCCCTCCCTTGGTGAATGCTCAGTATTGCCATACCTGCTAACATTTTTCAAGCCAAGCAGTAAATTCAGATTTTTTTTTAGGTAAAAATCTCTAAAACTTTAAATGTTGACTTAAGTTTCTTAAAACACTATACATTTAGACTCTAAACATTTCAGAAGACCAAATATGGCCACCAGGCTACCATTTTGAGATCTCTGAATTAAGTGACTCTTTGAGCAGAACTTCTCTGTTCTCCATCTAGAAACTGTTTTTCCAGTAATCTCAGAGGTGTCCCTTTTTACAAAAGAACACTGGACTGTGAATTGGAAGACTGGGTAAGCTAACTCTATTTTTCTCAACTGCAAGATCAAGGGCAAACACTTAGCTTTGCTCATCTTCAGCTTTATAAAGTATCGATTCTTATTACATACACTTATCTGACTCATGGGTTAAATTCACCCAACTAATATTTATTGAAAATTTACTTGAGCATATCCTATTTTATTTATTTCTCAAGAAGGCCTTATGAGGTAGATATACTTAATATGAATGCAGAGGTAAGGAAACTGAGATTCTGCAAATGTTAAAGAAACTGCTTAAGGTCATGAAGCTCATTAGTGATGGAGTGGAGATTCAGACCAAATCTCATATTAAACTCTGCTTTCCATGAGGAGAGCAATTCTTAAAATAGATAAGGAACCATAATCCATTTAAATCATCATCTTAATCGACAACATTATTATGATATTTTCTTATCGGGCCCCTAGACACAGAGTTTACAAGTAGAATCTTATCTGGGCAAATTACTGTATCTCTTCTCTGGGCAAGTCACTGTATCTCTTGGTCTCAATTTTCTTAACTCTTAAGTTGGGGAAGTAAGACAGGAGGTGCAAATTCACTTAGAAGGTGTATTTCAAGGGCTGTATTTAGCCCAGAGATATCTTTGGGTAGGCCTAAATAAATTTTTATGTTTTTTTAAAAAACCTAGTTATTGAGGTAATACAACTGACATAAAATAAGGAGCACATATAAAATGTATGATCTGATAAATTTTGACACATGAACACAACCATGAAAACTGTCACAAAATCAAGATAATGAGCATATTCATCACCCCAAAACTTTCCTCATTTCCCTTGTTTAATCTATCCACTCCCTGTTCTGAAACAACGACCTGCTTCCTTTCACATTTGTTTGTATTTCCTAGAATTTTGTATAAAAGAATAAAAAAGAATATACTGGTTTGGGGGTCTGTCTTCTTTCACTCATTTGGGTCTTTATTTCTTTCCTTTGTGTGGGAATACCATGGTTTGTTTTATTACTCAGCTGTTGATAGATATTTGGGCTGTTCCAAATTGGGGCTATACAAATATACCTGCCCTGTCCAACCATGTATAATTTTTATGAACATATACTTTCATTTTTCTGGGTTAAAAGTCTAGGAGTTATATGATAGGTCCTATGTATTCTATGTTAAACTTTTAGGAAATTTCCAAATTGCTTTGTAAAGTTGTATCATTTGACACACCCACCAGCAGGGTATGAGAGTTCCAGTTTCTCCTCATCCTTGTCAACACTGAGATGAGCAGTCTCTCAAGTTCTCATTCTAATATGTATATGTGTGCTTGCATGTCAGTTGCTCAGTAATGTCCAACTCTTTGTAACCCCATGGACTGTACCCACCAGGCTCCTCTGTCCATGGAATTTTCCGGGCAAGAATACTAGATTGGGTTGCCATTTCCTATTCCAGGGGATCTTTCCGACCCAGGGATCAAATTCACGTCTTCTGCGTCTTCTGCATTGGTAGGCATATTCTTTACCACTGCATCACCTGGGAAGCCTAATATATATAGGTAGTGGTATCTTAATTTGGTTTTCATTTGAAGTTCTTTAATGATTAATGATATTGAGCATCTTTTTATTGCTTATTTGCCATTTTCATATCTTCTTTAGTAATGTGTCTGATTCTTTTGTGTGTTTTAATTATGTTGTTTATTTTCTTACTATTGAGGTTTGAGTGTTCATTATAAACTCTAGATTTAAGTCCTTTATCAGATATATGACTTGCAAGTATTCTCTCTCAGTCTGTGGCCTGTCTTCATTCTCTCAAAAGGATCCTTTAAAGAGCAAGAGTTTTTAATTTTGCTAACTTCAGATATATCAATTTATTATTTTATGGGTTGTGCTTTTGGTGATTAATTTAAAAATACTTGCCTACTGCAAGATCACAAAGATTTTCTCCTATATCTTCTACATGATTTTTCTACTTACTTAATTTTATATAATTTGAAAATTATTTGCCAACATCTCAAAGTTGGAAGATTTTATTTAAGATATTTGAATTTCCAGTTTCTTTTAGAAGGGAAGAGTTGGGTATACTGGGCTGCATTCCCAAGGATGGTGCTCCACTGGATTGAAATGATCCAGTCTACTGAGGTCCCATTGCCCTGGCTTCACTCCTTTGCATTCCTAACCTTGCTACTGTGAGTGCACAGAAGTATCACCCATGGCTAGGTGCCCTCTACCACTATTTGCAGTTTGAAACTTTGAAGATTTCTGTAAATCTTCCTTTTATTATTGCATATGATGCTTCTAGAGGTTAGGAGAGGGAATTACTCTGCAATGGATCTGGAATCAACTTGGAGATTCTGGAAGAATCACTGTACTATCTTTGACAATCTGGGGAAATTTTAAACATAGGTTAAGTCTGAAAGTTGTAATTGGACTCAGCTTTGGACATTGCCTATGCCTACATCTGACCTTCTCATTTGCTTTCTGCTGTATATTAAAATAGTTTATATATGGTAAGTATATTCCATAAAGTGCATATATCTTAATATGTGCAGCTTGATGAATTTTCAAAACTATAACTACCACTCCAATTATGATATACAGCATTCTCATCTCTGAGAATTTTCCTTCTGTCCCTCTCCAGTCTATCTGTGGGAGAGAGAGGAATGCAAGTTCCTCCTCCAGAGTCAGCCACTAATATAATATCTACTACAGCTGAATCATCTCTGTTCTTGAACTTCATAAAAATTGAACCATATAGTAAGTACTCTTTTGTGTCTGTCTTCTTTCTCTGAACATAGTATTTCTTGAGATCCATCCATGTCATTATATCCACCAGTAGTTTGTTCCTTTGAATTAGTGATCATATTCCATAGAACAAATATGCCTCATTTTTTATTTATTCATTTTTATGTTGGTGGACATTTGATTGTTTCCAGTGTCTTGCTTTTACGAATAAAGCTGCAATGAACATTGTTGTACAAATTGTGTACATAGATATTTATTTCCTTTTGGGTAAATATCTCAGAGTGAAATTACTGGATCATTAGGTAGGGGTATTTTTATCTTTACAAGATACTTTTAAAAAGTTTGCTACAGTCCTTGTAACATTTTTCACTCTCACCAGCAATTGATGAGAAACTCAGTGGCTCCCCCTTCTCTCAAAATTTGGTGTTTTTGTCTCTTTAATTTTTGCCATTCTCATGAATGTGAAATGGTAGCTCATTGTGATTTTAATTTGCATTGCCCTGTTAAACAATGATGTTGATCACTTTTTCTATCAGTTTATCGACCATTTAGTCAAAGGTGTTTTTTTTTGATGAGCAGATGCTTTTAATTTAGCTAAATTCTAATTTAATGGTTTTCTCTTCCACAATTACTGCTTTCTATGTCCTAAGAAATCCCTGCCTAGCCTATTTTCACAAAGATACTCATGTATATTTTATTCTAGGAGATTTACAGTTTTAATTTACATGAAAGCCTTGATTCAATTCAAACTATTTTTTCTTCATGGTGTAAAGTGCAGATCAAGGTTCACTTTTTCTCCAATTGGTACAGCACATGTTTTAGACTCCTTTTTTTCAATTGAATTATGTTGATTCCTTTGTAAAAAGAAAAAAATCAGTTGTTATTAAATATTTGTGAGAGCCTATTACTGGATTCTCTGTTCTGTTTCATTGGTATATTTTTCTGCCTTTATGACATATTTACATTGTTGAGCTTTTCAGTTCATGAGCATGATATAGCTCTCCCTCTCTTTAGGTTTTCTGTATTTTCTCTCTATAATATTTTGTAGCTTTTTAGTGTTGCAGCTGCTGTTTGGTTGCTAAGTCGTGTCCGATTCTTTGCGACCCCATGGACTGTAGCCCACCAGGTTCCTCTGTCCATGAGATTTCCCAGGCAAGAATACTGGACTGGGTTGCCATTTCCTTCTCCAGGAGATATTCCCAACCCGGGGATCAAACCTGCATCTACTGCCTGGCGGATGGATTCTTTACCACTGAATCACTTGGGAAGCCAGTTTTCTAGTATAGAAGTCTCTTTATTTCCTTCATGAAATTTATTCATAGGTATATACATTGGTGCTCTTACCAATGGAATTCATCTTAAAATTTTACTTCCAGTTGTTTCTTACTAATATATATAGGTATTCAATGGACTTTTTATATGATCATGTATACTTTGCTAAATTAACTTATCAAATTTATTAGTAGGATTTTTAAATTGTAGTTGCTAACTCTTTTATGTTTCTATATCCAAAATCACATTACCTCCAAATAAAGACAATTTTATTTTCTTTTCCCGCAATATTAATACCTTTTATTCCCTTTCTTGTCTTGTCATTGGCAAGCACTTTAATGTGATATTAAATAGAAATGGTAAAAGTGCACATCCTTGCCTTGCCCCTCACAGTAAGGGGAACATGTTCAATATTTCTTCACTAGCCATGATGTTTTCCTTAGATACCTCTTATCAGATTGAGGGGATTTTCCCTGGTGGCTCAGACAGTAAAGAATCTGCCTGCAATGTGGGAGACCGGATTTGATCCCTGGGTTGGGAAGATCTCCTGAAGAAGGCAAGGGCAACCCACTCCAGTATTCTGGCCTGGAGAATTCCATAGACAGAGGAGCCTGGCAGGCTACAGTCCATGGGGATCACAAAGAGTTGGACGCGACTGAGTGACTTTCACTTCACTTCACTTCATCAGATTGAGGAGGTTCTCTCTTATATCTAGTTTTATGAGATTTTTTAAAAAAAATAACAAATGGGTGCTGGATTTTTTCCAAGTGCTTTTTTTTTTTTTAAAAAAACTATTGAACTATTTAGATGATTTTATCGTCAAACCTGTTAATTGTATTGATTAGATTTGTGAATTATATTGTTTTAGAATGTCAAAACAACCTTGTATTACTGAGATATATACAACTTGGTCACAATATATTATCCTTTATATATTATCTTGCCAGTATTTTGTTAAAGAGTTTTATATATAGTTCATGAGAGATATTGCTTTGAATACTTCTTTTCTTGAATTATCCTTTATCAGGTTTTGGTGTTAGGGTCATGGTAGCTTATAAAATTGGAGAAGGCAATGGTACCCCACTCCAGTACACTTGCCTGGAAAATCCCATGGACGGAGGAGCCTGGTGGGCTGTAGTCCATGTGGTCGCTAAGAGTCGGACATGACTGAAGTGACTTAGCAGCAGCAGTAGCAGCTTATAAAATGACTTAGGAAGTGTTTTCTTCTCCTCTATTTTAAAAAAAAGTTTGTGTAAAATTGGTGTTATTTCTTCCTTAAGCATTTAATAGAATTCAGTTGTAAAGTCATCTAGACTAGGGGGTTTCTTTGTGGAGAGGTCTTAAATTAAGAATTCAATTTTGTTTCGTAGTTACATAACTATTTAAGCCTTTTATCAGATGTAAGTTGTGTTTTTCAGTGAATTTGTCTATTTGATCTACATTGTTTAATATGTTGATGAAGTTGTTCATAATAGCCCTTTACTGTCTATCTTGTTTTCACTTTTTTTTTTTGGCCATGCTGCAGCTTGTAGGATCTTAGTTCCCTGAGTGTGGATGGAATGAATCAAACCAAGTTTCTGGCAATTAGAGTACTGAGTCCTAACTGCTGGACTGCCAGGGAATTCCCTCTCTTTCATTCTTGATGTTGGTAATTTGTGGGGTCTTTCCTCTTATTTTTATTGATCAATTTTACTTATTTTTAGTGATCAATATAGCTTAGAATATAGTCCTTCTTGATGAATGTTTTTTAAATGCTTGAAAAGAATATACATGCATTAGTTTTTGGATATAGCATTCCATAAACATCTACTAAATCAAGTTGATTAATAGTGTTCAATTTTTTTATATCCTTACTAATTTTATTCTTTTTCTAGTAATTACTAAGAAGTATTCAAGTCTCCAATTATGATTGTTCATTTTCTGTTATATATTTGTTTTTATCATTTTTTGCTTCCCATACATATACTTTTAAGCTCCATTAATAGGAACACACACATAGAGGGACATATATACATAAACATAAAATTTAGAATTTTTATGTATTATTGATGAATTGATTCTTAGCATCTGAAATCCCTGTTTGTTTCTAACAATAGTCTTTGTTTTGAAGATTGTTTTGTCAAACAATAGTAAAGCCACCCTAATTTTCTTATTGTTGTGGTATACCTTCTTTGTTTTTGCTTTCAGCCTGTATTTTTGTATGTCAGCTGTGTGTATCTCTTGAATATAGCAAATATGAAATTTGCATTTCCTTTCCTCATTAACCTTAGAGTTTGTCTCCATAGAAGGAACTCTTCCACTAACCTTACAATAAGAGTTCCATTAAATTTTAAGCTACTGTCTAGTTACTTTGGATTCCTCATGCCAAAGGGCCAGTATGTCAGTTAAGGAGTTATCATCCTGATGGGAGTAACTGGGCTTGATTATCAGGAAAAGAATGCTGATTTTTTAGTTTAATTTTTATTTTATATTGAAGTATAGTTGATTTATAATATTATATTAGTTTTGGGTGTACAGCAAAGTGATTCAGTTATACATACACATATATCTATTTTTTTCAGATTCTTTTCCTGTATAAGTTTTTACAGAATATGGAGTAAAGTTCCTTGTTCTATACAGTGAGTCCTTGCTGATTATCTATTTTAAATGTAGTAATAGTAGGTATATGTTAATCTCAAACTCCTAATTTATCCCTGCATCCCACTTTTCTCCTTTGGTAACCATAAATTTATTTTTGAAATCTGTGAGTCTCTTTCTGCTCTGTAAATAGTTCATTTGTATCATTTTCAAGCATTTCACATATAAGTGATATCATATGATATTTGTCTCTCTCTATTTTACTTAGTATGATAGTCTAATATCATAATGGAAGCAACCTAAATGGAAGCAACCTAAATGTCCATCAACAGAGGGTTGGTTAAAGATGATGTGATACATATATACAATGGAATATTATTTGGACATAAAAAAGAATGAACTAATGTCATTTGCAGCAACATGGATGGACTTGGAGATTATCATAAGGATGCTGTGTTTTGAATAATGTGTCACAATTTATTACACATGTCATGACCACACAAAACCCTAGAGGTCTATCCTGTGATTCTTCTACTGAAGGTTGTGGTTAATTCCATATGAATTTTTCCACTACAGACATCCTCCAATAATATAGGATTGGCTTCCCTGGTAGCTCAAAGAATCCACCTGCAATACAGGAGACCCTGGTTCGATCCCTGGGTCAGGAAGTTCCCCTGGAGAAGGGATAGGCTACCCTCTCCAGTATTCTTGGGCTTCTCTGATAGATCAGATGGTAAAGAATCTGCCTGCAATGTGGGGGATCTGGATTTGATCCCTGGGTTGGGAAGATCCACTGGAGAAGGGCATGGCAACCCACTCGAGTATTCTTTTTTTTTTTTTTTCACTCGAGTATTCTTGCCTGGAAAATCCCCATGGACAAAGGAGCCTGGTGGGCTGCAACCCATGGGGTCCCAAAGAGTTGGACATGACTGAGTGACTAAGCACAGCATTGGTCATATGGGTCCAAGCAGCAGGACCACTTGCACTCCACTTGGGGAAGAGCTTTTTCTTTTATATATTTGTGATAGGGACCTTCTTCTTAAGGATATGCCTCTCCTTCAGCCAACTGAGTTCTGGTCAAGAAACTGGTCCTGGCCTGAAACCTGATAAAGTACCATGATTTTTTTTTTTTTTTTTTTAACTGGAGAAACTGCTTTCTACCTACTGATCATCCATCCTTGATTAATTTTGGCTGAATGGTTTGAACAATGCCCTTGTTGCCTGCCCATGTATTTTTCTCCTTGGGATGCTGTATTCCATTAAACATCTCCATAACTCTGTGAGCCAGGCTTCCCTGACTGCCCCTCCAACCTCACTACTCATCACAATAATTGTGTCCATGTTGTGTCTTTGGTTAAGCATTTCCACCTGGCCTTTATTTTGGGATATTATCATCCCTATTACTATCAACAATCCATATTCTTACAGCATCTCTTAACATCTGTTCTAGCCTTACAGAGGAGGGCCACTACTGAGCATCTCAGTGATTCTGGTATCCTCCTGTCATCTACCCCTCTTTCCCACACCTACTCCTTGATTTAGAACTCTTTTAATCCTTTCTTTCAATATTTCTCTTCATGATCTCAAATAAACAACATACAGCTACATCCGGATCAGTTTTAGTCATGGTCTGCTTATTTTCTATTTAATTGAAGTATAGTTGATTTACATTGTCATGTTAATTTCTGCTGTACAACAGTGATTAAGTTATACATATATATATATACATTCTTTTTAAAAATATTCTTTTCTATTATGGTTTATCATAGGATATTGAATATAGAACTCTGTCCTATACAGTAGGACCTTGTTTTTAGTCATTATCTATTCAACTTTCCACTATGAATCATGACCTCTGTTTCACCATCACCTCCCCACACACAACGCTGTATACTTCCCATTCTCCCATTCTCTCATATTGATTGTAATTTTGGTTGGATTCAGGGTTTGCAGTATGATGTCTATGTAATTTCTAGCTACAGCTAAACCATGTAACATACTATGTTTATTTTTCCTTTCTTTGTATAACCATTTTTTTGTACTCCATGGAGTTAATCATTGTTTATATTTGTTCTGTTTTCTACATGCTTATCACCAATTTCTCCCAAAACTTTTCCTAAAAAGCAAAAATTTCTCTTAGGCCTAAATTCAGCTAAGAATCTATCAGATGGTAATTTTTCTCCTAAAGTCTTCAGACCTGTTCCAGTCTTGGATAATTCTTCCTGATGAATTATTCAGTTTCCTTGCTCCAGTACTTGTTCTCTATCATACTAGAAATTCCTCTCCTCTTTTACCTAGATTCTAAGTATCCATTTTTGTTTGTTTGTTTATTTTCTGAAGAGCTGCCATATATCCTCTGATAGTATCCTTGGACAGGGTATATAGTAGACTAAAGACTTCCTAAAGATCCCCTTGTCCTAATCTCTAGAACCTGTTCTTTACATAGCAAATTCACTTCTTTACATAGCAAAAGAGACTGCAGATGTGACTAAGGATTTTGTGATGAGGAGATTATCCACTGGATTATCCAAGTGGGTCCTATGTAATCACGAAGGTCTTTATAAGAGTGAAGATGTAAAGATGAAGTGGAGAGTGATTTGAAGATGCTACACTGCTGGCTTAGAAGATGGTCATGACCCAAGGAGCACAGCTCTCAAAGCTGAGATAACCATATTGTCTCCTAGAGCTTTCAGAAGAAGCCAATACAATTGACACCTTGGTTTTAGCCTAGTAAAACTGACTTTGCACTTCTGGTCTACCAAACTAAGATAATAAATTGGTATTGTTTTAAACCACCAAGTTTGTGGTAATTTGTTACCGAGCCCATAGGAAACTAACACAGTGTATATATATGGAAGATGCTTTTGAGGATCTGCAGGTCGGCAGATGTTCTTCTCTCACTCCAAATGATAGTTTAGTTGAGTGTAGAATTCTAAGTAAAAAATAATTTACCTTCAGAATTTTGAAAGCATTTGTCCAAGCCTTTTATTTTTGTTTCAGACCTAATAATTATTTTAAATTTCCAGGACTATTGTTGTTCTCACATCTTTCTCCCTCTCCTCATCCCCTGCATCCTGTTCTTATTCCATAAAAGCAGCTTCTTCACTTATCGCTCTGAATGTGTGAACAAAAGAATGTGTGTGTGATTTTTCTTCTTCTTATTCCATTTCTTCCAAGTTACTTTTTTCTTATTTATTTTCATCTCTTATGTTTAAATCCTTTCTCTAAATGGTACTGTCAGCATATAGTACTTTGAAAGTTTATTGAGGCATCACTGACATACATACTTTAAACTGAATATATTTAAAGTATGCAATTTAAAAAATTTTAGTTTATTAATCTGTAGCTGATTTACCATGTTGTGTTAGCTTCAGTGTACTCCATCAGATTCTTTTCCATTATCAATATCATTATCAAATTTTCCATTTCCAACATCAGGTTATTACAAGATATTGAATATGGTTTCATGTGCTGTACAGTAAATCCTTGTTGTTTATCTATTTTATGTATAGTGATGTATATTAATCCCATACTCTTAATTTACCCATCGCCCACCTTCCTCTTTGGTAACCAGAGGTTTGTTTCCTATGGCTATAAGTCTGTTCTGTTTTTTAAAGAAGTTGATTTACATTATTTTTTAGATTCCACAAATGAGTGATACCATATTATATTTATCTTTCTCTGACTTACTTAACTTAGTATAATAATCTCTAGGTCCATCCATGTTGCTGCAAATGGCAATATTTCGCTCTATTTTTACAGGAGTATAATATTCTATTGTGCATATATACCACATCTTTATCTATTCCTCTGTTGAATGGACACTTAGTTAGCTGCCATGTCTTGGCTATTATAAACAATTTTGCTATGAACAATGGGGTGCATGTATTTTTTTGAATTAGAGTTTTTGTCTTCTCTGGATATATTCCCAGGAGTGAGATTGTTGGATTGTATGGTAATTCTATCTTTAGTTTTTTCTAAGGAACCTCTAGGCTGTTTTCCATAGTGACTGCATCAATTTACATTCCCACCAACAGTATAGAAGGGTTTTCTTTTCTCCACACCCTCTCCAGCATTTATTATCTATAGACTTTTTGATTAAGGCCATTCTGATCAGTGCAAAGTGATACCTCATTTTCATTTTGATTTGCATTTCTCTGTTGGCCATCTGTGTGTCTTTTTTGGAGAAATGTCTATTTAGGTCTTCTGCTCATTTTTAATTGTGTTGTTTGGCTTTTAAATATCAAGTTGCATGAGCAGTTAGAGTGTATAATTCGTGACCATGTCAGTTATCCATTTATTGCTCTCAGATCTGAGGGTACACTTCAATATATGCTGTATACTCAGTAATGGAATTTGTTTAAGCATTTCTCCTTTAATGTGATCATTTTTCATAGCCAGGTCTGGAGTGACATTGCTGGAGGAAGAGGCTTCTTGCAGTTTCCAGCATGGGCCAGGTGGGGTGGGTATGACAACGCAGGTGGAGGTGCCAAGAATCTACCTCTAACTTTGGCCTCTAATCTTTTTCACAGCCGCCTCAACATAGAAACCAAAGCTAGAATGTGGCCTGCATACAGTTACCTGTGGTCACACACTGAGAAGATGTTCCTACTGTCAGTCCCCACATCCCACCTGTGGCTCCAAGGTGTAAACGGCTACACACAGCACTGCAGCTCCCTCTGCAGACTTCACACTGCCCACATGTTCTAAAAGCCTCTTGTCCACACCTGCACCCAGACTCCCACTGCATGCTTATGTCATTAGTTGCTTTTAAGCAGAGCCCTATTGCTTGCTTTAGTCTGACCAATACAATAACCTTTGCTGCTGCCTGGTGGGCTGAACCATACCTTCTTCAGTGAGGTCTGAAGCTCTTTTAAGTTTCCTTCGAGTACTTTCCTTCAGTTCAGTTCAGTTCAGTCGCTCAGTCACGTCCGACTCTGCGACTCCATGAACCGCAGCACAACAGGCCTCCCTGTCCATCACCAACACCCAGAGTTTACCCAAACTCACATCCATTGAGTCCATGATGCCACCTAACCATCTCATCCTCTGTCGTCCCCTTCTCCTCCTGCCTTCAATCTTTCTCAACATCACGGTCTTTTCGAATGAGTCAGCTCTTTGCATCAGGTGGCCAAAACACTGGAGTTTCAGCAGCCCTAGGATAACGTATATAGTTTCCTTAAGTCTTATGGTTACTCTTTTATTATAGTTAATAATTAATAAATCTTAGAATTAGAATTAAACTTCCTCTGCTTAGTCTATGTTGTGGTTTCTCTCACCTGATTGGATCCAGACTGCTGCAGTGAGTTTTGACATACGTATATACTGTAAAACCATAACCACAATCAAGTCAGTAAACATATCAATCACTCCCCAAAGTGTCCTTATGCCTATTTGTCATCCATCCTTCCATTTCTCTGTCCCCAGGAGAACAATGATCTGTTTTTTGTCATCACAGATTAGTTTGCATTTGCTAGAGTTTTATATAAATTGAATCATGTTGTATATATTATTTTTTAAAAATCTAGCTTCTTTCACTCAGCATAATTATCTTTATATTCATCCAAATTATTATATATATCAATAATTTGTTGCTTTTTACTGATGAATAGTATTAATATTTCATTGTTGGGACACTGGAGCTAGTCTATCCTTTCTCCTGTTGATGGACATTTGGATTGTTTCCAATTATTGGCAATGAAAAAATAAAGCTGCTATGAAGTTTTGTGTGAAAGTCTTAGGGCATAAGTTTTCATTTGTCTTGGAAAAATACCTAGAAGTGGAATGGTGGGATCAAGTGGTAGATTAAAGTTAGCTCTTAACTGGAAAACTGTTTTCCAAAGTGATTGTACCATTTTACATTCCCATCAACAACATATGAAAGCTTTAATTGCTCCTCCTCCTTGCCAGCACTTGATATTATGGTTCATCTTTTTACCTTTAGCTACTCTAGTGAGTAGGTAGTAGCATTTCAACATGGTTTTGCTTTGAATTTCCTTGATTAGTAATGATGCTGAACATCTTTATGTTTTTTTTTGTCATCTATATATCTTCTTTGGTGGTTTTTTTCATATATTTTGCCCAATTTTAGAATTAGGTTGTTTCTCTTCTCATCATTGAGTTGTGAGTTCAGTTCAGTTCAGTTGCTCAGTCATGTCCGACTCTTGCAACCCCATGAACCGCAGCACGCCAGGCCTCTCTGTTCATCACCAACTCCCAGAGTTTACTCAAACTCATGTCCATTGAGTTGGTGATGCCATCCAACCATCTCATCCTCTGTTGTCCCCTTCTCCTCCCACCTTCAATCTTTCCCAGCATCGGGGACTTTTCAAATGGGTCAGCTCTTTGCATCAGGTGGCCAAAGTATTGGAGTGTCAGCTTCAACATCAGTCCTTCCAGTGAACACTCAGGACTGATCTCCTTTAGGATGGACTAGTTGGATCTCCTTGCAGTCTAAGGGACTCTCAAGAGTCTTCTCCAACACCATAGTTCAAAAGCATCAATTCTTCTGCGCTCAGCTTTCTTTATAGTCCAACTCTCACATCCATACATGACCACTGGAAAACCATAGCCTTGACTAGATGGGCCTTTGTTGGCAAAGTAATATCTCTGCTTTTTAATGTGCTGTCTAGGTTGGTCATAGCTTTTCTTCCAAAGAGTAAGCATCTTTTAATTTCATGGCTGCAATCACCATCTGCAGTGATTTTGGAGCCCCCAAAAATAAAGTCTGATACTGTTTCCACTGTTTCCCCTTCTATTTGCCATGAAGTGATGGGACCAGATACCATGATCTTAGTTTTCTGAATGTTTAGCTTTAAGCCAACTTTTTCACTCTCCTCTTTCACTTTCATCAAGAGGCTCTTTAGTTCTTCTTCACTTTCTGCCATAAGGGTGGTGTCGTTTGCATATCTGAGGTTATTGATGTTTCTCCCAGCAATCTTGATTCCAGCTTGTACTTCATCCAGTCCAGCATTTCTCATGATGTACTCTACATATAAGTTAAATAAGCAGGGTGACAATATACAGCCTTGACGTACTCCATTTCTTATTTGGAACCAGTCTGTTGTTCCATGTCCAGTTCTAACTGTTGCTTCCTGACCTGCATACAGATTTATCAAGAGGCAGGTCAGGTGGTCTGGTATTCCCATCTCTTTCAGAATTTTCCACAGTTTATTGTGATCCACACAATCAAAGGCTTTGGCATAGTCAACAAAGCAGACACAGATGTTTTTCTGGAACTCTCTTGCTTTTTCGATGATCCAGCAGGTGTTGGCAATTTGATCTCTGGTTCCTCTGCCTTTTCTAAATCCAGCTTGAACATCTGGGAAGTTCACGGTTCCCATATTGTTGAAGCCTGGCTTGGAGAATTTTTAGCATTACTTTACTAGTGTGTGAGATGAGTGCAATTGTGTGGTAGATTGAACATTCTTTGGCATTGCCTTTCTTTGGGATTGGAATGAAAACTGACCTTTTCTAGCCCTGTGGCCACTGCTGAGTTTACCACATTTGCTGGCATATTGAGTGGAGCACTTTCACAGCATCATCTTTTAGGATTTGAAATAGCTCAGCTGGAATTCCATCACCTCCACTATCTTTGTTCACAGTGATGCTTCCTAAGGCCCACTTGACTTTACATTCCAGGATGTCTGGCTCTAGGTGAGTGATCACACCATCATGATTATCTGGGTCGTGAAGATAAGGTCAGCACAACTGCGCAAGGCGGTTGCACAGCACTGGAGCAGCTGAGAAGAGATACCCCACGTCCAAGGTCAGAGAAACCCCAGTAAGATGGTAGGAGGAGTGAATTTTGCATTTAGAATCAAACCCCATTCCCACCAGAGGCTTTAAGAGGGCTCAAACAAACCTTGTGTGCACCAGGACCCAGAGACCCCACAGAGACTGAGACAGAACTGTGTCTGAGTGTCTCCTGTGGAGGTACAGGTCAGCAGTGGACTGCTGCAGGACAGGGGCTCTGGGTGCAGCAGACTTGGGTATGGTCTAAGCCCTCTTGGAGGGGGTCGCCATTAACCCCACCATACAGCTGCCAGAACTTACACAGGACTGGGAAATAGACTCTTGGAGGGCACAAACAGAACCTTGTGCACCAGGGCCCAGGAGAAAGGAGCAGTGACCCCACAGGAGACTGGCCCAGACTTGTCTGTGAGTGTCCAGGAATCTCCAGCAGAGGCGTGGGTCAGTGGTGGCTTGCTGCAGGGTTGGGGACACTGAGAGTAGCAGTATATGCATGGGACCTTTCGAAGGAGGTCGCCATTATCTTCATTACCTCCACCATAGTTTGGCCCCAGGTAAATAGCAAGGAGGGAACACAGCTCCACCTATCAACAGAAACTTGGATTAAAGATTTACTGAGTTGTAAGAGTGCTTTGTATATTCTATATGCAAGTCCCTAGTCAGATATATGCTTTGCTAATATTTTATTCTAGATGGTGGTTTACCTTTTTATTTTCATAGCAATGTCTTTCAGAAAGCAATAGCTTTTAATTTTGAAGAAATATAACTTATCATTATTTTCTTTTACAGTTCATGGCTTTTGTGTCTTCTTTAATAAATCTTCACCAAACCCAAGACTGCTAAGATTTTCTTCTGTATTTTCTTTCAGAAGTTTTATAGGGTATAACATCTTGGTACTAGTTACAATCCCTTACTGTTCTTGAATTTCTTGTTAATGAGCTGATGGAGATACTAAAATGAGGAGATGTTAAACACATACGATATCTCAGAGGTATCGCATGGACAAGAAGAGCATAACATTGGGGCATGTGTCTTTTTATCAGATTTTTATTCCTATACAAATGGACCTGTGAAGCTCCTGGAACAAAATATATGAAACCAAGATTATGCTAGAAATCCAACCTGTGTCATCACCATATTTATGCCCTTCTCTCACCACATAATGTAGAAGTTTGGAGAAAAAAAAAATAAGTGACTTATTGAATAGGTACCATGCTATACACTGTGTTGAGATTTTATAGTCAAGGTATGTAATATATAATTTTATATTTAAAATAACTTTGTAGGATTGGGTCTATCATTATCTCTATTTTTTCTGATGAGAATATTATACCATTAAGAAGTAAAATGATTTGTTCAGGTCATCTAGCCAGGTCTGTCTAGTGCTAGGGCCCCTGTTCTTAATCACTAATTATGATATCTCATAAATATTGGTTGCTTACCGTGTGATAAGCACTGGGCTAAATTTTTTACAAGTGTTAACTAATTTAATCTTTAGAACAAAGTTAGATGGTGACTATTACAGAGATTCAAGCTCTCGCAGCGATTAGGTACAAACCTCGGATTTGAATCCATGTTATCTGGCTCCCGAGTCCTCACGTGTAACCATCATTCTACTTGGTTTCTCCAAGATGAAAAATTAATGGCTGTATTTGTTGGTAAGTCAAGCAAATGCCCCATGTGAATCTCTCTCTGCAACAACTTTTCAAAATATATGGCAGTTTCTTCTGTGTTCTCCTTTGCACTTGACCCCATTGATTTGTCACTATCCTGCACATTTTCCACCTTCCCACTGTGACTTACCACAGTTGTGCCTTCCAAATGTCCACAGTAATAATTCACAGAGCCATGAGTGTGTGCTCCTGGGAGAGGTAATGGTGGATGGTGGTCTCCCTCAGCAGCAGAACCTCAGCAGGTACCTCATAGCTGCAGCCACGACTCTGAAGACAGTGGCTCCTCCTGGATTATCTGATCGATTTGCATCAATGACTGGAGTGGTTAAGGGAGAGGGCAGGGCCATAGTAGGTCTGCAAGATGAGCATTTCTATTGCTTGTATCTTTTTTTACACATCCCACTACTTGGGTATAATGTAGAGAGAGATTTGACTTAGGCTTGATTTCTACCTTTTTGCCTTGATTTTGTGGTTTTGCGCAACTTTTTTTTTTTTTTTAAGAGTGATAAAAAACATTTGTTAAGCAAATGCTCAGTATCCGGCCCTGTGCTAAACACTTCACATTTTTTATTTAACTGAAATTTCCCATTCTGTGAAGTACATATTTGTATTTTCTTTTAACTAATGAAAGAAATTAAGCAACTTTGGGGCAAATCTCTTCACCTTGTTTTACTTTAGTTTCTTTGTGAAAAATAAAGATAACACTGATCTCATAGGAATTTTGATGGTCTAAGTAAGCTCAGGGGTTCCCCAGGTGGCATACTGGTCAAGAGTCTGCCTAAAATTGCAGGAGATGCAGGAGACACGGATTCAATCCCTAGGTTGGGAAGATCCCCTGGAGTAGGAAATGGCAACCTACTCTAGTACTCTTGCCTAGAAAATTCCATGGACAGAGGCGCCTGGTGGGCTACAGTCCATGGGATCATAAAAGAGCCAAACACAATTTAGTGATTAAACAACAACAACAAAATAGTATAGCTAAATTTCTAGGGATCTGGGATGACTGAGGGAGTGCTTACCCAGGTCTGGACTGGTTGATGCAGTTTGCAGTTTTGGCTGTGGCCAGCTGTGGGACCTTGGGTAAGGGAGTGTCACGTTCCTGACTCCCAGGTTTCTCCTATATAAAATGTTAAGGGGGGTAATTTCCAGGGCCTTTTCCAGCTGTCACATTCCTCACATCTATGATTCTGTGATTAAGTTCCTGAAAAGCTTAAGTACTGATAAAAGTGCCATTAAGTTCTGTATACTCAGCACTGGCAGCCGTCTGTTACCTGAGATACCTGGGCCGAGCCGTTATGGGGTGGGGTTTGGGGGCAGGGTGAGTGGACAGGAAAGGCTCCTTGTCTGACAACTGAGTGTGTTTTGTAGACGATGGAAGATGGTGTAGCAAGCCAGGATTCTCAGTGTCCTGAGATTCCTCTGATTTCTGGGCCATGGTATATTGAGGCTGACCATCAAAGACAGTTTTCTAACAAGAGAACCTTGTGCAGTAAGTTCCTCAGGCAAGTGACAGGAGATAATTGAGATAGGGTTGAATGGGTCTCAGGCAGAGAAACTTGAGGACAGACCTATCTGGGTGATAAACTGGTTGACCCAAGAGGCCTCTCTGTCCATCATTCCTTGACCTCAGGTCAGAGTGATAGAAAGGGGGAAGGCTACCAGGGCAGCTGGAGACACTCTTGCTCTGAAGTCCTGAGAAGAATAAGTGACTGTTTGTCCCACATGGGTTAGTCATTCACCTGCCTGAAGGCAGAGGGCCTCGAGCCTACAGTCAAGGATCTGCTGGGACGTAATTTGGGCTACAAAGTCCTTGCCTTCAATGAGGTGACTGCTCATTATAAAATCCTAAAACTAGGTTCTTAGAGGCTAATGCTGCAGCGATTATGACTACTGACCATCACTAAGTGCTTATTGTAAGCCAGGCTTTGGCCAAGAGCTTTCAGGCTCATCATGGTAAAGAGACTGAGTCTTTTTTTTTTTTTTTAATACTCTTATTTATTTGGCGATGTTCCTTATGGCATGCAGGATCTTCATTGGTCGATTGTGGGATCTATTAATAATTCCCTGACCAGGGATCAAACCCAGGCCCCTTGCACTGGGAATGAAGAATCTTAGCCACTGGACCACCAGGGAAGTCCCAAGAGACTGAGCCTTGGCTTGGCCATCCATTATCTGTGTGACTCTAGGGAAGTCACTTACTCTTTTTTTGCATTTCAATCTCTAAAACTGTATTATGATGATAATCTATGTAAAAGTGCAAAGAGACAAAAATTTGTGATGACTTTTTTTTAAGTGCCAATGGAAGATGCAGGAGCAAATGCACACAAAGCACTAGGCAAAGAGGTATTTAGTACGTGATTATTTATACTGTGGGTTTCTCTGTGTTCCTCTAGGCCAACACTAGTTGGTGCCCCTTTTTGCTCTTGCATCCTCATAGCCTAAAGCAGGGCCTGGAACACAGCAGGTGCTCAACACTCTATATGATCAAAGGCCCTCTCCACAAGGTCATGAGCATTTATGCATCACAAAATTCCCAGTGCTTAACTAGGAGAAATGGACAAAAACATACTGTTAGTAGGAGACTTTAATGATCCCCTTGGTCAAGCAGCTGGAAAAAAAAAAAAAAAAAAAGCAAAGGCACAGAAGGCCTAAGTAACATCATAAATACCAGGTCAAACTAAGATCGTTACCTACCTCCAATTCTGAAGACAGAAAAACACCTTTGAAGAGACCAAGGTGACATTGACAGAAACTGACTACAAAGAAAACTTCAGTAAGTCTCCAAAAGGAAACGGTACAGATGACTTTGATTTCAATGCAGTGAAACTAGAAATTGAAGACAAAAATGAGAAACCATAAATCACTTTATGGGTCAAAGAGAAACTCAAAAGGGAGATTGCATGGTATCACTAAATGTTCTATTACCCAGGGTTACACAGCTAACAGCGGAAAAACTGAGATCGCTATCTGTGACTCCTAACTAAGTCATTCAGCTACCGGTTTGTGAGCCAGATAAACCTCCCCGAGCCTCAGTTTCCCTTTCTGTCAAGTGGCCCCGAGGTCCCCCCCGCTGCTCAATTCCGGCTGCAGGTTTGAGGTGTCGTGGGGGAGGGGAGGTGGGCTTGCTGGAGGCGCGGAAACAACTCTCGGGACGTCCGGAGGGTGCGGGTGTTGAAAGGCGGCAGCAGAGGGCGCTGGGTCGCCGGCCTGGGTTCGCCTCTGCCATTGGTTGGGGCCCAGGCGCTGGGCTGGAGAGTTGGTGGAAAGTGACAAGTTGAGGGAGGCTGAGTGCAAGACTGCCAGCGCGCAGAGCGGGAGGAGCCGCCGCGGCCGCCACGGAGGGAGCCCCGGGACGGCAGCCCCCGGGCGCAGGGCGCGCTCTTCTCAGAGTCCGCGCGGGCGAGACTCGCCCTCCGCGAGTGCGACCCCGACAACCCGCGACTGAACTGACTGTCCGGCCGCGGCGAGGCTGCAGCGAGAGGGCTGGGGAGGGACCGCGCTTACGGGGTCCTGAGCGGCCGGGCGAAGGCGAAGGAGCAGGTTAGACGGACAAAGAACTTCGCAGACGCCCCTGGCATCCTGCGGGGAGAGCGACCGGGACGAGGTGGCTGGGACCCCGGGCAGAACCCGTGGATGTTCTGCGCGCGGCCTGGGAGCCGCCGCCGCCGCCGCCGCGAGAGGAGGAATGCACCGGCCGCGCCGCCGCGGGGCGCGCCCGCCACTCCTGGCGCTGCTGGCCTCGCTGCTGCTGGCGGCGCGCGGGGCCACTGCCCAAGGTAAGAGGCGCATCGGCCAGTTTGCGGGCCCGTCCGGCCCCGGCCAACCTCCAGCCGATTCGTCCGGCACTGGGTAGACGGGAAGCTCCGTGCGCGCCTCCGGGGGCGGCCGGCGTCCCGTCGGGTGACTCTCCAGCGCGACCTCAGGCGCCGGGGAGACAGGCGAGGATTCACCCGCGAACCTCGATGCGGGCCGGAGGTGCTCCCGGGACTTATTTCCCGGCGCCCAACCTCAGTTGTCAGCCCTGGGACAGCGTGGAGGGGTTGGGGTTCGTGGGGCGACGGGATGCTTTTCGTCTCCCCATCTCTCGTTGGACCCCTAAATGCGCTTCAACTAGTGTTCAAGTCCATCCTGCTCCCAAATCGCAGCGGTCCTGGAGAGCGTGGCCAGAAGGGAGTTTGTATTTTCAGGGGTGCCTGCGAGAGTCTGTGTCGTCCGAAGACCGACTCAAACAAAAGCTCTGTCCTCCTGGGGCTCGGGCGGCCTCGCATCTCCACGGTGCCCGACTCGCCGGGCTTCTGGAGGGTCACGATGGAGGCCACAACGTGTGCGCTGCCGCCGCCGCTACTTTGTGCAAAATGTGCTGTCAGGCCTGCCGCTCCTAAGTGCACGTGTGTGTGTGTGTGTGTGTGTGTGTGTGTGTGTGTGTGTGTTACGAACAAGAGGGGAAAAGCCAGCTAATGCATACTTGATTTTGGTAATCTCCAAAGACAATCGCAACGGTTAGAGAAAGACTTCACGAAAGCTCCGGCGTCTTAGTTCGCTGCGGGAAGCTGGGATCCTTGCTGAGTCTGAGCCGGTACACAATGAGAGGGAAGAGCCGGGTTGCGCCTGTGGAGACAACCGATTCATTCTTTGGAGGTTGGAGGGGGAAAGTTGATTAAAGTCTCCAGGGTCTTGGGCCTCACTTTTAACATGCATCCCTTGAGGGAGTATTGGAGACCCTGAATTCTTCCCTCCCTCCCTCCCAGCCCCAACCTATGCTCTTTTATCATGCATCTTTCATTTTTAAGTTAACGCTGTGCTTTTAGGGAGAAAAAAGGCTCTGGGCTATTTAGCAGTTGAGGGGAAGAGATCTGTTCCCTACATGGACAATGACTGCAGAATTAGTTTGGACTAAAATCTAGCTAATATTTTTTTTCGTAGTAGAAAAACACACTCTGGAAGGAAGTTGTGTGTGAATTTTAATTTCTTAGAGATGTCTTTGGGGAAGTGGGAACCGCATTTTCCGAGGATGATTCTGAAACTGATCCTATAGTGTGGTTGTGCTAATCTGGAGACTCCTCCGGGGTAAATACAACTCCTAATTGTAATTAAGATGTACATCAGCAGGGAGTGCACCTTCCTGATGAAAAATCCTAATGAAATGTAAACAGCTTGGTCACATGGATATTTGCTTCCTTGATGCCAAACATCTGGTTCCATGCCACACACCTGGGTGAAGAGTAAAAAATGGGCCATACTGCCTACAACACTGTAAACAGTCGTGATGTCAGGTTGCAGGGTGAATTGAGGTGGAGATAACCAGGGTGATTCTAGCAAGGCAAGGCTTCTAGCTTGGGGCCTTGATTATTTCAGTTATATCCTCTGTCTACTCCTTTCCTCCTATATAACCTTTCAGCAATTGATGCTTTTAGATCATGGGGAAGAACCAAGGAGAGGACATGTTGGTCCATTGTACCTTTCCTTCTTAATCTGTCTTTAAATAAACGTCCAGACAATCATTTTGTAATCATTGTAGACAATTGTAATGTAGACACTGTAATCATTGTAACAAAATTAATTTTGTAAGCAGTCACCCAAATTCTATCTTGTTTAACTGTCTACAAGCTTAAACAACTTAAAATTTCTCGCAAATTTATTGTTTCTTTGTCTAAAAAGTATAAAAGTTGCTACTTCTTGGGTTCCATTTCTGTGGAACCTCCATATGTATGAATTAAAATTGTTTCTTTTTCTCCCATTAAAATTTATCTTTTTTTTTTTTTCAAAGAGCATTGCCTATCCTGAACTCTTCAATAATGACCTAAAATCCGTTATTACTGTCTTATTTATTGTCTAATAAATCCCTTTCCACTTCTGTGAATGCTTGATCTTTTCTCTGGGGACAAATTTTCTAGTGGAACTCAGATTTATTCTTGTCTGATCCAAGATTCTCAAGGTAACTCAGCCAGAGGCTCAGGAAATCAGCCTAAAGGGAGATATGTTACATTTATTTATTTTAAAAAATGCTCAGCATTTCTCCCATCACTTCTCTCTTTTGTTAGCCAGAAGTAGCAAACCTTTACATTTATTTTTTTCTGTCCTGTTCATTGTTTTCTCCCCATCGACCTCTTACCTATCCAGAGCTAAAACTCTCTAAGAAACTGAAGCCTTGATAATTGTACCCAGAGTTCAGGGCATATAGAACCCACTCTGGCCTCTCAGAGTCTTATAGATTCTGTGGTTTGGCTGCTTGGAGTCAGAGGGTGGTGGCCTGCTACTGTTTGCTGTCATTCTGTAAACTTTCCAAAGCTGTTTTAATAGGTGCCTGTTCTGTCTGCTTCTAGAATCAGAGTCTCTTGAGGGCAGTAAGACTGTTAGCTTGCTAGTGAAAACACCGGGGACCAAGCTATTCAGCCCCATCATTATTGGAGACACCTGAAGATCTCCCTGGGGGAGCCACGTTGAGGCCCAGTTGACAAACGGTGTGGTCCCACTGCCTCTGGCAGTGTGTTGGGAATATTTAATTTCTAATATCGATTCAGTTTTCTTATGGTTGTATTGCTATTCTGATACCTGGGGTTATCTTCCTGATATTTGGTTAGGAGTCCTTTTACAGACTAAACTTTGGGCTGTATTTTCCTCTCCATCTCCTACATGGCGAGCCTAGGCCTCAAATTAGACTTGAAAGTTTCTAAATGGTGTGTCACTTGCATCCATTAGTGTCCAAATTGGCTGTGGTTTGGTGGTGACCACATACCCTATTTAAAATATTTCTGAAAATTTTACCCAGCATCCTATGGAGAATGGAGGGCTTTGTAGGCTATATGTGTATATACGTGTGTGCTCAGCCACTCAGTCGTGTCCAACTCATTGCATCCCCATGGACTGTAGCCTGCCAGGCTCCACTGTCCAGGGGTTTTTCTAGGCATGAATACTAGAATGGGTAACCATTACCTTCTCCACGGCATCTTTCCGACCCAGGGATTGAACCCATGTCTCCTGCATTGGCAGGCGGATTCTTTACCACTGAGCTACCTGGAATACCCTTCTGTATATGTATACATATATATACACACACATATACATACATATATGTATATCCATATAAATGACATATATACACATATAGTAAGGGTGGGCCATAGTTTTTTGTTGAATGAATGGAGAATAATCTCCTTGGGCATATGTAAAGCTGTATAATTTCAAAGTGGTATAATTTGCTTTTCCTAGTAAAAACGCAACATGGCATATTTTCAAGGATTTTTCCTTTTCTTTTTTCGTCTTCTAGTATGAAGAGAGTGTGGTAGAACTTAACAGTGGAGCTTAATAGTTATGAGCACAGGTGTTGGAGTTAACAGAACCAGAATGGGTTTAAGTCTTTTCTCTTATACTCACTGGGTATGGTGATTAGTTTTTCTGAGCCCAACCTGAGTGTATGAGATCTAAGTGAAACCATGAATGGCAAGTACTGGAGAAGAGCACCCATACTAGAGGGTCTTAAATTGGGGTACCTGAAATTAAGGCTATGCAAACCCCCAGAAATAATACGCAAAATTTAATGTGAATTTTTATGGTTGTATGTTTCTAGCTATAATCTGACTTTTAAAGAAAACTCTAATCCCGCAAAGATAGGAGCCATTGATTTGGAGTGCTTGATGCCTGGGGCAATGAGTTGTCTTCCTGGGTAGGTTGCAAGGGATTGCAGGATGATGGGGGGTCCTGGGCCTTAGCCCACATCTGCACAATCCATGGGGCCTCTATCTTGTCTCACTTTCCGCTTTCTCTCCCACCAGGCCGGCTGTTATTGGGCCTGAGAGAAGCTGATGAATGGTGCCAAATCCTTTGACCTCAGCTAGGAATGTATTTCCCTGAACCCAAGCATTCTGAGATGCCTCTGTTTATACAATTTATTTAACAAACACTTGCATAATCCTTACAATAGGCCAGTCACCATTCTAAGCATTTTGCAAGTATTAACTCACTGAATCCTCACAACAGCCCCATGAGGAAGGTGGTGTAATCAGCTCATTTTGATTTAGCCATAGAGAGGTTAAATTGCTTTCTTAAGGTCACATGGCTAGGAAATGGCCTTGCTGGCCTTACAGACCCTAAGAGTTCATGCTCTTGTCTATTGCTGCCCTGGACAGTCTTTCCTGCTTAAGTCTTAACATTTACACTCCTTTTATGTTATGTAGTTGCCAAAGGGGCCATTCCTCTACGTATTCTGAGAGTAGCAAAGGAACATTTTTTTTAGCCATACCTAGGAGTTATAAGAAATGACTGTGCTCAGTTGTGTCCCACTCTTTACAACCCCATGTGCTATAGCCCGCCAGGCTCCTCTGCCCAAGGTATTTTCCAGGCAAGAATACTGGAGGGGGTTGACATTTGTTCCTCCAGGGGATCTTCCTGACCCAGGGATCAAACCCAAGTCTCCTGCGTCTCCTGCATTGCAGGCAGATTCTTGACCCGCTGAGCCATCAGAGAAGCCCATAAGAAATGATTGGAGATGGCCAATTTCAGTTTTCCTTCCTGTGCTGGAGTTCCCCAGGCCAGACCTGCTGTAATTCAGAGATAGACCGGAAGGGCCTCTGATGGTCTGCACCTCTGATCAAGAGGAATTATATTGTTGTAACAAACTGCAACTTGGATGCGGTTTGAGGAGTGTGTCTGGCAGTTCCTTCCAACCAGCGATGAGATGTATTTTGATGAAGTGCCTCTGTATTTGCATCGTGGTGTACAACTTGGGGTGTAGGCTGAACAGGGGTGATTTATTAGAATGTTCTCTGGTGGGAGAGCTGGCTTGCCTGCTCCAAGTTCCCGATGTGAATCAGACCCTTGCAAATCCAGCCCCAGCTGGGAAACACTCAAGTCTCCCAGGTCTCTTTCTTGACACCAGAGCCTCAGCCTGGCCTTACCTAATCCCTGAGGTGTGTCGGGAGAGACTGTTCTGTAGACAGACGAAGAGAAAGGAATAGCCTTCTTTGAGTCTGAGAAATTTCTCTGGAGTTTAAGTGGGCGGTGGGGGGAGGATAATGGGGTGGGGAGGGGGAACTCTTCGAAATCCTTAACTAAATGCAGCTGCTTGTTACACGGAGCCTGACTTGCATGCCAGGAATATCTAAAAAGCTAACAAATACAAAATAAAAATAAACAGCAGTAAAAAGGCTCTCTCTTTGTTGCAGTAAGCTTGGTTGGGGTTTTCCGTTTGTTTAGGAATGGTATAATTGTGGCATCCACTTTATTTTGGTAAAGCAGCGAAACGCGGATTGACGTTATGTCATGGGGTGCCACTACCACCTGAACTTTCTCCTTCACACCTCCCCCTCAGAACGCCCAGGCACGGACAGCCACACGGCCCGAGGCTCAAACTGGTGCCCCTGAGTGAATTACGTTGAAAGAGGGCAGATAATTTAATGGGATAATGTTGGCAGGGCCAGCAAATTTCACACCCCATCTCTCACTAATAGAAAGGCAGTAGAAGGCTACAATATCCTCAGATGAAAAGGTTGTATAAAAAGGTTCTGCTTAACAGTAACTGTCTGACCATAAATAAGGTTCTGTAGAGTTTTGATCCAAAAGCTGTTATTAAATACTGATAAGCCAAGCCTCATAATGTTTGGCCTCCTTACATTTCCCTTTTTTTTTTTCCTTCTCTCCGTAGAACCATAGATTTCTTTTTTAAGAGGGGGAAGGGACCTAAAGATCAACCAGTCCAAACTGTTTATTTTTTCAAGTATTTCTGTACAGAAAGGACCTTCTTTTATAGCCATTTAAAAAGGTGGTGTGGAGTAACAGAAACGGAATGGGGTTGGAACCTCAGAGACTAGGGTTTGAATTGGGGCTTTGCTGCTTGCTGGCTGTGTGACCTTGGGCAGAGTTCTTTGACCTTCTGAGTCTCTGTTTCTTTCTCTGCAAAATGGGGTAACAGTAATATCCACCTCGTAGGGTTTTTGTGAGCATTAGAGGAGATAATTGATACAAAGCCTAGTAAACCTGTGTTAGCTGCTATCATTAGCAGGGGCTTGCTGGAGAAATCAGAACAAGTGGTTCCAAAACAACGATCGTTATGCTGTGAGATAAACCAAGACTCAGCAGCAGTTTTTACAGGATGGTAGAACTCTTGAATGTTCTGTTTTGCAGGGAGCATGTAGATATTCTAGATGTGAGCAGTCCCACACTAGTGCTGGGGACCCCGGAGGAGATGCCACAAGGCAGCTTCGCAAAGCCTTAAAACAAAGACTTTTTTCAGAACAGTGAGCTCTTTGGGGAAGAGTAAGCCCTCCCTGGTGCTTGGTGTAATTCCAGAATCCTGCAATGGGGAATGTTACATTTCAGGGCCCTCTACTTGTAATCTGACCGTTTTTAGCTCCAATATCCAAATAATCTTGCTGAGCACAACTTGAAAGAGAAGGATAATGGCCAGAGGAAAGAATCCTGAGGTGCTCTGTTAGCCATTTAGAATTTCTGAGTATGAGAAAAAGAAGTTCACGTTTCCCAAAGAGAAAAGAATAGTGAAATGTGTGGGAAGGGGGAGGGGAGATAAAAGGATTTCTAAAGATTCACACCGGGTTTGTGTGTTTTATTTGTATTTTTCAACAGTAAAGTGCTGGTCATTCAATGCATTTCAACTAACATTTGTTATGTATTTATTATGTGCAAGATTAAGTGTTAGTGCTCAGGAATAAAACTTTATCCCTGCTCTCAGAGAAGAAGGAGGGATATTCTTACTTTTTAAAGAACCTACTATGTGCTAGGCATAGTTCTTTATTGGTATTGGGTTTATATGTTCCAGCATCCCTTTGAGGCTGGACTTCTGACTCCATTTCTCAGACAAGGAAGTCAAGGCTCAAATATTGTGGTAAGTGTCTTAGTTGGGTTTGGCATTTGATCCTAGGTATTTTGACCCTCAAGTGTCTGATGTTTCCATTATCCTTGAAGTGTAGTTGGAGAGGCAGGGTGAATAGATATGTACTTCTGCATGTCAACTAGCTCCCCCATACATGAATTATAGTAACTCCCCTACATATGAACCTTCAAGTTGCAAACTTTCAAAGAATGTGCCCCTATATGCCAGCTGTTGTCCTGTACTACTGTTTTTTTCAAGGTACTGTACTGCAAGATTATAAATGTTTTATTTTTTGTGTTTGTTTTTTATGTGCTATTTGTGTGAAAAGTCCTATAAGACAGTTACAGTACAGTACTCTATAGCGAATTGTGTTAGTTGGGTACCTAGGCTAGCTTTATTGGATTTAGGAACAAATTGGACTTATGAATGTGCTCTCAGAGTGGAACTCATTTGTTGTGAGGTACTTACCATAGGAAAGAATTGTGGAAAAAGTGCTCTGGGAACATAGGGGTAGAGGATGTTCATTCTCAGGGAACTGGGAGTCAGAGGGAGAAATCCACATCCCTTAGGGTCTTATTGTGAGGATGCAATGAGATAATGCGTAGAAGACGCTCAGCATCCTGAATGCTCAGCTGTAGTTCTGTAACCAGAGACAGGCCTGGTCAGGATTTATCTGCCTCAAAAGCCTGTGTGCTCATTGCTGTTCTGCTGTGCTCCTTTTCAGCGGGCATGTGGTTGTAGGAAGAGTAAGTGGCCGTGTAGCCCCCAAATAGACGGGAAAACACCAAGACAGTTTCTCTGGTATCTTCCCCACCTGCCTTGATCCAGATTTTCAGATTCAGGTCTGCTTTGGGCAGGGGAGGGGATTTGCACAGGTGTGAGTTTGGAGAGAATCATGAAGCCTAATCATAAACCATAACACTTCTGGAGCTCTGGCCAGGACCTACCATGTTCTCCATTCATTCTCCGACCATACATCTTCCATGCACTTACTCTGAGCCACATATTTTGCTAGTCACTAGAAAGATAAATGGGAGTAAGGCTAGCTCCTTCCTTTGGAGAATTTTTCAGATGGCAAGTCTTTGGCAGAGACTTCTAGTTAGTCATCAGATCTGTGTCATCTCTTCCTGGGCACATGGCTAGACTACATTTCTCAGGTCCCTTGCAATTGTAAGGCCATGTGACTACATGGAAAGAGATTGAAGGCAATGAGTGTCACTTGTACACCTGACACTTAAAAAGCTTCCCCGGCAGGATTGCTATGATCTTGAACGTGGGACCTCCAGAAGTCATGGGTTGAAGATCCCACAAGATGCAAATGGCTTGGAATCCACCCTTAATGACTGCCCAGTGCAAGCTACCCACCAGTCCACACCTTTTTAGGGGAGCAAGAAATGCACTTCTGTTGCATGAAGGCTAAGATGTTAGGGATTATTAGTTACAGTTGTGCTTCCCTGGTAGCTCAACTGGTAATGAATCCACTGGCAATGCAGGAGACCTGGCTTCAATACCTGGATTGGGAAGATTTCCCTGGAGGAGGGCATGGCAACCCACTCCAGAATTCTTGCCTGGAAAATCCCCATGGACAGAAGTACCTGGCAGGCTACAGTCCATGGGGTTGCAAAGAGTCAGACACAACTGAGCAACTAAGCAACTAATTATAGCACAGCTCAATGTTATCTTAAGGAACATTATTTATAGAACTAATATTTTATATCTATCTATCTATTATATTGGGCTTCCCTGGTGGCTCAGACGGTAAAGAATCTGCTTGCAATGTGGGAGACCTGGGTTTGATCCCTGGGTTGAGAAGATCCCCTGGAGGAGGAAATGGCTACCCACTGCAGTATTCTTGCCCGGAGAATCCCCATGGACAGAGGATCCTGGCTCACAAAGAATCGGACATGACTGAGTGGCTAAGCACAGTGTATTTATCATATGGATATAGTTGTAGACCATAGTGTACCATGAGATGAATTTTGTGAGTCAGAATCAGTATTTTAGATAGGAATATAATAGGGATATATCAGAGTGCATTACATTAATCAGATGAATATTGTTTGGGGAAACTTTAGCTTCAGTTTGGTACATGCTAATTTGGGTTATTATTGAACTCTCATGATTAAAATTTTGAAAGCCTGGTCTACCGGAGGCGGACAGGTCAACAGCTCTGTACAATAGAGTATGGTGGTTATGGTAATAGTGGTGAAGTCCCAGGGGTATAGTCTCAGTTAAGGAAATGCCTAGGAAGCAGAGAAGGCAAAAAGGCTTAATCTTTCCAGTCAATTTGTATTGGCCGCCTGTGGTGCAGTGTTGAAAAGGATGCTGAGGTTTCTTCCAGGGTCTCTGGGAGGGAATGCTGTGATCTGATGGCAGCGTCTGCCATGAGCTTGGGAGGAGGAGTAAAGGCTCAGACCTGGTTTGCATCTGATCCCTTAGCAGGGAGTCTGGGCTCCTTCCAGTGAATTCAACCCCTTCCCCAGTTATTTATGGCATATATATGATGTCTGTCTGGAGCATCATACTCAGCACTGTGGGGATTCTAGAAGAACTATGACTAGCCCTTGGGGAGGTTACCTTTTGGGAGCAATAAAATAGGCACTTGTGTAATAATTATGCAGCCAGCAAATATAGAGTTGGCAATTACAGATGCAGAGTGCCGAGAAGTCTTTTGGGAGGAAGTGGGGTGTGATATGAGCCGGGAAGGATGGAAGGATTGAGATGGAGAGTGGAGGAGAAAAGCTGGACATCCTGCCGCTGCCCTGGTCTCCAGGGACTTGCCCAGGCTGTCTAGGCTTCTTCAATTGGGCCTTCACCTGGGATGAAGCTGATCTTCAGGGATGGGAGAATAAGGAAGAGGAAAGAGGGCTTTGAGTGGTGCCTTTATGTTTGTTTGTGTAGGAAGCCAGCAGGGGAAGGGAGGGAGAAGCAGGGTTTTACTGGGAGCCTGATGACTTATTTTTCTCTATAAAAGGGCGTCCCAGAGAGTTAAAAATCCAGTACATTGCTGGGTTGCTGGTCAAAAGTATCCTGTATCTTATTGCCTCTGCTGCAGCAGTTTTGTTTTGTAATGAAGGCTTTTAAACCGTAGTCTACCTCTTGTCTGTGTGATAAACATCATGCTAGTAGAGTAATACACATCAAACATCTTGAGTATGAAGAGCTATTTTAAGTTCTTTAAGTATTTTAACTTGTATTGTCTTCAGGGCAACTCTGTGAGATAAGCAGTAATTATTAGCTCCATTTTCCAGATGAGAAAACTGAGGTACAGAAAAGGTAAGTAATTTGATCAAGATCAAACAGCAAGTTAAGTGGGAGAGCCCGGATTTGCAAATAGTTATCCTGAGTCTGGGGCTTGGTCCTTGATCATTATGCCATTTTGCACCTCATTTAAAAAAAACCTCTGATGATTCAGATTCTCTGTAAGACCCAGCCAAATAGCTGAGTCAAAATAATCATAATCGAATCTTCCATGTGTATAGGGCTTTGCAGCTTACAAAACTATTTCCTATATATTACCATTAATTTTTCAAATAATCTAATAAAACAAGATTTCTTTCTTTAGCTTTCTGTCTTTCTCTCTCCCTTTTAAAATTAGGCCTGTGAGGTTGGCAACTCACGTAAGATCACGACAGCTGGTGGAGCCTGTCTGAAACCCAGCCTCTTTAACTTTGGGCTTTTAGTGGTTTATGCCCTAAGTAACTGGGGGAATTTCTTAGCAGTCCTAGTGGTTAGGATTCTGAGCTTTTACTGCCAAGGGCTCGAGTTTGATCCCTGGTGGGGGAACTAGAGAGCCGCATGGTGTGACGAAAATTAAGAGACTGGAATTTGTGACCCTATGAGACTGATGTTGGTCTGTTGTCACTGCAGTTTCATCAGTAAATGAATTTGCATGATTCTCCGCAAATCAGCTATTCATTTTGGAAACAATTGTGAGTCATTTGTAGGTGGAGCTTTGAGCTAAGATCCCTGTAATTTAGGAAAGTTCACTTGCAAATAGACTGAGAGACCTTACTTAAAAAGAAGGAGTTTCCTAAGTGGTTGGCGATTGCAGTGTGCAGTGGAGCCAGTAACAGAAGGGATTTGGCATCAGAAAGTCTTGTTGTGAAACTAGGCTCAACACTTTTCTGCCAGGTCAGCAAATGACTTGACCTCCTTGAGACTCAACTTCCTCACCTGTAATATGGGAAGCATAAGGGTGCCCACCTGCACAGGGTGGGGAGGACCCCTGGAAGTGCACGCACAGTGCCTGGGTGGTGTTTAGTATGTGTTTGTAGCTACTCCCATGAATTAAATGGAGAGAATGAGAGTTCACTGCCTCCTTTGAGATTTCCCCAGGATGTGATAGAGCAAAATTTCTAAACCTCAGAACCTTTCTTTTATAATATAACCATCTCTGGGGCAGACCTTCCTAGCACCTAGAACTTTTAGGTTATAGCTATATTAATATTACTCAAGGACAGGTACTTTCTTAAGCCTTGTGAAGGTTGAACAACCCAAGGTAAGAACAGATCCTGTTGCCTGAAATCCTAAAGTTCCTGGAAAGGCTCCTATCTGTTCTTCCAGGGAAACTGACATTGTTTCCTGATGGGATTAGGCATCCATCAAGACAACTATTTTACTTTTTCTCCACAAGAGAGACTATTATACCCTCACCTCTTGAATTTCACACCAATGTGGTTATAGTTTGTACAGAATTCTCATACTCCCTGCAGAGGATTGGTTGTTTTTCTTTCCCCACCTGAATGTTCAGTGTGATGGAAGTTAGCTCTTCTCATACAGATTCCTCTGAGACCCGTGCCTTAAGAAAGTAGTGCTTAGTTCCATGGTGGCTCTTTACCACCTCCCTTCAGAGAATTGCTGGGTGTTATATAGGAACTTTTAGTCGCAAAATATTGCCTGTTTGAGATTAGCAGTAGGCTGACTGACAATAAGCAGCAACAATTTTTGATGATGTTCTTAACCTCCTGGTGAGTTGCCCTCTCTTTCTCTTTGCTGCTCACAGCATGCTCTGCCCACTCACATCCGGTGTTCCTGAGCCAAGGAATGGAGTGCTTTGTCTGTGGCCAGGTAGTCTTCAGAGTGTCAAAACCTGCAATGGGGGCTTCCAAAGGGCCACTGATAAAGGGCATCTCTCCCCACTACTGAGCAAGGGAAGAGCTGAGTGGAGCTGAGCGTGCCCACATTGTTGTCCCCAGCTGTCAGCAAGGCACCATATCCGACTGTGCCCTGCAAGTAGTCGAGGGGCGGAGAGAGTCCAGCACTTCCAACACTGCTTGGTTTCCCTTCCCAAGATGAAAGTAAGGCATTGCTCCCTTACACTGGGTGCATCTTGATTTTTTCTTTAAGGAGTACTTGTCAGATTTCATCTTTGTGTTGGGATTAAAACTGTGTGTGTGTGTGTACAGTTATGAGATGGTCAAAATGTTTTATCAATAACCCTCCCAGCTCTCAGCCTCAGGACTCAAGTTTAGAAAGTTTCTTAACCAGTCTGGGATGTTAGTGAAAGTAGATTCCCCCAGACTCACAGGATCAAATCAACAGGCCAGTGGGCTGCCTGCTAAATGTTGAAGTAGAGGAGAGGAAAGAAGGGACCTGGGAGCCACAGCTCCTTACCCGCCAAGTGACACGTCCTGTGTAAACTCCCAGGAAGTCACAGGCGATTCCATTTGGATAAATATTTGTTTAGCAGCTAAAGCGGATACAGGAGAAGTATATGACAGGATTCTCTTCAGTAGGAAGTTTACTGTTTTTGTTAGGCAAGACTGATATCCCCACATGGTTTGAGACTCATTGAGTCAAACCTCACTGTCCTGATCTTTGTGTAGAGTGGTTTCTCTGTCATGCAGCCTCTGGAATCTGTGTAGTTAACACCACCCCTCCCCACATCTGGCTCAAGTTCTTCCCTTTCTCCTTCTCTCCTCCCTGAAATCTTGTTCTTCAACCCCCAGTGCTCCCACATTCAGGAATTCACTCTTCTGTCTTTCTTCCCCCGGTGCTCTCATATTCAGCCAGCGTTCCCACACAGCTCTCCTAAGTCATACTCATTTATTCCGATTTAGCCCAAACCTCCATGTTAGTGGTGTAATAATAGCCACCATCATTTATTGAGCACCTACTAGGGGGTGACACAGCTGGCAACGCATTTTGTATTTTGTAGTGAAATCCTATTGTTTTGTCTTTACAAAAAGTGTTGCCCTGAATTAAACTTCCTCCTTCTGCTCCCTTTATCTACTGGGAAAAGAAACTGCTCTTGTCCACTCTCCAGGCTTGTTATGGAGAGACTGCCAGTCATAACCCTGCCCCCAGTCTCACTATGATGGGCTAATTATAGGCCATTCTGGGATACAGGGGCAGCCACTTTAGGGTAGGGAAGCTGAGAGATGCCCTTGGCCATGTCTCTGCTCCAGAAAGAAGCTGGTGTGTAGGAGAGAATGACTTTGATCTCTGGAGTAGGTACTACTGACAGGTGTGGCAAGGATCCGGTCTCTCCTCCATCTCTCCCCAGTTTTTGTTCAGAGCCCACAGACTCCGCTCTGGGGGAGGTTATTGTGTCCTGACCATGCACATATCATACCTCACTAATTCTCACAACAAAATGAAGTGGTATTGTTTTCTTAACCTAAAAGAAAAGCAGTTTGAACGCTTTTTTCCTCATGAGACATTATGTCCACTAAAAACAAAATCAGAAATGCAATGTGAAGACAAAATTCCCCATACTCCTATCCCTCAGAGATAGCTTCTGATAGTGTTTTCCATACATGTATATTCATAAAAGGAGATCAGTCTCTTTATTCCCAAAAGAAAACTGAGTCTCAGAGATGTTAGATAACGTCCCCATTGTCATATAATGAGCCACTTTCCATTCTACTTACTTCTCTGTGAGCAGGGAGTCAGTCTTTGTTAGTTAACAACCATCTAGTTGAGCATGTTTTCCTTGATAGAAAATCACCAAATATGTGTTGAGTGAATGCAAAATTCAATGTAATTAAGTGCCTTGAGGAACGTGCACATGTGAGTTTTGTAGATCAAGGAGGAGAGAGGTATGAATTGTTTGGAATTACTGGCAGGGGTTTCTAAAGGAGGTGGCATCTGAGATGGAGAGCCAATATTAATTTGTTTTTCTCCAGTATGCTGTGTCTTGAGTGATCCAAGCCAGTGGGGATGCCCACACACTTTCCTCTGCTGGGGTTGGGCTCCGCCCAAGGCATACTGATAACCTCTGAGCATTTCTGAAAATGCACAAGGCCAAAGTGAAAGTGTGTCCATGGCAAAGGGGGCCAGAGGAAGAGAAATATGGTATTCAGAAGGAAATTCAGAGCTCTTGGGGCAATAGGAAAGTAAGACCTAAAGACTGACCTAAAGCAATGAAGTGGGGGAAGGGGAAGAGTGGAGGCATCACCGAAACTGTGATCAGGGAGGCTCTGATGGGACTTTCAGGCAGGCCTTCCCAGTCTGGGTGCTGCCCTATCTCAGGTCTCACCTTTGTACACAGTGACTTTTCCATGGCTGTTCCCTCCCATGGAGACATCCTTCCCCAGCCTGTCGGCTCCCAGTCCTTTGTTTTGACTTAAATGTCACTTCCCTGACTGGCCAGACTAGGTTGGGTTCCCACCTACTGGCTTTCATAGCACCCTGTATTTAAAAATACTCACAATTATGATTTGTAATTAAATATTTATTTGTGCAGACTTCCCAGGTGGTGCTAGTAGTAAAGAACTCACTTGCCAGTGCAGGTTAGATGTAAGAGACCCGGGTTTGATCCCTGGGTGGGGAAGATCCCCTGGAGGAGGGTATGGCAACCCACTCCAGTATTCTGGCCTGGAGAATCCCAGGGACAGAGGAGCCTGGCAGGTTGCAGTCCATAGGGTCGCACAAAGTTGGACTCGACTGAAGCGACTTGGCATGCACACACATTTGTTTGTGCAGTTATTATTTTGTGGCATCTCCTGTTTCACTGGGTTGGATGCACCTTAGAATTAGGCTTGAGTCTGCATCACAGGCAGCACAATGCCTGGTGGCCAACGGAACGACTCTCCTTCCTTTTACTAGGCTTTGTCCTTCCTTCCTAGAGGCTAGGATCATTCCATTTGGCTTTGCTGTTACTGTCTGGCAATTTGAAAACGCATCTTTGAACAACTGAAAATCTCAAGGCTATCTTTTCCAAAAGATGAGGGATCTCACCCCCGTAAAAAGCCAATCTGGACTCAATTAAACGTGCTGTGGGCTCCATTTGCAGGGGAGCAGTGAGCGGCTGAGAGCAGAGCTGTTTTCCCAAGATGGAAAATCTGTGATAACTCTGAGTGCTGCTGCTATAAATTAGGGTCACTCTGCCCTTAATTGGCAGCAAATTAAAATTCTCCCTTAAGGTCCTCCTCTTTCTCTTCTTTCATGTCTATTCTGTTTGAGAGAAGATGTGGAAAATACTGGTACCCTGCCGCAGGGGAGAGGGCACCATGCCTGAGGCCCCAGACAGGTCAGGGCCGTGAGGGCCACCAGTGATTCTGAGCATCCTCCTTCTCCCTCCCCGGTCCCTTTTCTTGTCCTTCTGCTCTCCCCTCTACTTTCTTTCTTCAGGAAATTTGGAAGTTCTTCCTAGGGAAATATCTCCAGGGAGCTCTTGCTCTCTCTTAGCAAGCAGAGGGAGAAAAAAATTCTCTGAATTTTGAACTCACAAGCAATTTGTATGCAAATATGGCCGGAAAGGCCCGTGTGTCTTTGCATTTTCCCGTAGCACCTTTTAAAAAAATCCCTACGACCATCTGCTTCAGGCTAGGAGCAGGAGAGAGAAAAGAGAGCTTAACAAATTTAGTTGAGTTCTTAGGGCTTGAGGCAGTGGTGAAGAAGAAAGGCCGGGGCTGTTTTATGTCTTGCTCTGTTGGGGCACTCTGGGGGTAGGTAGTCCACAGGCACTCGGAGGCACTTCTGCTGGGAGCTGGCCTTGTGGGAGCATGAGAAAGGTGATGCTGTGCCGAGAGGTACAAGCACAGGTCCTGCAAGTGTGGAGGATAGAGCCGTGAAGCAAAGCCCCCGGGTGGGTTGTTAGAGAATCAGGAAAGGTGTCTCGGTGGGGGGTGCTCCCCTGGAAAATGTGTGCCTGGGAGGCCTTAAAACAAGAACCCATGAGACATTTTTTTATACTATTGATAATAATGGGTGGGTTTATTTTGACAAATGTGTTCAGAAAAATCTACCTTCTGTGATATTTGGTGCTTGACTGAGGGATAAACACCATTTCCGAGGCCCCTCTCTCTAAGCCAGAGCTTCCCTGGGAACCTCAGCTGCTCTCTCAGGGCCAAAACAACTCAGAGGGAGGCTGTGACCCCCGACATCTGAGTGCCTGGTGGCGATAAGGTTCCGGAGCCAGCTCAGGACTCTGCCTCTCCAGGGGGTTGCTCTGCTCTGAGATCTGGGGTCTCAGTTTCTTCATCTCTGCAGTGGGGATTATAACTCCTTCCCTGAAGATTATGGAAGATTAAAGGAGATGAAGGATGTAAAAATATTTTGTAAACTTTACAGTCTTATCTGAGATTGAAGAGTCAGATAGCAAGCAAGAGTTGATCTCTGTTTCTTGGCAATGGATCCAGGAGGCTTCCTTTATTCACTCCACAAATATTTATGTGACTCGCATTGTTTTAGATGCCAGAGGTGAAGCAGAGAGTAAAACAAAGACCCTACTCAGGGAGGAGTTCTGAAAATAAAGAAATGAATGAGAGTGAGTGCTCAGAAAAATGCCGAGAGTGATGGGGTGGAGTGGGCTCTGTTGTATAGGGTGGTAGGGAGGGCTCTGTGATAAAGTGTCTCTTGAGCAGAGTCCTGCAGGAGGTGAAGGACTGAGCACTGTGACTCTGTATGTGGGGAAGGGGATGTCCTCCAGGAGGGGACCAAGTATAAAGGGGAGTATAAAAGCCTTGAAATGGAAGTATGCTCTCAATTTACAATCTAACAGCAACTGCATTTATTACTACTAGTAACGTTTGTGTGCCAGGCAATAGTCAAGTATCACTTAATCCTCACAAGGACTGCATTAGGAATGCCCTATTGTTATACCCATTCCATGAGATGGGAAAGCTAAAGCATCATTTATAAGTCAAGCATTCAGATAACTAGGGGAGAAGAAATAGCTCTCTTTTTTATGAGAGTGTATGAAGCAGCCCTGTACAGAGGGAAGACTGCATGGTCTGGAGAGAAAAAGTCTGGATTTGAGCCTGGCCTGCCACTCATCTGCTGTGCAATCTTGGGCAAGTTCCTTAACATCTCTGGGCCTCAATTTCTTGATCTGCATGATGGGCTGATAAAATTTCGGGATTTTTATATATATATATTGAGAAATCCAGGTGAAAGGATGTTGTGAATTGCAAAGCACCATGAAAATGTTCCCTTATTATTATTATTAGAACACCAATTCTCCTTCCTTGTTTCTTGAAAAGAAAGTGAATGAGAGAGAAATGTAAGTTTGCAACTTCCATAATTTCCCCTGTTCTTTTCCTGAAATATTTTCTGCTGACGTCTTTGATGGTAAATCAATTACAGTACCCAGTAAAATTCACAGGCATTTTTCTCAAAGATTAGGAATTCCCTGGTTCAGTTTAGTTCGGTTCAGTTACTCAGTCATGTCCGACTCTTTGCAACCCCATGAACTGCAGCATGCCAGGCCTCCCTGTCCATCACCAACTCCCGGAGTTCACCCAAACTCATGTCCATTGAGTCGGTGACGCAATCCAACACAACCCTCTCTACCCCTGCGTTCGCTTCTCCTCCTGCCTTCAATCTTTGCCAGCATCAGGGTCTTTTCAAATGAGTCAGTTCTTTGCATCAGGTGGCCAAAGTATTGGAGTTTCAGTTTCAACATCAGTCCTTCCAGTGAACACCCTGGTAGCTCAGCTGGTGAGGAATCCACCTGCAATGCAGGAGACCTGAGTTTGATCCCTGGATTGGAACATCCTCTGGAGAACAGCTACCTACTTCAGTGTTCTGGCCTGGAGAATTCCATGAAATGTATAGTACACGGGGTTATGAAGAATTAGACAGGACTGAGCAACTTTCACTTTTTTCTGAAACATTAAGAAGGTATGTAGTGAAGTTGGTGGCATGGCTTCTCACCTTTATTCTAAAGAAATTGTCTGAGGTCTTAGAACGCCTGATCCACTCTCTTCCATAATACTAGGCTTCCTGTCATCCCCAAGCCTAGAATTTTCTGAAAGTTTTCTCTAATTTTGCATTGTGTAGATAGTAGGTGCTCAATAAGTTTTAAATAAGTGACCTTAAATTACTGTGGGCCTTAGGAAGAATCACTACATGAGCCCTAGGAAGGATCACTATGAGCAAAGCTAGTGGAAGTGATGGAATTCCAGTTGAGCTATTTCAAATCCTAAAGATGATGCTGTTAAAGTGCTGTACTCCATATGCCAGCAAATTTGGAAAACTCAGCCATTGGCCACAGGACTGGAAAAGGTCAGTTTTCATTCCAATCCCAAAGAAAGGCAATGCCAAAGAATGTTCAAACTACTGCACAATTGCACTCATCTCACACATTAGCAAAGTAATGCTCAAAATTCTCCAAGCCTGGCTTCAACAGTATGTGAACCATGAACTTCCAGATGTTCAAGCTGGATTTAAAAAAGGCAGAGGAACCAGAGATCAAATTGCCAATGTCTGTTGGATCATAGAAAAAGCAAGAGAGCTCCAGAAAAACATCTACTTCTGCTTTATTGATTATGCCAAAGCCTTTGACTATGTGGATCACAAGAAACTGTGGAAAATTCTTAAGGGGATGGGAATACCAGACCACCTAACCTGACTCCTGAGAAATCTGTATTCAGGTCAAGAAGCAACAGTTAGAACTGGACATGGAACAACAGACTGGTTCCAAAGAGGGAAAGGCTATATGTTGTCACCCTGCTTATATAACTTATATGTAGAGTAAATCATGCAAAATGCTGGGCTGGATGAAGCACAAGCTGGAATCAAGATTGCTGGGAGAAATAGCAATAACCTCAGGTATGCAGATGATTACCACCCTTATGGCAGGAAGTGAAGAGGAACTAAAGAGCCTCTTGATGAAAGTGAAAGGGGAGAGTGAAAAGCTGACTTAAAACTCAACATTCAGAAAATGAAGGTCATGGCATCTAGTCCCATCACTTCACCGCAAATAGTGAAACAATGGAAACAGTGACAGACTTTATTTTCTTGGGCTCCAAAATGACTGCAGATGGTGACTGCAGCCATGAAATTAAGAGACATTTTGCTCCTTGGAAGAAAAGCTATGACCAACCTAGATAGCATATTAAAAAGCAGAGACATTACTTTGCTGATTAAGGTCCGTCCATAGTCAAAGCTATGGATTTTCTATAATCATCTGTGGATGTGAGAGTTGGACTATAAAGAAAGCTGAGCACCGAAGAATTGGTGCTTTTGAACTGTGGTGTTGGAGAAGACTCTGGAGAGTCCCTTGGACTGCAAGTAGATCAAATCAGTCCATCCTAAAGGGAATCAGTCCTGAATCTTCATTGGAAGGACTGATGCTTAGGCTGAAACTCCAGTACTCTGGCCACCTGATGGAAGATCTGATTCATTGGAAAAGACCCTGATGCTGGGAAAGATTGAAGGCAGGAGGAGAAGGGGACGACAGTGGGTGAAGTGGTTGGATGGCATCACCAACTCAATGGACATGAGTTTGAGTCAACTCCCGGAGTTGGTGATGGACAGGGAGACCTGCTGTGCTGCAGTTCATGGGGTCACAAAGAGTTGGATGCAACTGAACTGAACTGAAATAACTGTACCTTTAAAAATTACTTTGTACCTTTGTTAGATAGTCCTGTGGAATGAATGAGTAAGTCCCAGTGGATTTGGAGAAATGAATATTATTATTTGGGGCTATAGAACAGGGCTTCCTCAGTGGCTCAGTGGTAAAGAATCTGCCTCTAATTTAGGAGATGCAGGATAGACACACCCTATCACACTAGGGTGTGATACCTGCGTCTGGAAGACCCCTGGAGAAGGAAATGGCAACCCACTCTGGTATTTTTGCCTGGGAAATCCCGTGGACAGAGGAACCTGGCGGCCTAAGGTCCATGGGGTCGCAGAAGAGTTGGACATGACTGAGTGACTAAACAACAGTAGAATGGGTAACTGAGTAAAGGGACCTATCCCAAACTGAATAATTCCCGTGAGCTGTTTTATTTCTGGAGAGGATTGCTTTTCTTCCACTCCGGTGGTGGTGGGACAGTAAGTTCGTTTGGCTGTCAACTGATGGAATACCTATGCTGCTCCAGGCACAGTGCAGGATTCTGGGGAAACAGTAGTGTTTGTTCTCGGGAATGCTCTTAGGACATGCTCAGGACATGATCTCTAATCTGAGTGCTGGCTCTGCACCACCTGGCACCTCCAGAAAATGCAGAGGTTGTGGCTGCTTCATCGTCACCTGCTGACAACTGGCAGGCATGTGCCCATCTATCTGGCACAACACCCAGTGCCTGTGATCAGACCCGAGCCATTGGGTCTGCGTTTTGTTTCCGCCAGCATGGCAGTGGCTTCCTGTGATAAGCTCCATCTTGGCTGGGATGCGTCCTTCCCTGCGGTTGGGATAACAGCCTCCTGGCGATGGTGTTTAATCTTAGGAGAGGTGGGGCCCCCAGGGAAAGAATGCTGTCTCTCACTGTGTGCATCTAGGATTAGGCAGAGCTGCCTGCTGCTAACACAATTAGGTGAGGGCGAAGGCTGATCCCTGGGACAGGATTCATGGCGCTGAGCTTCCTGTGTGCCCCCAAGAAGGCCTTGCTCCTTGTCACAGCTTCTTACAGTTGAAGGGGGCTCCTGACAAAGTGAAATGAGACAGAGTCAAAATACTGACCTAGGAGTCAGGTAAACTAGTTTAGCAGACTGACCTTGAACAAACCTCAAAGCCCCAGTTTCCCCATCTGTAAACTTGGGGTGCTAATGATATCTACCTCATTACCTTTGGTGAGGATGGACTAGGATAAAGCTCCCAGACCCCTGTCAGATACTGAACACACAATAACTCTGAGGTCAAGTTGCCATGTTACAGGTGAGGAGCCTGAGGCCCCCACTGACATTGGTCAGAATGAACTCCCTAGAATTCCTCAGTGCAGGAGTCTGGGGTGAAACTTGGCTTTCCCTGCCTCCAGCACTGGGCCACGAATAAACCAGTCTCCTTCTCTGCTGGATGGGGTGGTGGCCTGTGAGTCCTGTTACCTGGCCTGGAGGCAGAGGATGAGGAAGGACTGGGGTAGGTCTGCAACAGATGTCAGAGTCTAGAGGTGCTGTGTCCATCTGGACCACTAACTGGGCCCCACATCACTTGAAGGTCAAACTGAATTTCCTTATCTGTAAAATAAGGTGGCTCAGACAGTAAAGAATCTGCTTGCAATGGGGGAGCCTGGGGTTTGACCCCTGGGTTGGGAAGATCCCCTGGAGAAGGGAATGGCAACCCACTCCAGTGTTCTTGCCTGGAGAATTCCATGGACAGAGGAGCCTGGCAGGCTATAGTCCATGTGGTCTCAGAGTTGGCCACAGCTGAGTGACTAACACTTGACTGGCCCTTCCAGCTCTAAAATTTTTTTAAGAAGCCTGGTGGAGGAAGCAGAGAACCAGAAGGAAGAAGGGGAGGAAACATACCAATATTATCTGATAAAAGACTAGAATTTTCTAAATCCTGACTACATATCAGTTGCAGATGTGACTGGTGATGGAAGTAAAGTCCGATGCTGTAAAGAGGACTAGGAACCTAGGACATAGGAACCTAGAATGTTAGGTCCATGAATCAAGGCAAATTAGAAGTGGTCAAACAGGAGATGGCAAGAGTGAGCATCGACATTTTAGGAATCAGCAAACTAAAATGGACTGGAATGGTTGAATTTCACTCAGATGACCATTATATCCACTACTGTGGGCAAGCATCCCTTAGAAGAAATGGAATAGCCATCATAGTCAACAAGAGAGTCTGAAATGCAGTATATGAATGCAGTCTCAAAAATGACAGAATAATCTCTGTTCGTTTCCAAGGCAAACCATTCAATATCATGGTAATCCAAGTCTATGCCCCAACCAGTAATGCTACAGAAGCTGAAGTTGAATGGCTCTATGAAGACCTACAAGACCTTCTAGAACTAACACCAAAAAGGGTGTCCTTTTCATTATAGGGGACTGGAATGCAAAAGTAGGAAGTCAAGAGATACCTGGAGTAACAGGCAAATTTGGCCTTGGTGTACAAAACAAAGCAGGGCAAAGGCTAACAGAGTTTTGCCAAGAGAACGCACTGGTCATAGCAAACACCCTCTTCCAACAATGCAAGAGAAGACTCTACACATGGACATCACCAGATGGTCAATACCAAAATCATATTCATTATATTGTTTGCAGCCAAAGATGGAGAAGCTCTATACAATCAGCAAAAACAAGACTGGGAGCTGACTGTGGCTCAGATCATGAATTCCTTATTGCCAAATTCAGACTGAAATTGAAGAAAGTAGGGAAAACCACTAGACCATTCAGGTATGACCTAAAAGTGGAAGTGACAAATAGATTCAAGGGATTAGATCTGACAGAGTGCTTGAAGAACTATGGATGGAGGTTCATGACATTGTACAGGAGGCAGTGATCAAGACCATCCCCAAGAAAAAGAAATGCAAAAAGGCAAAATGGTTGTCTGAGGAGGCTTCACAAATAGCTGAGAAAAGAGAAGTGAAAGGCAAAGGAGAAAAGGAAAGCTATATCCATCTGAACGCAGAGTTCCAAAGAACAGCAAAGAGAGATAAGAAAGCCTTTCTCAGTGATCAGTGCCAGGAAATAGATGAAAAAAATAGAATGGGAAAGACTAGAGATCTCTTCAAGAAAATTAGAGATACCAAGGGAACATTTCATGCAAAGATGGGCACAATAAAGGACAGAAATGGTATGGACCTAACAGAAGCAGAAGATATTAAGAAGAGGTGGCAAGAAAACACGGAAGAACTATACAAAAAAGATCTTCACAAGCCAGATAATCATGATGGTGTGATCATTCACCTAGGGTCAGATATTCTGAAATGCGAAGTCAAGTGGGCCTTAGGAAGCATCACTACGAACAAAGCTAGTGGTTGTGATTGAATTCGAGTTGAGCTATTTCAAGTCCTAAAAGATGATGCTGTGAAAGTGCTCCACTCAATATGCCAGCAAATGTGGAAAACTCAGCAGTGGCCACAGGACTGGAAAAGGTCAGTTTTCATTCCAATCCCAAAGAAAGGCAATGCCAATGAATGTTCAAAGTACTACACAATTGTACTCTTCTTACACATTAGCAAAGTAATGCTTAAAATTCTCCAAGCTTGGCTTTAACAGTACATGAACTGTGAACTTCCAGATGTTTAAGCTGGATTTAGAAAAGGCAGAGGAACCAGAGATCAAATTGCCAACAGCTGTTGGAACTTCGAAAAAGCACGAGAGTTCCAGAAAAACATCTACTTTACTTTACTGACTATGCCAAAGCCTTTGACTATGTGGATCACAACAAACTGTGGAAAATTCTGAAAGAGATGGGAATACCAGACCACTTGACCTGCCTCCTGAGAAATCTGTATGCAGGACAGGAAGCAACAGCTAGAACTGGACATGGAACAACAGACTGGTTCCAAATTGGGAAAGGAGTTTGTCAAGGCTGCATATTGTCACCGTGCTTATTTAACTTAAATGCAGACTACATCATTTGAAATGCCAAGCTGGTTGAAGCACAAGCTGGAATCAAGATTGCTGGGAGAAATAGCAATAACCTCAGATATGCAGATGACACCACCCTTATGGCAGAAAGCGAAGAAGAACTAAAGAGCCTCTTGATGAAAGTGAAAGAGGAGAGTCAAAAAGCTGGCTTAAAACTCAAAATTTAGGAAATAAAGATCATGGCATCTGGTCCCATTGCTTCATGGCATATGATAGGGTAATAATGTAAACAGTGACAGACTTTATTTTCTTTGGCTCGAAAATCACTGCAGATGGTGACTACAGCCATGAAATTAAAAGACGCTTGCTGCTTGGAAGAAAAGCTATGACCAGCCTAGATAGCATATTAAAAAGCAGAGACATTACTTTGCCAACAAAGGTTTATCAGCCAAAGCTATGGTTTTTCCAGTAGTCATGTATGGATGTGAGAGTTGGAGCATAAAGAAAGCTGAGTGCCAAAGAATTGATGCTTTTGAACTGTGGTGTTGGAGAAGACTCTGGAGAGTCCCTTGGACTTCAAGGAGATCAAACCAGTCAATCCTAAAGGAAATCAGCCCTGAATATTCATTGGAAGGAGTGATGCTGAAGCTGAAACTGCAATACTTTGGCCACCTGATGCAAAGAGCTGACTCTTTGGAAAAGACCCTGATGCTTGGAAAGATTGAAGGGGGGAGGAGAAGGGGACAATGGAGGATGAGGTAGTTGGATGGTATCACCAACTCAATAGACTTGAGTTTGTGTCAACTGCGGGAGTTGGTGATGGACAGGGAGGCCTGGTTTGCTGCAGTCCATGGGGTTGCAAAGAGTTGGATATGACTGATCGACTGAACTGAACTGACCACACATCAGGGATTGTGCTGGCCACCAGGGATACATCAAACCAAAACATCATCTGTTTTCTAGGGGCTCCTGGACAGTGGGGTCAGGTGGGCAGCAGAGATGCAGAGAGACATGCAAATAAATGAGAATCTGTGTTGATCTGTGCCTTAAGAGAAATACGAATGTTGAGTGGTGGGCCTCAGACGAGGCTGTCATTTGCTGTCATGTGGCTACCTGTTCGCCTGCAGAACCATCAGCATACAAGGAATGACTGAATGTGGTGCAGTGAAGGGGAGCCAGAGCCCTGCATGTGGGGATGGGGAGCTTGTGGTTGAAAGGGCAGGTTCAGGAAGGTTGAGTGGGAGGGGCAGCATGGTTTACATTCTTCTAGTTAGAAACCATCAGAAACTCCACTGAGAGGGGCTCTCTCAGCTCTAGAACTTATTGGTGTCTCCTCTTGCAAAGGGGAACATGAGTTATACCTTTCAGTGGTACCTTTCTGTCCTCTTGGTTTCCAAAGTGTGGCAAGACCCAAACCCAAAGTATTTGCACTAAAGTTGTTAATTTTAACCAAGTGGTAGAATATAATCAAAATGTGAGATAGCTGAAATGCTGCCAATTTTTCTTCTCTTTTAGGTTGTTTTCTGTCCTTTTAGACAAAGTTCTGTTGAAAACCTGGCGAACGTGTGACTGTAGGTGGGGGACGTGACACTTTCGTGGACCTACTATGTACCTGGGCCTCTGCTAATTAATTTCATGGAGCAAGCTTCCTTGAGCTCTTAAGATTGTTAAAATACAGTTGCAAACCCCAGAAGACTTGGGAGTGATTTCTGAGTGGTGGGAGGGCGAGGGAGGCTTTGAAGCCATCCTATTTGAACACTTAGGCGGCTAAGTGCAACTCTTCAAACACTTCACGTGTCTTCAATGGTCCAGTGTAAAGGATATTCAGGAACATAAATCCCTGCTGGTAATGGGATAAAAACCCCTTTATTTCCTCCCTAAATATTGATTTAGAATAATAGCTTGTTTTGAACTTTCTCCCAGCAAATTAATTTTTAATTTAGAAAAGTACCTCTAGGGAAAACTTAGCATATAGGTACAATTTTGGAGGTGTGTCTCCTTATAGAAATCAAAAAGGGGGAAAAAGGTAAAGACATTACTCTAATTAGAATGTGCCCTCCCCCCACACCTCCCCTGAGATTAATCCACTGACACATGATTTTGAGTATCTTTGTAAGACTTTGTGCTAGAAACTGAGGGAGAGACTACAATTTAGCTTCTGTCCTCTAGGGTGTGTGTGTGTGTGTGTGTGTATTTATTTATATATGTATGTGTGTTGTGTTTCATGGGAAAAGAAGATGAGATTTTTTTTTTTTCCCAGAAACTTTGTTTTGAGGAGAGAGAAAGGATGATATTGGGCATAGCCGAAGAGCTCTGGCCTAAAAGTCAACAACCTTGCACTCTTCTCCTAACCCTGCCTTTAACAAGCTGTGTGACAGCAGATAAGACCTTTGCCTTTTCTGACTCTCAGGTTCTTTTCTGCAGAGCAGTGGGACTGGAGACCAGCAGCATCTCCATCACCTGGGAGCTGGTTTGGAAGGAAGGGAGAGCCTGAGGCTCCTCTCCAAGTCTGTTTGATCAGAATCTGCATTCTAACAAGACCTTCAGGTGACCTGTGTGAAAATTAAAGTTTACAGCATTGCTTTAAAGAATGATCCCTACTCTAATATTCTAGTATTTTGTGTTTTTTCCTAATATGTAGTAAAACCCATTTATGAAGAATTTATTCAGGACTGAGCCAGGCACTCTTGCCCTGCAAAAGTGTACTCTGTTAGAAAAAGATTTAAAGGCAGATAGATGGGCAAATAGCTATATATTCAGCTCCCAAAGCTATATATACATGTTTCTCTTTTGCCTTGTGTTTTAGATGTTGGCAGTATGGTAAGAGCAGTGAGAGGGGGGGAGAGGAGCTGGGAAGTCAGGGTGACTGAAGGTGGGGTTGGCATTGGACTGGGCCTTCTGAGCTGGCAGGTGGCACAGCCCCCAGCTCAGGTCCTCAGAATCTTCAGAAGGGTCTGAGGATCAAGCACCATCAATGATTGCAAAAGAATATTTCATGTTTTCAAATATATATGTATGTTGCTTTGATGAACTGAAAATAAATTCATAGTGACTTTCTGATAGTCTATGTTTTCCTAATGAATTGATCAGTCAGTCGCTCAGTCATATCCGCTCGGTCATGTCCAACTTTTGCGACCGCACGGACTGTAGCCAACTAGGCTCCTCTGTCCGTGGAATTCTCCAAGCAAGAATGCTGGAGTGGGTAGCCATTCCCTTTTCCAGGGAATCTTCCTGACCCAGAGATTGAACCTGGGTCTCCCACATTGCAGGCAGATTCTTTACTGTCTGGGCCACCAGGGAAGCCCAATTAATTGATACTAAATGTTAAATCTACTAGATGGGAGAGGGAGTCTCCATGAATTTTTGCATTGAAAGGAGTCTTCTCGCTTGAAACCAGTGGGAAGTACTGGAATAGGGAATAATAGTTGACAACAGGATGATGGAAATAACTAACTTTGAGAGCTTTCTCGATACCAGGCATTGTGCCTTATGTAAGAAAGGAGCTTAGGCATCTGCTCATAAATTTATGGATAAGGAAATGGTGGTATGGTGACTGGATTCAAGTCCTACCTTGAGGTAGTGATGAGTAGATATAGGACTAGATTCAGGCATCCTGGCTATTGGCCAGGTTTGTATCTGCTGCGCTAGACTTTGTGGCTTGTCGGTCTAGTGCGCTGTGGTAGAATGTGCAGGACTGTTGGGTAGAGAGGAGGAAATTTTCCTGTGTTCCTGTGGGAGTCACAGACTGGCAGAGTCTGGAGGGCCTCATGGCATCTGGGCTCCTCACTGTATTTACAGGTGAGCACGCCTGGTCCAGCGAGGGAAAGGTACTTGTCCACGGTCACACCAGCAGCTGGGTTATTTAGTTCTCCTTCTATCTGCAAGTTAGCTCTTTACAGATAAACTTTTTCACAAGAGCATTGGGTAAGTGAAACCAAGTGAATGTGTTTTCTCATATTGTATCTCAGATTTTTGTGAAGATTTATGTATCTTTTAAAGGGATTTAAAGTAGTCACTGGTAATTATAAGCACTCAAATGATTGTAATAACAATTTTTAGTTTATTATTTTTTAATCAAGTCCTATGTGTGAAATTTAGTAGCAGTTTTTTTTTTTTTTTAAACTGGAATTAATTACAGCCTTGAGTTTTCCTATCATGTTCTCTATCTAAATGATGACCTTTGGGAGGGCAGACTACCAAATTCTTATTCACTGAAAATAGTACCACGTGATCATTGGAAAACATATAGCATAAAGGGACAAAGTCACTGTTGGCCATTGGGGCAACTGCATCCATCTTATACCCACGACTAAGACAATCATTGAACAGAGAAGCTGTCTGCTAAGCAGTAGGTCTCCTGATCCTCAGAAAATAAGAATAGAAGAACCATTGTCCAGGAGGGTGTCAAGTGGTACAATTTTTACTGATCTAGCAAAGTGGAAATTAGGTTAGAATCAGGATCAGCTTTGTGGGCATGCAACCTGTGCACCTTGAGCCTGGTCCCTGCCCTCTGCCTCTGCAGTGGTTTAATGCTCTGCTGTTGCAGTCCTGAAATTCTTAATGTTATTTTGAACACGGGGACTTGCCTTTTTCATTTTGCTCTGAGCCTTGCAAATTATGTAACTGGTCTTGGTTAGAATAATTCAGAATCAGGACCAAGAGCCCCTGAGGAGCAAGTCAGTGGGGACTGCAGCCTTTTGGGAAGAGCTGGAGGGTGAGGAGGAGGCCTGACCTCTTGTGGTGGTATACCGGCTTGTGTGCTTGACAGACAGCCTGCGGTCAGGAAGGAGGGCAGGGTGGATCTCTCGCCGTCCCACTACTGCCTTGTGATGATAGACAGGTCACTAGCCTCTCGACCAGTCTCCTTTGTGTCCCCAGCCCCAATCACACATAGTACTTAGCCCATAGTAGGTACTAATACTTTGTGGCTGGTTACTGCTGTAATGCACCATTGGTAGATAAACTTTGAAAAAGTAGATTGAAGCTCTTTGTGTGAATTGCATTATAAGCTTTTCTATTTTCAGTGTTATCACTATACCTCATGTTTGGATGATCCAGGGGCCTTACATTAATTTCCCTGCCCGTGATCTCTTCTTTATATTAATCCAGCTAGCTAGATGACCTTTCCCAGATCCATCACCAGTAAACACATGACCTTAGACACATTTATTAAAGGTTTCTGTCTCAATTCCCTCATCTGTATAAAAAAAGATGATTATGTCTGCCGTTAAGGCTTTTAGGAAGTCTGGAGATAGTACAGTGTAAAGCCCTAGGAAGAATAGTGACTGGCACATAATATGTGGTCAATTAAGAGTAGTTTTTCTTCTTATAAAATTATAAGATTATATATATTTATATATAATGTATGAATGATATACAAACAGCTTTCATCATGTACTTGCCCTCCTCAAAAATATCTTCAGTGGCTCCCTATTTCCATGGCCATGGAGGGGCAAGCACTGCATAATTTAGCTGCAGTCTGCATTGCCTAACTTTTCCCGTTAGTATTCTAGAAGTTGCTAGAATATGAGAACTCCTTGGTCTGGAATTCTGTGTCATCTCTCCAGTGCCCAGGAGAGTGCTGGGCATATAGTGTCTGTGTGGTTGTTGACTGCTGACCACGATGTATTTCAGGAATGTACTGCGAGGCTGCTTGTTTTCCATCTGTTTATACCTCTTAGCTCCTTCAAATTGGAAATGGATTATGATTTTGCATTTGAATCAGGAGCAGGAAAAAACACCCATCCTTCATCTCCTGTTTTTGTTTTTGTTTTTTTTAAACAGCCACCGTCAGTCTCTACTGGGATTGTTTGTTTACATGTTTGACTCCCCTTCTGAGCTGTGAGCTCTGAGTAGGGAGGAATGGTGTTTAATTCACCTTTATATCTTCAATGCCCAGCATGTGGGGTCTGGCACAAATGAAAGAGACATTCATTAAATATTTGTCAGATCAATGAATATTGGAAAGCTCAAATTTTTATGGCAGACAAGGGAGATAGTGGGAGCCTTCTTTTTTTTACTAGAAAAACATTGTTTATTAGATCTGAATGGATCATTTAGAAAATATGCAGTTGGCTATCTTTTTTGGTCAAAGAAGAAAATCAGTATAAAATGCTTAATTAAAAGCAGAGGCTAACATTTCCCCTTTTAATGAAGGCAGGATCATGAGTATTTTCCTTTCCTTAGCCCAGATGGGCAGGCAGCCAGGCCCAGAGACAGGGCTGCTATGCAGACAGATAAGAAGGTTTGACATTACGAGGACTGGGTCCTGGGGTTACCCTGGGTCCATCTTTGCTTCAGTGTTTCTCCTCAGGGATGTTGAAAATTTGAGAGGCATTACTTCCTTTAAGATACTCCAAAGACATTGCCAACTGCTTAACATGTTTTGCTTTGTTACCTATAAGATTACCATTTGTTTGTGAACTTAAAATGGCAGGTTTTGCAGGAGTATGTTCTGAATTTGAAGTTCAAAATCCCAAGAGGTGTGGATCTTTTTTCTTGTTCTTCTTGGTGCTCCTGGGTTGGGCCCTTAATCAATGGGATGCCTGGAGCTCTTTCCCACACAACATCTGCAGGGTGGGTCCTGACCTGGGTGTAAGAAGCTGATGAGGACCTGCATTTAGGGAGGCAAGGAGGACAGTGATGTTCTGAATGATCTCTGAAATGAAATTCGGGCCCTCTGAGAAGGACAGTGAGTGAGTGGGCATGCTCAAGGACAGGACACTGCTGCTCATTGTGGTCTGAGGACCAGCAACATCAGCATCGCCTGGGAGCTTGTTAGAAAGGCAGGGTCTCAAATGCTACCCCTCCCACTGCCCCTCCCCCACACACTCTCGCCTTCTCTTATTAAATCAGACTCTGCATTTTACCAAGATTCCCAGGTGATCCGTATGCATATTAACATTTTAGAAGCACTGCTCTGCTGAGAAAGTCTTTCCTTGAAGTTTGATTGGCTTTTGGGGATTTTAGAATGTAGCATAATCCCTGATCCCAGAACTGTCTTAAATACCAGAACTGCCACCATGAAGGTATTACGTGACCCTTTTTAATCTTAGATTTTTTCATCAATGATATGTTTTGCTAATTTTTAATGTATTTTTGAAAAAGATCGATTTATTTTATTTATGGCTGCACTGCTGCGCACAGGCTTTCTCTAGTTGTGTCGGATGGGGGCTACTCTTGTTGCAATGCACAGGCTTCTCATTGTGGTCGCTTCTGTTGTTGCAGAGCATGGGCTCTGGGAACGTGGGCTTCAGTAGTTGCAGTGCACAGGCTCAGTAGCTGTGATGCGGGGCCTTAGTTGTGCTGCGGAATTTGGGATCTTCCCAGACCAGGGATCAAACCTGTATCCCCTGCCTTGGTAGGCAGGTTCTTAACCACTAGACCACCAGGGAAGCCCCTTTTGTGTAAGTTAAATGAAATAATGTAATGCTCTTAGCTTATAGCAGGATCTTAATAAATATTACTTGCTGATACTATTTTTTATTTGACTTTATTTTTAATATATTTTTATCAGGTTATTTTATCTGAACCCTAGTGCAAACCATTCAACTATTTATTATGAATGGAGAATAGCTGTGCTATCATTACTGAAATGTTGTAATTTTGCATTAATTTTGCCTTTTGCATGATGAATGAATGGCCTTAAAGAATCCATAGCTTCTGAACCTCAGAGTACTATGTGAAATATATGCTTCCAGAAAACTCCATCAAAACTTTTTTGAAAAAAAGTTTTGACCTACGACCCAGCAATTGTACTGGTAAACTTTTGTCCCAGATGTATGAAAACTTGCATCTCTGTGAAAGCCTGTGCATGATTGTCTATAATAGCATTATTTGTAATAGTCAAAACTTGGAAACAATTCAGGTGAATGGTTAAAGTGTGGTACCTCCATATCATGAAACACAACTCAGCGATAACAAGATGTGAACAGTGTCATGTGCAGCAACTAGGAGAGGTTTCATGGGAGTTATTCTGAATGAACAAAAACTAATCTTAAAAAATATGTGTGTATAACATTCTCAAAATAACAAAATTTTAGAGATGGAGAACAGATTAATGGTTGCCCGGCACTGGGGACGGGGTTGGGGATACTGTGAGCGGATAAATGGGATTATAAAATGGTAGCATGAGGACCTTACTCTGCATCTTGATTGTGATGTGGGTACATGAATTTACACATGAAGAAACTGCATAGACTATAATACACAGTCACAACTGGGCACACATAAAACTGGAAAAATCTGAGTAAAGCCTAGGGATATCCTGAAGTCAATTTCCTGACATTTGTCTTATGTTATAGTTTTATAGTTATGTAGGATGTCACCACAGTGGACACTGGGGGTGGGGTGGTGGGGTGGAGAACATGAGTTCTATTTCTGTGTTCTATTTTTGCAGCTTCCTCTAAATCTATGATTATTTTAAATAAAAAAGTATGGTGCTTGAATGGATGTTTATAGGCATATTGTGCTTTATTTTGCAGGTAGGTTTTTTTTTTTTTTTTTAAACAAATTGAAGGTTTGTGGCAACCCTGTGCTGAGCAAGTCTATCAATGTCTGCTTTCCAACAGCATGTGTTTACTTCCTATCTGTGTCTCATTTTTGGTAATTTTTGTAATATTTTAGACCTTTTCTTTATTATTTGTTATGGTGATCTATCATCAGGGATCTTTGATGTTACTATTGCAGAAACTACAACTCGCTGAGGGCTCAGATGATAAGCAGTTTTTTAGCCATAAAGTATTTTTCAATTAAAGAATGCACATTGGTTTTTTAGGTGTAGTATTCTAGACATTGGGAAACTGAAAAATCCATGTGACTCGTTTTATTGCAATATTCCCTTTATTGTGGAATCTGGACCCAACATGCTGTATCCCCAAGGTATGCCTGTGTTTGGAAAGCATCCTGCCCAGGACTAGCGAAGAAGCCTGGTGAAGCTGAGTAAATGAAGTACACAGACCTTTGTTCTGGACTGCCTTTTCCGTGCCCCTGGGGCAGGACTCTCCTCTGAGCGTGGAGTGGTCATGTCCTAGCCACACACTCTCCTCTTATAAGGAGGTGCCCCTATATCTATCACTCCCCAGGGCTATCTCTTGAGGTCACTACAGTGGACAGTGCTACAATTGAGTGCTCATCTGAAGGCATCCTAAGTAGTCTCCTGGACCTGAATGTTCCCTGAGGTGGCCCCACCTTGGGAATGCTGGAGACACAGTCTAGGGAGCCTGAGACCTTGTCCTTGTGGCTCAGCTCGCTCTTCACGTTTTCATATTAATGTGTCTTTAATGTGTCACCAGCTTTCAGCAGTTTCCTCTCAGTAATGCGGTTAGTCCTTGGGGAACATTCCATAGCCAGATGAACTTTAATCCCTGAATGCTCCAAAAGGGAGGGTTCTTGTTCCTCTTTTGAAGATTCTGTTCCCCCATAAGGAAAGTGCATGATTTAATTAATGGATGAAAGAAAAGGGCCCAAATGGAGCCAGAAAGAAGTCAGCAGCATTGCCACCCACCTGCAGACACACAATAAGATAAAAGAGCACCTGATTAGGGAGGGGAAGGACCCCCAGAGGGAGAGGATTGCAGCGCAGAGGTGGGAGGCCTGAGCTCTAGGACCAGCTCAGGTCATTGACTGTGTGACCTTGAAGCTCAGTTTCTGTGGGATTCTTTTTTTCTTCCTTTTAAAATGGGGATGAGAATATAGATCTTTTCTACCTCCAGACCCTGATGCTGGGAAGGATTGAAGGCAACAGGAGAAGGGGCCGCAGAGCATGAGATGGTTCAATAGCATCACCAGTTCAGTGAACATGAATTTGAGTGAACTCTGGGAGATAGTGAAGGAAGGGAAGCCTGGGATGCTGCAGTCCATGGGATCGCAGGAATTGGACAGGACATAGGGACTGAACAATAGCAAAACCTCCAGAAATGTGTAGATAACAGAAAGAGGAAAGGGGAGTCCACTGCCAAGTTGAAAATGCCCTACAGTGTAACATTTTATGCAGATAATGCACTACCTAGAATGAAACTGCCAAGACAGTTTATGAGAGGAAAGATGAGAGAATACTTGTTCTTGTTTCTTTAAAAAAAACAAAGCAAAAAAGATGCTTTCTTGCTAAAGATTAGTAATCTGTCTTGTCTTATAATGTTCATAATAAAATTATAGTAGTGGTTGTCCATCCATCTATAGGGGCATTTTTCCTCATATAAGATGCTTGTGTCCTTGGCTTATAAGTAAGGCACACTGTGCTGGTCTTTGGAGACTTAGAACATAGTAAAGGTTCTAAGGCCCTGCAACAGAAAAATCTGTTTGACTTTGTTTAGTCTAGTAATTCCTTAGTGTATTACCAGTGGATCCCCTTCCTGCCCCCTGACTTTCTCTTAAGATTTTTATATACCTGGATTAAGTACCCTGGACTAGCATTCAGCTCAGCAATACTTTGAAATGAGTTCTTGAGGGGTTAGCTTGTTTGTGCCTTTCATATGTTATACATTTTGTAAATAATTTAGTTTTTCTTTCTCTACCTTGGCTTCAAGGAAACTCAGAGAAAATTCATAACTTCCATTTTAGAATATTGTGACCTTCTTATTTTTGTACTATAGTTTCCTGGTTTTATTTCCTTGTCTTATTGATATATTTACGGGCCCTGACTTAAAATGCTGGTTATTATCTTTTTTGTTATATTGTAAGCAACTTTAAATTTTTTCTGGGTAAGATGGGCTATGAATATAAAGAAACAACAAACTACTACTACTAATATAAATAATCTAAAAATGACACTAACTGGTCTTTACTGAGTAGTAAACACTAAAAAAAACAGTGTTAAAAACAAACACAGTTATTTGTAAGGGCAGTGTACTGGGTCCTTTGCATAAACAACTTCTTTATTTGATCGAAGTGTTCCTTGATTTTATCCTAAGAAGTTTCAGATCTCAGGAGTCCAGTTTAGAGTCTCAGAATCTTACAATTAGGAGGGACTTTCGAGAGCATCCAACCTTAAGAAATAACCCTGAGGGAGGTGAAAGTCTAACCATCCAGGGCAGATGGTCTTCTGAGGTTCTCCATGGCAACCTGCAGCTAATCTCTGCCCTTCTGCCACTTCTGGGAAAATTGCTTTAGGGAAATGCAGTTTTAACTGGGACCATGAAATCATTAATGATAGGAAAGGTGGGGTTTGGGTGGCTTGTATTTGGAATGTGGAGATTCAGTGGCTGTCTCTCTTGGGGAGCCGCTGCCGCATGCTCGGATTATCTAGGACGATTTCTGCTTGATGAAAGAAGAGGGTAGGATCTTCCTCCACCCAGTTGGGCTCTGCAGGGCTCTCTCATGTATTGAGCTGGTACTAACATCTGTCTTCGTTCTCCTGCCTTCACAGTCCAACATCTCATTCAAGATCTGTCCTGTGGGCAGGAGGCAACTGATGTTATTCTTCCTCCTCTAGAGCCATTTCTGGCTGTCTTAGGCTTCAGAGAGCTTTTCCACATTTGGCACTGGGCTTTGCAATTCCTTACTGCATCACCCTTTCATGCGTTTGTGTTCTCTCGTCTCCTTGACTAGCCTGGACCCTCCTGAGGGCAGGGCTGATGCCATAGCCTCAGTTGTTTCTCAAGTCCAGTGCATATTGATCCTGGGTGGGGATATTTGCTGCTCCTGTTGATTGAGGTCAGTCCATAGTTTCTAAACATGAGCAGAATGCAGGGCTCTTTGCTGGTCTCTGGTAATACAAAGGTGCAGGGACACTTTTCAGGTTGTAGTAATAACTCTGAGCTCTTTGAGGGGAAGGACTAGGATTTATTCATCGCTGCCTCCCGTACCCAGCACACTGCCTGATGTACAGACGTGCGCAGAGGCTGCTACCTGTTTCTCCCAGTGCTTATAGCTGTTGCTGTGGTTGCTGTTCTCTTTTTCCTCCTCCCTCCCTTCTCTCTCTTCTCCTCCTCCATCTATAATAACAGGAGCTTTCTCTGGACACATTTCCCAGCTCTCCTTGCCGCTGAATATGGTCCTGTGACCAGGTTTTGGCCAAAGGAATGTGAGCAGAGGTAATATGTTTTAACTTCTGAGTTGTGCTCTTAGAAGCAAACAAGTGAGCCATCTCTTACTGTTTTTTCTCCTTGGGCTGGAATGTGTGTGGACAGTCTTCAGTTGTATGAGTAAAGGTGACACTTTCAGAATGGCAGAGCAATGAGATGGAAGAATTCTGGGTCCTTGTTACCCTTGAGTTGTCTGAAGAGTAAACACTGTTTAAAAAAAAAAAACAGTGCTAAAAATAAACACAGTTATTGGTCAGACACTGTACTGGGACCTTTGCATAAACAACTTCTTTATTTGATTGAGATATTCCTTAGTTTTATCCTAAGAGGTTTCAGATCTCAGGAGTCCAATTTAGATTCTCAGAATCTTACAATTAGGAGGGACTTTTGAGAGCGTCCAACCTTAAGAAATAACCCTGAGGGAGGTGAAAGTCGTCATCCAGGACTGAAAGTTGTTCAGTCCTGTCCGACTCGTTGTGACCTCATGGACTGTAGCCCTCCAGGCTCCTCTGTCCATGAGATTTCCCAGTCAAGAGTGCTGGAGTGAGTTGCAGATTCCTGTTCAAGGGGATCTTCCCAGCTCAGAGGTTGAACCCGCTTCTCCTGTGTTGCAAGTGGATTCTTTACCACTGAGCTACCTGTACTGAATAACTGGACTTTTTATTTCAAAAAGAGTGTGTATGAGAAAGAAACTTCTACCTTGTTTAAGTTTTTGTAATTTTGGGTTTCTTGGTACAACAGTCTGTTTTGTATTCTAGTTAATTTAGTAATTAATAGTTCTATTCTAATTAATTCAGTAATCAGTAATTGTATTCTAATTAATTCAGTAATTTGGTGTTTAGTAAATGGCTGGTGCATCAATGAATGAATGAATGAATGAATGAATACTTGCCTTACCTTTATTACCATATAGTTTTAGTAGCAGCCCAGTGCACACATTTATGTTGGGAAAGAAAGTCTCTCATGTGACTTTCACCTACATTTCACTGGCCAGAACTGTGTCAGATGCAGAGGAGGCTGTAAATTTGAGTTTCACTTTCTAGTCTCTATAGATAAAGAGGCTAAAAAGGGTGTAAGAGAGGGGAGGAATCAGTAAACCAATCTATAGTGCCTCTCAGCCACATAGCTTTGACTTATATTGTTTAGAAGTACAGGACTTAAATTTTTTTTTTTTTTAATTTAAAAGAAGTATATAAGCCACATAATTTGAGTATTGCCAGGAAGAGATATGGTTCTTATCCCAGATGAACCGGATTCTAGGAAGATAAGATGTCTTCAAAAGAACACAGATAATTATCAGTAGGGACCCTGGGGCTAGATGTGGTCCTCCTGTCATACAACTTGATCCACGGCCACCTGGAACTGACTACAAAGGGATATTGATGCCAAGGCCACCTGCTGGATTCAGTGTCTTAAATGCTTTCTTTGGAGCCATAGCCAGTCCTGGATCTGACATTGCAGTGTCTGCAGGTGAGCTGGAAAAGGTAGTGTCAGGGCCATCAAAATTATTCAGCAGATACTTATTAAGCACTTCCACTTACCAGCCTAACTGGGCTGTGGGGACCCAGAAACATGCTCTCTGCCATCATGAGGGAGATGGAAAGACAAACTGATGACCACAGTGTCACGAAGGCTGTGTATGGAATGTCTATACATAATGGGAGCAAAGGAAGACAGAACGTCTTCCAGAAAGAGCAGCAAGATATTTCACCTGAAGCTGAAATATCTCTATTTCAGTGCAAAAGAAACTCCAAAACATCTGAGTGGATCTCAGACACCTGGTCTGCTTCCAAGTTGTGTTTGAATTAGCATCTTGTGTGTCACATGTGCATTGTACTTGTTACTCTGTGGGGAATGTTTCAAAGAAGTCTTGAATTGAGGCACTGTCCCTCTTTGTGGCTAGATTAGGCACTTCAGAAAACCCGAGACCACTTCCAGTCTGACTCTTAGGCAGTGGGATCCTGGAAGGCCAAGTTTCATCAAATGAGTTTTTCTTCTTTTAACTAAAGAGAGAAATTTGCTCCTGAGTATCCTTCACTTTAGGCGGTGGGTATGGAATCCAGAAAGTATCTGTGTAAGAAAATCTTGATAAACTAAAACTATCTCCTTATACCTTTCCATAGGCAAGAATACATTAGACATTTAGCGTTTTACACTTAAAAGATTTTCTTAAAGCAAGGCACACAAGAAGATCAAAGAAGGTCCTCTGATATGCTGACAAAGAAGGTACAGAGAGCTCAATGATGGTTAACTCATCTTAGCAGGGGAAGTTTCAGAAAACGAAGAAAACTCATCAACAGTTTAATTCACCAACTCTTGGATTCCAATGCTGCAAACAGACTGGATGCAGGCAACTTGCCCAGGTTCCATGGAGCTTAAAACCAGGTGTTTGTGTAGGGGGGGGAAAAACATTCAAAATTTATTCAGGAAAAATGTATTCAATTAAGACAAGAGAAGCCCATTTTGAGAATTTAGTACATATGTTCATTTTATAGGTGTGCTGGGAAATTATTAGCAGGTGAATGGATTTGGTCACAAAGCCTTTGGGTTGTTTTGGAGGAAGAATGTTGCTTCTTGGGAAGTGGCCAGAGGAGTCGAGAGATGTTTTGGGAACATTTTCTATTCTCCTTTTTGTTGATGGCTTCCTAGCTGTCTTGGAGTGGGAAATGGCAACCCACTCCAGTATTCTTGCCTGGGAAACCCCATGGACAGAGGAGCCTGGTGGGATACAGTCCATGCGGTTGCAAAGAGTTGGACATGACTGAGCAGCTGAGCACGTCCTAGTAGTCTAGTCCTGAACTTCCTCTCCTGTGTATTAGGAAATCATGTAGAAATAGAAGGTATGCTTCACTACTTAACCATGTCCACAACCAGTGCCGAGTTCTGGAGATGAAAAGGCACAGTTCCAGTCTTTAAAGTGGAGTGGGCACACACACATATAGTGTAAACAGTGTAATATAGCAATAGATGGTATTAGTGTTGTGATTTTGGAGGACTAGTTGTCTTGAGAACGTCATAGAGAAGATGGAACTTAAACTGGATGTTAAAAGTCTTGAAGGTGATTTCCAGGAAAAAGAGATAGGAAAGGACAACTGGGTGGAGGAATCAGCCTGTGCAAAGGCATAGAGGTGTAGAATAGACGGCACTCTTGGGGGAATAGCTGGTGGTTCATTGAGCTGGAGGAAGGGTTTGGGGATGTCTTTGGAGGGTGTTTTAGGGTGATGCTGGACTACAGGGCTACCCAGGTGGTCCAGTGGTAAAGAACCTGCCTGCCAACATAGGAGATGCAAGAGATGTGGGTTCGATCACTGGATTGGGAAGATCCCCTGGAAGGGGGCATGGCAACCCACTCCAGTATTCATGTCTGGAGAATTCCATGGACAGAGGAGCCTGGTGGACTACCGTCCATGGGGTCACAGAGTTGGACATGACTGAAGCAACTTAGCACTCATGATATCCTAGCCTGGGAAATCTAAACTTGAGTTTAAATCTAAACTAAATGAGTTCTCTGTACTCATTGAGGGGCAAAGCCATCCAGAAGTCTGGATGGCTCAAGTAGTTGGCCTGGGAAGAAGAATTGCCTTGCCTTTGGCTCTGCCTCCTCAGGTCCAGTAGTAGTAGTGTTAGTCACTCAGTCATGTCTGACTCTTTGTGACCCCATGGACTGTAGCCTGCCAGAATTCTCTGGCAGGAGAATTGGAATTCTCTAGGCAAGAATAATGGAGTGGGTTGCCATTCTCGCCTTCTCCAGGGGATCTTCCTCAGGGATAGAACCCAGAACTCCTGCCATGAAGGCAGATTCTTTACCATCTGAGCCACTAGGGAAGCCCAATACAAGTCTGATCTGAGCAGGAAGAGGAAGACACCTGTGAGTGCAGACACTGGGAGAAAGAAAGTTTTCCCTGACCAGGAATCAAACCTGGGCCATAGCGGTGAAAGCACTGAATCCTAGCCACTAGACCACCAGGGAGCCTCAGATCCAAGTTGGAATCAATTCCAATAAGTAAAAGCTTTCAGGAAGTAAAACAAGACTCTTTCAGATTGTGTGTAGGGTCATGCCTGACTGTTTGCGACACCGTGGACTCTAGTCTGCAAGACTCCTCTGTCCATGGAGTTTTCCAGGCAAGAATACTGGAGCGGATCGCCATTTCCTACTCCAGGGGATGAAATTTCCCGACCCAGGGATGAAATTCATGTCTCTTGCATCTCCTTCATTGGCAGATGGATTCTTTACCACTGAGTCACCTGGGAAGCCGTCTTTTAGATTAGAGTTGGCAACCTAAAGCCTCCAGGTCAAATGTGGCCTGTGGCTTGTTTTTGTAAATAAAGTTTTATTGGAACATACCCACACACATCCATTTATACATTGTCTATGGGGGTTTCTACGTTACAATGCTGGAGTTGAGTAGTTGCAACAGGGACTGTATGGCCTCAGTCAATTCAGTTTAGCCATTCAGTAGTGTACAACTCTTTGAGACTCCATGGACTGCAGCACACCAGGCTTCCCTGTGCATCACTAGCTCCTGGAACTTACTCAAACTCACGTCCATCGAGTTGGTGATGCCATCCAACCATCTCATCCTCTGTCGTTCCCCTCTCCTCCCACTTTCAATCTTTCCCAGCATCAGGGTCTTTTCAAATGAGTCAGTTCTTCGTATCAGGTGGCCAAAGTATTGGAGTTTCAGCTTCAGCATCAGTCCTGTATGGTCTGCAGTGGCTCAAATACTTACTATGTGGCTCTTTATAGAAACATTTTGCTAATTCCTATTTTAGATTATAAGGTCCAGGAGGGCTGGAAACATAGCTTAGACTCACTATGTTTTGGCTGAATGAATAAATGAATGGATAAATGGAGAGAAATTCTGAATTTGTTAAGTACATAACTTGACAATGAACTTTTTGTGACACTTCAGGTCCCAGTTTCCCTTTAAATAAAATAAGAACAGGAATACTTATGAAATAGGCAGAACTTAGGAGGATTATTTCCTATAATACAACTTTAAGTGTTTAAATGCCATTAAAAATATAACTACCATCTATTAAGCTTTATGTGTGTTGAGTGCTCTATTAAGGCCTTAATTTTTATTGCCTCATTTAATTCTCATACCACTTACTATGAGGGAGGAATTATTGACCTCAATTTATAAATGGAGGAATTCAGCCCAGAGAGGCAAAGTCATCTGCCAAGGTCACACAGCTGGGAAGGGATTGAGCTGTGTCTAACTCCAGTGTGACTTGTTCTGAAACCTTTCCACCAAGTCCCACTGCCTCTGAATGTTGTTAAGTGCTCCTTCTCCTTTTTGAAATAAGAGAAGCAGATATTGGTCTTGGGGGTCTCGAGACATGGAATAGTAAAATGAAAAAGAAAAAGATTGGTTTTAGATTTTTTCTTTTTTTTTAAATTGAAGTTTAATTAATGTACAACTTATTGTATATGTTATAGGTGTACCATATAGTGATTCACCAATTTTAGAGGTAATACTTCGTTTATAGTTATTATAAAATCTTGGTTATATTCCTTGTGTTGTACAATATATCCTTGTGGTTTATTTTCTACATAATAGCTTGTATTGCTTAATTCCTTTCCCCTGTATTACTCCTATCTCCTTCCCTCTCCTCACTGATGACCATTAGTTTGTTCTATATATATGCAAATCTGTTTCTTTTTTATTATATTCTCTAGTTTGTTGTAATTTTTAGATTCCATATGTAAGTGATATCATATGTTATTTGTTTTTCTGTGTCTGACTTATTTCACTTATCATAATACCCTGAAAGTCCATCCATGTTGTCACAAGGTTACAAGTGGCAATGTTCCATGTTTCATTCTTTTCTATGGGTGAGTAGTATTTCATTGTGCGTGTGTGTGTGTTTATGTATACCACATGCTACCTGGCTTCAGATTATCCTACAAAGCTACAGTCATCAAAACAGTATGGTACTGGCACAAACCCAGACACATAGATCAATGGGACAGAATAGAGCCCAGACACAAACCCACATACTCATGGTCAATCTGTGATAAGGTAGGCAAGAATATACAATGGAAAAAAAACAGTCTCTTCAGTAAGAGGTGCTGGAAAAACTGGATAGCTAGATCTAAAAAATGAAATTAGAACATTCTCTAATACCATATACAAAAATAAACTCAAAATGGGTTAGAGACCTAAATGTAAAATCAAAAACTGTAAAGCTCCTAGCAGAAAACACAGAACACTCTGATGTAACTCATAGCACTATTTTTTTGGAATTGTCTCCTAACACAGAGAAAATAAAAACAAAAATAAACAAATGAGACCTAATTAAACATAAAAGCTTTTGCACAGCAAAGGAAACCATTGACAGAATGAGAATGTCCTACTGAATGGAAGAAAATATTTGCAAATGATATGACCAATAAGGGGTTAATATTCAACACATATCAATAGCTCATGCAATTCAACATTAAAAAAAAAAAGACCAAAACAGCCTGATTTAAAAATGTGTAGAAGACTTAAATAGATATTTTTCCAAAGAGGACATGCTGATGGCCAAAATGCTCATGAAAAGATGCTCAACACCATTAGTCATCAGGAAAATACAAATCAAAACCACAGTCAGCTATTTCCTCACACCTGTCAGAATGGCTGTCATTAAAAAGAGCACATATAACAAATGTTGGTGAAGGTGTGGAGGAAAGGGAACCCTTGTACACTGTTGGTGGGATGTAAATTGAAGCAGTCACTGTGAAAAACAGTATGGTGGTTTCTCAAAAATTGATTTAAAAATTTTTAACCTTTTAAATAATTTAGACAACAATAAGGTTACTCATCTTTAAAAGCACACTCTAGTAAACACTCCTCCTAAAAATTCAGCTCAGTTATGTTATATAAAGAAAGCTAAATAAAAATCATGTTTTTCCCTTGGAAAGATGAGTCCTGGTTAAGTTTTAGGGATTTGGAAACTTTTCATTTGTTTAGCAATGCTGTATGTAGTGGTAAGATGCATTTAAATGCTGCCTTGTTCTAGAGACCTTTTGCCCCATTTGAAAGGGCCTCTCTTCGAATCATGTGCCCAGCATAGTGCATACAATCAATAAACACTGACTGACTGATTGAATGAATGAATGCCTTTCAGTGCTTCATAGACACCGCCTTCCAGTATAATTGAATGTGTGTGTGAGTATGTCCTTACTTATTACAGAATAAGTACCAGTGCCCTTGCCACATCTTTTTCCCACTGCAGAACCTACCTACCACAGGGCCTGACACTAAATAGATGCTTAATAAACATTTCTGGCATTAAATTGATGGGCAGTCTATGCCCCAAAGCTTTGTGGACTGAAGGAATGACATGTGAGAAACTAATGTGAAGGTGAGATGGATTTCTCTCTGTAGCAGAGGAATGATTTAAACCCACAATTACTTTGAGGGTGAGAAGTCCAGTAAACAAAGACAGAAAAGTATTTGTTGCTTTAGAGAGAAAGCATATTTGTTTCTTTTATTCTGGAAAATATATTCATGAAAGGTCATTGAGCTTGCTATTTCCGCTCCCCTCCTTCCTTAGTTGCCAGTTTGTGGGTTTGTTTAACACAGATACTTGACTTTTATTTATTTTATTTTTTATAATTTTATTTATTTATTTGGCTATGCCTGGTTTTCATTGCTCCGTGAGCTTTTGTCTAGTTGCAGGGAGCAGGAGCTCCTCTTTAATTGTGACGCACAGGCTTCTCATTGCAGCGGCTTCTCTTGTTGCAGAGCCTAGCCTCTAGAGCTTTTGAACTTCAGTAGTTGTGGTGCATGGGCTTAATTGCCTTGAGGCATGTGGGATCTTCCCAGACTAGGGGTTGAACCCATGTCTTCTGCATTGGCAGGCAGATTCTTTACCACTGAGCCACAAAGGAAAATCCTATATTTAACTTTTATTTATTTATTTATTTTTCAAAAACCACAATGAGGTTTTTCACGCCAGTCAGAGTGGCTGCTATCCAAAAGTCTACAAGCAATAAATGCTGGAGAGGGAGTGGAGAAAAGGGAACCCTCTTACACTGTTGGTGGGAATGCAAACTAGTACAGCCACTATGGAGAACAGTGTGGAGAGTCCTTAAAAAACTGGAAATAGAACTGCCATGTGACCCAGCAATCCCACTCCTGGGCATACACACCGAGGAAACCAGATCTGAAAGAGACACGTGCACCCCAGTGTTCATCGCAGCACTGTTTATAATAGCCAGGACATGGAAGCAACCTAGATGCCCATCAGCAGACGAATGGATAAGGAAGCTATGGTACATATACACAATGGAATATTACTCAGCCATTATATTTAACTTTTAAATAAAGCTTTTATAATATATGTGGCCCTTAATCAGGATTTTTTCCCCATCTGTCCCTTCTGTTGCTGAATAATTTATCTCTTTTGTGCTCTACATATGACCAGTTATTTTGCATACTGTTTTGGATTGCTGAAGTGGCAACATCTGGAACAGTTCCTGTGACCATTTTAGCTTTGGGGAGTCAGGCAGCTGCCCTGAGACCTGTTTCAGTCAGGTTGAGGTCAGAAATGCTCATCTGCTTTTGTTTCCATGAAACAGGCTGTCCTGGAGCTCTGGGCAGACACAGGTATCTTCTGTGCCCTTCAATAAGCAGGCAAAATCATGCATCACAACCTTAGCCTGGTATGACCCCTTAGAAACAGGTTCCCCAGCTTTCTCACATGCTCGTTTTCTTGCTTTTTGTAGTTGCCTATGATTTTAGGCAACTCCTTTAGAAGACAAATGCAGCTCTTCAGGTTGCTTCAAGGATCAGGGCAGTGACTTTTTGCAGCCTCTTACTACTTCTGTATTTTATTGAAATGTCTCTATTTCCCTCAGCTAGGAGTTTGGATCTACTTTGCCCCGTTCCCCTCTCCACCAGCCTTTTTCCTCTCACTTAATTTGTTTCTGTCTACAGCTTTGATCTCTTTGGAGAAAAAGCATCAGGGCACTAGAGTATTATTACTGGCCTCTGTTTGTTTATTTTTGCAAATACAGTATAATTGGTAGTTGGTCTTTTGGCCAGCCTGATATCACCTGACCCTCAGCAGCCCTCGTTCCTACAGGTTACTCTATGGGAGAAAAATTAGCTTTACCCATTTTTGTTTTCATTGATGTTGGTGAGAGCCTTGAAGTGATGATGACTTTTTGGATGTGGAAAAAAGCAGAGCCAAGGGAATACCAATAATTATGCTAATCTGAGAGCATTAAATCTTCAAATATTATGCATTTTTGGATAAGCAATTCTGTTGTTTTTGAAGTGTGGTTGTCTTTTTGTTTCTTGGGTGGTGGCCTGTAATTTTGTATTAAAGGAAAAATACCTAATCCTTCTTTGTTGACTTGCTGTGGAAATAGGACTGACTTATTTCTTGTTTTCTTTTGTGTGTATGCATGCAAGATTTTTTTTGGAGTGTTCATGAAAGGAAGCTAGGAGGATGTGTGGGTCTAATAATATACTACTTTGTGTATGAAGATGAAACTAATAATAATAATAATGATAGCATCATCAAGGGTGAGAGACTTGTAACTTTCAAAGCATAATTTCTTTTATAGACTTATTTTTCTCAGTCAAAACAGTGATTTCAGCTACTTTCCCTATAGTGATGATGGATCTGTGAGAGCTTATCTGACTGTTCAGTTGAGTTTGAGAGATTCCATCCCAGAGGTTCTTAATTGGGGGGGAAGTACAGAATCACCTGGGGGCCTGCTGTACATCAGCCACGCATAGCTCCTGCTCAGGACCTACAGACACGGGCAGTACAGAGGGAGGGGAGACCTGCTTATTTGGAAAAACCTTCCTGGGTGATTAAGAGGCACTGCATCAGCCCACTCCCTCTGCTGGACCCCTCCAGGGATTGTGGTCATCTGTCATGGTGTGGGGAGAGTGGGGACACCATGCCATCTGTGCCTGGAAGCCAAGGAGAGTGATTACTCATCTGGGAATTATGTAGAACCCACAATAGCAATCACTCTTGGAACCTGGTCACAGGCAGAACTCTATTAACTCTTCTAAGCATTGAATATTTGCATTGTGCCCGGTGACTGTTCATAGAGGGTCCTTGCATATACTGTCTCATGTAACCGTTTAAACCAGTTCTATCACCAGAGAAATGTGTTAGCAGCCCCTTGAAAGAAAATGAGCCTTCAGCTAGATTCAGGAGATAGGATCTGAGGAGAGTGCCTTAATGGATTTTCACCAGTAAGGGTTTCTTGAACCTCGGTTTCTTGGTCCGTAGTATGGAGTTAATGCTATACACCTTACAGGACTGGGAAAGAAGTAAAGAGTCCATAATGCTATGGACTGGGGAAGAAATAAGAGTGATAGGGGCTCAGGTGCTGCCTCTGTTCCATGAACCCTTCCTTAGCCTCCCTGAGTAGCCTTGTCTTCATTTTCAAGATGAGGATAAGAATATGCACCTCCTAGGCTTGTTGTGAGGACTGCATGTGATTCAGTAAGAAAAACACCTTGCTTTCTGCTTGGTACATGGCAGATATTTAATCCATGGTAGGGATCTTCCTTGCTGCTTTGTATTACAGGACTCTGAGGATGGCAGGGATGTGTTTTGGACAGCTATCACCCTGAGAGGGTCTACCTCATGTCCTGCATTCCTATAGTGATAGTTATAATAATGGTAGAAAGAGCTCCCTTTTATTGAGTGATTTTATTGAGTTCCAGCCACTGTACTGGGCATTGGGCCTACGTGGGGAGAAAAAGATGGATGTGGTTCCTGACCTCACTGAGTGTAACAATGAGAAGACCCTAAAGAGAAAGTTTTCAAAGCATTACTCTTCTTTGTGTGTATAAGGGGAAAGCTTTAATGTAGTAGGATGGCTTCTAAATGTGTATTTCATAACATAGGGGGCAGAGTGTGGAACATGTCTACTGGGAGGAAACTGGACTTTTGCATTTCCTGCATGCTTGTGCTTTTCAGTTTGTGGCTATAATGCTGCCCTGACGGAGGTTTGGCAGTTAATATTTCCCAGGGCAGCACGATGTAAATGCCCTGTGGTCTGTACTTACTAGAAGGATATACCCAGGGCAGAGTAGGGGGGAAAGGACCATTTTCAAAGTCCCCCTTGAAGAATTTTGTTGAGTTTTATCTTGAATTTCTCCCCATCTCCTTCCTCAAACATTCCTGGTGCTTGATATGCATAAACTATGCCCATGTCTTGGAAAATTCAGGTTTGACCACCATAAATTGGTTCATATTTCCAGCAGGGCAGTTATTTAATTTCCTGTTGGAAGTCTACAAATGTTGGCACTGTTCACTCTTTGGCAAAGGACCAAAAACCAGTACAGTATCATTAGTCTGCTCTGGTGTATAGATTAAAGCACGATTGTCTTTAATAAGAGGCCATCCCTGTTTAGGATGGGGCTTGGGGGACTGCAAGGGCATGGGGAAGCATAATCGAGCTTTCTAATCAAAACCAAAGTGCAATGACTGGGATTCACTCATGAAAAGGGTTAGGAGGAGGGCAGAGCTCTGTTTCCTTGTCTTGATTTCATTTGTTTGGGTTATTTTTCTCTAGACCCTGGGAGAGTTTGGGAGGTTGAGACTGGCCAGGTCTGTGCCATACCCTCATTAAGGCTTCCCAGCTCCCTCCTCTTCTCTGGATGTATTGCTCCTGGGAGCCACCCATCTCCAGAGTGCCCCGGGGGAGAAACATGGAGTGTCTCCACAGAACCCACTGTCATAACTGCCATGAGGTAGAGCTGGTATTTACTTACTGAGGCTCTGAAATGGGTGAGGCGCTTTACATATATCCTTTCCAATTTTCACAATAACCCTGTGAGATATGAATTATTATTGCTGTATTGAGGATGAGACTGTTGAGGGGCAAAGAGAGTAAGTCATCTGCAGCCAGTGAGTATCTGAGCTGGGTTTGAACTCAGTGTGATCTCTCTGAAAGGTTGTTCCTCTTTCCATGTGCTGTGTCTGGACCCTAGCAGGGTTCTGAAGAAAGAAAGGGCTTGAGATTTTGGAGGGAAGGGTGAGCAGCTTGAAAATTTGGGGCTTGGAGGATTATTCCTAGATACTTCTTACCATGTTAGCCTTGTCTTTAGTTGGCAAGGATCCTTCAGTGTTGGCTCCTTAGTAGAATAAGCACAGAGACGTATTTTCCCCCCTCCAAACACTGTATCGTGAAAAATGTCATATATGGAAAAGCTGATGATGGTATATTCTTAAGTTCTGCCAGTTCTTCCTCTCTTCTCTGTACCAGACACCATGCTAACTGCTTTATTCACCTTAGCTCATTTATTCTTTCAGTATTCCCAATTTATAGATGAGCAGACTCTTTCACAGAGAGGTGAACTTCTTATTTCTCTAATTAGTAAATTACACAGCTGGGATTTGAACCTGGTGCGTGGAGACCGTGCTGTGGTATTTCTCTGCATTTCAATGAATTCTTCTCAGTGTTTCTGTTCTTTTTCAATATCATATTATTTAGAAAAACAGGGTCTAGATGGGAGGTCTTCAAAGGTTACTGATAAGGCAAAATTGCTAAAGCCCCAGAAATTGAAGGCTCCCAGAAGCTTCCAAAGAATCTCTGGAGCAAGCTGTAGTTTCCTTGAGCACCTCTGTCAGACCTTCTCTGGGGAAGGGGCAGTAGTTCTGCTCTCCCCAGAGTAGCCTTTGGAGTTTTTTTTTTTTTTTTAATGATTGACTCAACATCTTCCTTTTACATGTTAAAAAAATCCAAACTCTACCTTGGGTCATCAGAGTGTTAATTTTTTTTTTTTTTGATAGTGGGATCATCTTTGGCTTCCTCAGACCTCTAGATAGTACATCTTCCTTTCCTGGGACAGAAGGTGGTATTTGTAGGCACTGATTCATGGGAGCAGGTATCATAGTGTATGTGATTTTTGTAGGGGACCAAGCATGAATGATAATTGGTGCTTTTCAGCTTCTGCATGTTTGAGCCTGCTTCTTTACTGATTGGATGTTACCTTGAGCAAGTCAGGACTTCCGTGGTGGCCCACACTGTAAAGAATTTGTCTGCAATGCAGGAGACCCACGTTCCGTCCCTGGGTGGGGAAGATCCCCTGGAGAAGGGAATGGCTACCCACTCTAGTATTCTTATCTGGAGAATTCCATAGACAGAGGAAGCTGGCAGGCTACAGTTCATGGAACTGTAGCAAGTCACATAGCTTCTTAAACTCTGGGCCTCCCTGCAACAGTAATCATTGTCAGGAAGATAGATCCTTCCATCAGGAAATTTAATCTTCTTAAGGAGGCAGGACATATATTCATGGAAAAGATACTGCTGAAGAGGGAGGGCATAGCAACAGACAGGAATTGCTCTAGAGAGGCAGTGAAGAGAGAAGTGATTTGGTTGGCATAGTTGAGGGGAGGAAGAGAAAGTACCTGGGGCTTAAACTTGGGTTCAAATCTCAGTGCTGTCACTCAATAGGTGTGTAATTTTAGATTCAGTGGTCTTCAAGTTTCCACCATAAAATGCAGTTAATAACACCTGTATCAGTATCATTGCTAGGATTAAGCTTACATAACACATGTAGAGCTCCTAACATAGTAGTTCGTGTTGCTTGTGTTGTTCAGCCACAAAGTCATGTCCAGCTCTTTTGCAGCCCCATGAACTGTAGCCCGCCAGGCTCCTGTGTCCGTGGGATTTCCCAGGCAAGAATACTGAAGTGGGTTGCCATTTCCTTCTCCAGAGGGTCTTCCCAACCCAGGGATTGAACCCGTGTCTCCTGCATTGCAGGTGGATTCTTTAGCACTGAGCTGTTAGGAAAGCCAACCATCTCATAGTAGTTGGCAATTAAAAGATATCTCTTATGAGTAGGAAATGGGGGAAACTGAGGCAGGTCTTGATACCGGAACAGGATTTGGGTGTATGAAATGACCCAGTCCTGAAAGTATTTTAGAAATCACCATATCATCAAGAAGCATATTTGAAATCCCAGATTCTTCTCTTAATAAGGCATGCTTGTTTTATTTAAATTTGTTTGCTTGTTTGGTAAAATGGAAAGATGTCAACATGTCAGGCAATTGGGGGTTCTCTCCCTCCCACCCTCCTCACAGCCCCTGAAATCTATTGTAATTTTCTACACACCTGTTTGATTATTTAATGAAATCTATCTCTCCATACTGCAACAGGCACAAAGAACCAGTGTTCAGTAAGAATCAACATTGGAAATTGAGGCTATAATTGCACTATTGCATTTTTTTTTTTCTTTTTGGTGTTTTGTTTTTAGTTAGGAGGTCAGGAGGAGGGAAAATTGCTGCAGAAGAACTGAAATCCTGGTCTAGCACTCTGAGTGAATTTTTTCTTCCCTTTCTTCTATCCTACCTTGCAGTCATTTCCTCTGTGTGCGGATTAGGGTTTGATGTGAATTTTGACTTTCACTGAGATTAGTTCTTTTATGGCCTTGAGGAATGTGTGGATAAAGAACTTAAAACATATCAGGAGTTGACAGTAAAGTTCAAAAGTCAAATGAAAGTTCTAAATGTGTCACTTTCTTGGAGTGGTTCTGTAGTGGTAGTATTAGGACTTTATAAACATTTTCTCATATGATCTTTCTAACAACCCTTTGTTATAAGATAGGTATTATTTTTCAGTGTTATTAAGTCATTTGTTAATTTCTTGACAGGTATTGTTTTTATTGCTATTATACAGATGGAGACACAGGGGACATGGATGAGAGAATAACTTGTGTGAGGTGATGCAGCTAGGAATTACCTGGGATTTGAACCTAGTTCTCTGACTCCAAGCCCTTCCTCTGAGTCTAGGTGGAATGCACTCCATTACAGGCTTCTCTCCTGTAGCAGGTAATGCTTGTTTCTGCTTTGTGAGGAACCCCTGGGAGCAGAGGAACGGGAAAGAGGAATGCTTTGTATTCACTTTTCATCCAACTAAGCCTGTTTGTTTTTTATTTTTTTCAGTATTTTAAAATATTTATTTATTTTTTATTGAAGGATAATTGCTTTACAGAATTTTGCTGTTTTATGTCAAACCTCAACATGAATCAGCCATAGGTATACCTATATCCCCTCTAATTTGGAACTCCCTCCCATCTCCCTCCCCACCCCACCCCTCTAGGTTGATAATGGAGGAAAATGGGTTTACAGTGTGTTCATTGCAACTAAGCCTTTTTATGCTCAAGGTTATAATGAGAAAAGAAGCACCAGAGCTATCATGTGTTAAGTACTCTTTTTGTGCCTGAATCAAAGCACTAAGCAAGGTGCTTTGCATAATTCTCACCTTGAACCAGGTTATCATTATCCTTATTATGTTGATGGGCTTCAAAAAAGCAAGTACCTTGTCCCCAGATTCACCCAGGAGAACATGCTGGTGTTAAGATTTGAACACAGGTGTTGAGAACACCATCTTGCCTCCCTATGCAGTTTTTAATGACTTTTGCCTGACAATCACATGATGGTGCTTGTGGCTTTAATTTTGAAGACCTTTTAAATTGTTGCATGGTTGATATATTTGGTAACCATTGGAAACTGCCGAAACTTTTCACTGCTAGATTTGGAAGAAAATAACAGTGAGTTGACGTGTTCGTGATTCAAGACTTCTGGGAAACTGAAAACACCCGTGTGTACTTATTTTGAGTCAATACGTTACTAGTGGCTCTGGCCCAAAAGGAGAAATTTCTGTCTTCTGAAATTGAGTGCAGGTCTCTTAGTGGCTTACTCCAGCAGGGAGCCAGTTATTACATAAGCTGAATACCAGGTCCATGGGTTTCCCTAGCCTGAAAAAGAAGCAGCGTCTGCAGTTATGAGGAAAACAGACCCATTTCTCTGTGGAGTGATACTGAACAGGCTGCTTCAGCCATGAGAATATTCTGGCCAGAAGAAAATGTAGCTTAAGAAAAGCCCCAGCTGGTCCAAGTAACTTAAGCCCAGCTATTCATGAAATATTATCTGACAGCCTCCCCCTCCCCAAGTGCCTGGGGACTGAGTCAGAATTGCTCCAGGAACCTGTGTTCTCATTTTGGCATCATAGGCTAGGCAGTTTCAAGAAAAGCTGTAGTATTTAGATCAAACCTTTGTGTGTGTGTATGTGTGTGTGTGTGAACATAAGAGCATTTAATAAGTGTCCTGGCAGGCTTTCTGTGGTGATCCTAGAGCTGATTATACAGAGTGAAGTAAGTCAGAAAGAGACAGAAGCATCATATATTAACACATGTATGGAATCTAGAAAGATGGTACTGATGAACTATCTGCAGGGCAGCAATGGAGACTCAGATATAGCAAACAGACTTGTGGACACCAGGCAGGACGGAGAGGGTGGGACGAATTGAGAGTGTAGCAGTGAAACATATACATTACCATATGTAAAATCAGATAGCCAGTGGGAATTGCATTATGGTGCAGGGAGCTCAAATCCTGTGCTCCGTACAACCTAGAGGGGTGAGATAGAGTGGGAAGTGGGAGGGAAGTTCAAGAAGAAGGGGACATACAAATACTGATGGCTGATTCATGTTGATTATATGACAGAAACCGAGACAATATTGTAAAGCAATTATCCTTCAATTAAAAATAGATACATTTAAATTTAAAAAAAAAAAAGAGGAGACATAAATAATGTTAGGAATTCAAGAGATAATATAACCATAGATACAGAAAAGGTTATTTTTAAACATAAAAAATATTCTATACAACTTTTTAGCAATACCTTGAATGTTTATACTAAAAAAAAAAAAAGAATTAACCGACACTGATTTCTAAATGAGGGCTTTTGCATGTGTCTAGAACTGTGCTTGCTGATGTAAATATAGAGATGAGACAAGTAAAACACTAGAATGGAAGCCCCACGAAAGCAGGGATCTATTTTGTTTATTCATGAAGCCTTAATATTTGGAAATGTCTGGCATATAGTGGAAGCTAATATGACATTTGTTGAACGAGTGAGTATAGGTCTCTGCCTGTAAGAGCTTACACCCTAGTTTGTTTGCATCATAATAATTAATGTTTATTAAAACAGTGATGTGTTTATTATAGAAAATAAGAAAAGAGCAGATAAGTAAAAAGAAAAATAATGAGGAGGTAATAATTATTTTCATTTAAAAGCTCATATCCTTGAAAGCTTTTTCTATGTAAACACTTTTTTTTTAAATGGGCTTATGCCCTTGCAAGTTGATTTTATGACTTGCTTTTCCCCCTACTTATCAGTGTTACTGTGAGCAACTTTCTATATCAACACATATAACATTCAAACAGTCAACTTTTAATCACTGCAAAATTTAGTATATGTGTGATTATATCACAATTTTCTTTAGTCCTATTGTTGGGCAGTAGGTTTTCCACTCCCCTTCTCTCTCTTCTCTCTTTCTAGTTTGAACAATGCTCTGCTTGTCTGTCAACTTTTCCACATATCCATGATTATTTTCTTGGCAATAATTCTTAGAAGTGGAATTACTGGATCAAAGGTCAGAGGCTTTTGATACATATTGAATATAATCATGTTGCTCACCATGAAGACTGGGAAAATGCATAACCCTCTCTACTGAAAGAAAGTGCTTTTTCCTTTACCTATACTGACACCGTGTATTGTCATGTTAAAATACTTGACTGTCTCCTAGGTTAAAAAACGGAGTACTGTCGTTAATGTTCACATACTTTTGATTTGCTAATGATGTTAAAAATCTTCCTCATATGTTTTTGGTCATTTGTATTTATTTTTTTGTGAGTTACCATCGTCTTACTCAGAGATTCATGAGGACAGATCTTTTCTTGGATCCTCAGGTCCCACAGTGGGACTCGCTGTGGCATTTATCTCACAGTTACACCTTAAGAGCCATTGATTTCACCCACCCATCTACCCATCCACCCATCCATCATTCATCTACCCTTCTCTTTACTTGTTGTTTCAACAAGTACTGAAGACCTGCTAGGTACCAGGCAGAGAAATAGAGGGTTATAATTTAAAGCAGTGCTTTGAAAGTTTCTGATATTGTTGCCCTCAGAAACAAAGCTTATATTTTTAGGAAAGACCGTAATATGAATTGATATAATGAGTGGCTCCTCGAAAAGTTTTTTCCCTAATGAATTTTCTTTAAGATAATAAAACTGAGCCAGCTTGTTTTTTCTAAGCACCCATCAGGGGTAGGTAGACAGAGACCAAGAAATTTTTTCTGTAAAGGACCAGATAGTAAATATTTTTGATCATGTAGTCTCTCTGAAAACTACTCAGCTCTGCTCTGAGAGTGAAAAAACAAGCAACCATAGACAAATGAGCCTGGCTATGTTCCAATAAAAGTTTATTTATAGGTATTGAAATTTGAATTTCATATAGTTTTCACATGTCACAAAATGTTATTTTTCTTTAATTTTTTTCAATTATGTAAGAATATAAAAACTTTTCTTAGCCTATAGGTCCTATGAAAACAGGAAGTGAGCTAGATTTGTCCTGAGTTTGTAGTTTCCTAACCCCTGGAAAGGGCATGCTGTAAAGGCAGAGGGGAACCATTCTAGTTTTGCAAATTTGCTTTGAACAACTCCCACAATTCATGAAGGATAATAAAGTTGAGTTTAGCTGGGGCTGGGGAATATCCAGACTCTTAGTGATGAGCATTGTGTAGCTTTTAGTGTTTTAGCAATATTTAAATTTTTTAAATGTATTTTAATTATATATTTACTCATACAAAAAGTCCACAGTTAAGTGTAATAGAATAAAAGTCTCCCATATCCTTTTTCAAGGATAGAAGACATATTTTGATGTATTTCTTTTTAGTCTTCATAAATGTATACATTCACATATGTGTGATGTCATTCTATATAAATACTTTTATATCCTGCTTTGTTTCCATTCATATTATATGGGAATATTTTTCAGTGCTGTTAAATATTTTAATGTAAACTAAATTCACAGTAAGATACCACTACACACAGAATGGCTATAATAATAGTAAAAAAAACCCAGAAAAACCACCGAAAGTAACTTATCCAAGAGAAATGAAGCCATATATCTATAGGAAAACATGTATACAGATGTTCAATGAAGCATTATTTATAATGGCCAAAAAGTGGAAACAACCCAAATGTTCATCAACTGATGAATGGATAAACAAAATATTAGGTATGTCCATATACTAGAATACTGTCTAACAATAAAAAAGAGCAAAATAGTGATACAGATTACAACATGGCTAAACTTCAGACACATTATGCTAAGTGAAAGAAGCCAGACACAAAAGAACTTTTATTATATGATTATATTTATATGATATTTCCAAAAAAGGCAAATATCAAGACAGAAAGCAGGGTAATTTTTGCCTGAGGCTGGAGTAGGAGCGGAAGCTCACAGGAACAGCAAAACTCTTGGGGTGATGCATGTGTTCTAAAAGTTGAATGTGGTGAGGATTGCTCATCTAGGAGCATTTAGTACAAACCATTGGACGACACACTTTCAGTGGGTGGACTGTGTGGCATGTAAATTATACCTCAATACAACTGTTAAAAATCTTCTTTGAAAACAATTGAAAAAAATTTTTTTAATTAAAATTTTATTTATTTATTTTTTGGCCATGCTACATAGCATGTGGGATTTTAGTTCCCCTTGCCAGGGATCAAACTAGCACCCGCTGCATATGGGAGCATGAAGTTTTAACCACTGGACTGCCAGAAAAGTTCTGAAAACTCAATTTTTAATGGCATCATATTCCATTGTGTGAATGTTCAGTTTCTTTATTCTGTGTAACTTGGAAGAAATGTTCAGAGTTTATTCTCTCTTTAGCTAAAATCCATAATCAGTAGGTTAGATTGGAGCCACTGAATGTAAACAAGACTGATTTAGTGGAATGACTCCTGATTCAGTGGGCAAGGAACCTAGCATGGTCTCAATTCTGCCTCCAGCAGAGTGGACCTGAGTCCTCTTGTCTGTAAAATCTATAAGAGAAATGGGCACCAGGAAATAACTGGGCGCTAAGATGGTGGAGGAAAGAAGCAGAAAACATCGTAGTGATGGTAATATACAAGACTGATTTCCTGAGAAGGCTGAGGCCAGAAACTGATTACTGACTCTGTCTCCACATCTTCTCTTCTCCTGCTTTCTGGTGCTGGGAGGAGGTCACTGGGAACCACAGCGTCCCGAGGCCGGTGATTTCTACTGAGGAGAATAAGGAATTGGACCAGGAGTTGGGGTGGCCTCTGCTGTAGAAACTGGAGGGTTCTGCTTGGCCTCAGCCCCTGCCATGGGGTTGGAGCACCATTGCAGTGATTCGGTCCCTGGGAACTGTTAACACCTAGTTTTTGTGTTCCCAAATGGAACCATAGAGCTCATCATAGGAATACCGAGGTTAGAAATACTTTTACAGTCGAGAGTTTAGAAACATAGCTGTGAAATAATAGGTTACCATGTTTGCTTTCCAAGGGAGAGCTGAAACTGGCTGAGATTGAGCTGGTCACTGATTCCTTGTGTTTCTCATCTCTAGCCGAATTCCAGGTTTTCCTCGAGCACAGCGAGCAGCATCTGAACCAGAGAACTCAAAGGAAAAGTGGTGGAAGCCTAACTTGTAAATGTTTTTTTCATTAGCTCCAGGCTCCCAGCCACCAATAAACTCTCTGCTTTTAAAAATCCTTTATTATTTTGTGAATTTTTTTTTAAAAAACGTTTTTCCTATTATTCATGTACTTGGGATCTCCTTAAAATGTTATCAAGCATTTATCTATTTTGTCCTTCCCAAAGGTAACAACATTCTAAGATTTTGCTTAAAATAGAGAGGAAGGAAAAAAAAAAAACATTTAATAAACTTGCTGTAACTTGAGCCTGTTGGTGGTCTTGGAAGAAACCCAAATCCAGGTTTGGTTGATACTGTGTAATGTGAATGCAATTAGTAGTGGTTTTTCTAAAGTAAAAAGAGATGTAGAAAAATAATGCACAGCAAATTTAGGTCAGAGCTGGGAAGCTTATAAATCCTTATTTTTGTTTTCATTACTTTAAGTAATAGGGAAGCTTTTGTCTTTATTACATAATTTCCTTAGCAATAATACATTTAACATTTTTTGAGTTAATTTCATATGTTTGATCAGAAAGCCACAGTTCATAACCCTGGGATGTGGCTGCTGGCACTGTTTATGTACAGAAGATTTCTTGTTCATCCCTAGGCAGCCAACACTAAAATCACGGATGGGGGCAACATTCATCACCTGTTTCTTCTTTCCGTAGAAGGTCTGACAAAGGAGTTTTCAAAGGATCCACATCCTTCTGCTAGGCAAGGTAGTAAACTGACCTGTGTATTGTTCAGTCACCAAGTTGTGTCCGACTCTTTGTGACCCCATGGACTGCAGCATGCCAGGCTTCCCTGTCCTTCACCATCTCCCAGAGTTTGCTCAAACTCATGTCCATTGAATTGGTGATGCCATCCAACCACCTCATCCTTTGTAGCCCCCTTCTTCTCCTCCCTTCAGTCTTTTCCTCTGACCTCAATCTTGCCAAGCATCTGGGTCTTTTCCAATGAGTTGGCTCTTCATATCAGGTGACCAAAGTACTGGTGCTTCAGCTTCAGCATCAGTCCTTCCAATGAATATTCAGGATTGGTTTCCTTTAGGATTGACTGGTTTGAACTCCTTTCTGTCCAAGGGACTCTCAAGAGACTTCTCAGGACCACAGTTTGGAAACATCAGTTCTTCTGTGCTCAGTCTTCTTTATGTTCCAACTGTCACATCTGTACATGACTACTGGAAAAACCATAGCTTGGACTATATGCATCTTTGTCAGCAAAGTAATGTCTCTGCTTTTTAAAATGCTGTCTAGGTTTGTCATAGTTTTTCTTCCAAGAAGCAAGTGTCTTTTAATTTCATGGCTTCAGTCACTGTCTGCAGTGATTTTGGAGCCCAAGAAAATAAAACCTTCCATTGTTTCCACCTTTTCCCCATTTATCTACCATGAAGTGATAGGACTGGATGCCATAATCTTAGTTTTGTGAAGCTGATTTTTAAGCCAGCCTTTTCACTCTCCTCTTTCACATTTGTCAAGAGGCTCTTTAGTTTCCTTTTTGCTTTCTGCCATTAGTGGTATCATCTGCATATCTGAGGTTATTGATATTTTTCCTGGCAATCTTGATTCCAACTTGTGATTAACCAAACCTGACATTTTACATGATGTACTCTGCATATACATTGTGTGGTGTTGGAGAAGACTCCTGATAGTCCCACAGACTACTAGGAGATCCAACCAGTCCATCCTAAAGGAAATCAGTCCTGAATATTCATTGGAAGGACTGATGCTGAAGCTGAAACTTCAACACTTTGGCCACCTGATGCGAAGAACTGACTCATTGGAAAAGAACCTGACGCTGGGAAAGATTGAAGGTGGGAGGAGAAGGGGATGACAGAGGATGAGATGGTTGGATGGCATCACCAACTCGATGGACATGAGTTTGAGTAAGCTCTGGGAGCTGGTGATGGACAGGGAGGTCTAGTGTGCTGCAGTCCATGGGATGGCAAAGAGTCAGACACGACTGAGTGACTGAAGTGAACTGAACTCTGCATATAATTTAAATAAGCAGGGTAACAGTATACAGCCTTGACATACTCCTTTTTCAGTTTTGAACCAGTTCATTGTTCTTGTCCGGTTCTAACCTGTTGCTTCTTGATCTGCATACAGGTTTCTCAAGAGGCAGGTAAGGAGTTCTGATATTCCCATCTCTTTAAGAATTTTCCACAGTTTTTTGTGATCCACAGAGTATAAGGCTTTAGCATAGTCAATGAAGCAGAAATAGATGTTTTTCTGGAATTCCCTTGCTTTTTCTATGATCCATCAGATGTTGGCAATTTGATCTCTGGTTCCTCTGTCTTTTTTAAATCCAGCTTGTACATCTGGAATTTCTTGGTTCACTTGCTGTTGAAGCCTCCCATGAAGGATTTTTTGAACATTACCTTGCTAGCATGTGTATTGGTGTTGCCCTATTTCAGAGGATGTGATTTGATTCTAACATATTTAAACCTATGTGACCAGACTGTAAATTCTTCAAGGACAGGGGTTATGTTTTCCTGGTAGTGCTCAGGAAATGATATCTCTTTGTATTCTTACCTTCCAGATTCGAGATGCAATTTTACTCCTCCCAGCTGCACCATTGTCCTCGTGCTTCTTCTTGAACTTGCCAGCAAAACTCCTGCTTTAGTATCTTGCCATTTTCAATTCCCTGGGCCTGAAGGCCAGATACCAGCGTGAATCACTCCCTCACCTTTTCTAGGTCTTTGTTCAAAAGAGACCATCTCAGAGACACCCTACCTATCTTCTTTGTTTGTTTGTTTTTTCATAGTATCACCAATTCAGTTCAGTCACTCAGTTGTGTCCGACTCTTTGCAACCCCAATAACTGCAGCACGCTAGGCTTCCCTGTCCATCACCAACTTCCGGAGCTTGTTTAAACTCATGTCCATCGAGTTGGTGATGCCATCCAACCATCTCATCCTCTGTTGTCCCCTTCTCCTCCTGCCTTCAATCTATCCCAGCATCAGGGTCTTTTTCCAATGAGTTAGTTCTTTGCATCAGGTGGCCGAAGTATTGGAGCTTCAGCTTTAGCATTAGTCCCTCCAGTGAATATTCGGGACTGATGTCCTTTAGGATTGACTGGTTTGATTTCCTTGCAGTCCAAGGGACTCTCAAGAGTCTTTTCCAACACCACAGTTCAGAAGCATCAGTTCTTCAGTGCTCAGCTTTCTTTATGGTCCAAGTCTCACAGCCATACATGACTATTGGAAAAACCATAGTTTTGACTATATGGACCTTTGTCAATAAAATAGTGTCTCTGCTTTTTAATATGCTGTCTAGGTTGGTCATAGCTTTTCTTCTAAGGAGCAAATGTCTTTTAATTTCATGGCTGCAGTCACTATCTGCAGTGATTTTGGTATCACCACCATCGGATAAACTGATTTGCTGATAGACTGTATATCCTGTTTGTTTATTTGGTTTATTGTTTGTCCTGCCACCACTGGAATGTGAGCTCCTGGGCAAGGGTTTCTGTCTGATTTGGTCACTGCTGTGCACCCAGTGCCTGAAACATAAGAGTTGCTACAACTTGAACAAATGAATGTTCCACTACTTGCTAGTTATGTGGCAGTGGTGGATTTGTTTGTTCTCTTGGATCCATTGTTTGATTCTCCATTGTTCCATAAAATGGCATGTATAGGTCATATAAAACTCTTTCATGCTATGTCATGCGAATGCCTTCATTTGTGTCTTTCCTTTAACAAGCCAGACCCCAATCCCGCCTTCACAGAGCTTAGTCTTATGGGGGAATTGGACAAATACATGAATGATCCTAGTAAACTGGGCTAGCAGCCCTGCTAGGGAAGGTGTGATGAGCTGTGGGAGCACCTCTGAGGGACTCCTAAGCCAGATAAGACCAGGGAAGTCTTCCACGAGATCTAGAGATGGAACTGGCGTTGAGCAGGCAGAGTCAGGGTGATGCTATGGGTGGTGTGAAAAGCATTCCAGGCAGGAAGGATAATGTGTAGAGTCTGGGAGTGAGGGGCCATGAAGTATGGGGAGGACTGAAAGTCATCCAGTCTATCTGGAGCACACATGTGCAGGTGGTAAGTAGATGAGAGGTGTGACTTGAGATGTGGTCTGGGGACAGATTAGGGAGAGCCTAGCAGGCCATGCCAGGGAGCTTGGGTTTGATCCTAAGGGTATTATGGATCCATGGAATGGTTTCAAGGACAGGACTGTCTTGTCAGACACAACCGTCATTTTATGGAGTAAGACAGTTTTTTCTCCCTTGATGAGAAACTTGAATATAAGCTCTCTAAAAGGAAGATTGAAAGTGAAGTTGCTCAGTCGTGTCCGACTCTTTGCAACTCCATGGACTGCAGCCCACCAGGCTTCTCCATCCATGGGGTTTTCCAGGCAAGAATACTGGAGTGGGTTGCCATTGCCTTCTCCAAAAAGGAAGATTATGAAAACAACAAAGCCAGAAAGTGAATCTTTAGACTCCATGAAATCTGCTGAAATTCGATTGAATCTGACTGGTGCGTTTCACAGCAATAAATTTAAAGATTCCACCCACCCCTCCCAAACACACATACAAATGCTTAAGAAGCTTAATTATCTTTGGGTGTATAGCTCGCAGCTTAAGTTAGGGGACATGGTATTGCTACAGACATAGATACTCCCATTGAACTTCACATCACAGTGGGGCAGACAAATAAAGCAAGAGTGAGGAAACAGAGAAGGTTCTAATCTTAGCATTTAGACCCATAAGGAGTGAGGGTTCCTCCTACTCAGCACTAATTGCCAAATGAAAAAAACAAGGTTGCACCTTTAGGGCATAATGTGGTGGAGGCAGATTTTGGTCCTGTCCTTACAACTCATCTATCATGAGTGATGTGACTTTGGGAACCACATAACCTCTTTGAGCCTCAGTTTCTTTTTCCTGAAAATGGAGTTAAGGCTATCTGTCTTTCAAATTTGTTAGGATTCAGTAAGATAAAGTACAGTCAGCTCTGCTATAGCATTTGTTTTAAAAACACAAATTTGTTCCAATCTGATTGATATAATAGAGAACAATTTGAGGGTAATAGGGACTTCATGTTTGTTTATGATGGACTTTTTCTGTGAGAAATGCTAGGTGAACTCAGAAAACTGTGCCCAGCGGAAGTGAGCTGCAGAACATGCGTCTCAGACTTCTACGGGCTCCTGCAGTTCATGTGTGTTATGAGCCACACCCATCCACACCTGGTGTTAAAAATTTCTGATTTCCGGTAATTCTCTGCCCACCACTTCTCAATAATCCACAAGCTGCAACCCTTCCAGCACCCACTTCTATAAGCAAACTTCAGGTCTTTTCCAAGATAAGCTGTAATATTCATTATTAATGTACATCTAAACCATTTAACATGCAATACTATGCTACTGTGTTTATTGGATCCCTATCTTTTATTCTGTGTCACTAATAAAGTTTTTGCATGGTGTGCCCCAATCCTATTTTCTCATAAGCTGTGTGGTTTTTATTACAGTGTAGTGATTTTTTGGAATTTCTATTTGCTGTTATAGCAGACCTGTCTCTATCTAAATCATCTAATGCAACTCCTGGCAGACTATGGACACTTAGGAAAAGATAGCACTTTTACTACTATCAATATTGATCTCCTTAAATATGATGTTGGATTGGGGCAAGGACAAGTATTAATAGCTGGAGTATTTAATTGCTTGATTGTGAGTGAAATGGAACAGCTGGGTTGGAAGGGTTTTGTTGCCTTTGCTTTTTTCCGAGTGTGTAGTGGTAGACAGACCATTACTGGGGTGTTGTTGGTGACAAACCAAGTATGTTAAGAAAAGAGCAAGCTGGGAAGAGTGAAGACATGGTCATTAAAAAAATGTTCATTAAACAATGTAGGGCACTGCCCTGGGGAAGAAGGGTTGCTTTGTAAGATTCCAGGGCTTGTGAGCAGCTTGCCACTTATAAAGCTCAGGGCTCTGCTCTGCACAGGGGGCAGTGGCTGTTATGGACAGGTGAGGAGTCAAGAGAAGTGAGGCATGGGCTTGGAGGTTCTACCTTTGAAGTTTATTTTTTAAAAAATAATAATAATGTGTAAGAACAGATGACTAACTGCAGGGCATACCAGGGTAAATTTTACACAAAAACAAGCCAGAGTTTTCCAGCAAAACTTGGACTTCTGCTTGCCTTTTTTTAGTGGTCTAAAAGAATAGCTCGCACATGGACGTATTTACACGTGATTTCTTTAGTCATGCCCTTGAACTGGGAATATAAAGACCCCGCTTTATTTATGGCTCCTGGCATGCTTTGGAATAGTGAAATCACATTGGTGTCTTTTCCATCAAGGGCTCTTTTTTTCCTTTTCTTTTTCTTTTTTCTTTTATTTTGGGGGTTTTGTTTCTTTGTTTTTGTTGATTTTTTTTTTTTTTTCAACTTAAGGAGAAAGTGCAACTCGTTGCTGATCTGGATTTAATTTCTCTCTAACATTCTGTTTAGTTTTGTCCTTTCCACTCTGGCCAGGCTGTTAAACTCTTGGAATAGTAAGACTCTCAGAATAGTAAGATGTCACCTTCATCTTGGATGTTCTGAGTCAAGCAAAGGGGGAGAAGTGCCAGGGCATTTGAGTTGGGAGTTGGCAGAGTCTGCATCAGGTATTTAAAATGGGATACTTGGAGCCTGCAAACCAGAGGCCTTAGTGTAATATCACTAGCAGAATTATTTTGGGACCTCCAGATAATTTAAAAATTAATTATTGTGAGCAGTCTGTCTATAAAAGATTCTAGGTAGAAAGTGTTTCAAATATATTTGATTTTGTTAAATTAGTTTTGCCTCTAATCGTAGAAGGGGTACCACTATTCACATGCCAAATCTTAACAAAATTATAAAGAAACTTAAAATGCCATATTTTTTTATGGCAATGCTCTGACTCCAATGCTTTGAAAATGATGTCATCTTTTTTAGTTTGTTTCTATGAAAAGTACATGGGGTTTAGGCTTGCTGTTAAGTTGATTTTCCTAAAACCAAGGACTATTACATTTCTTCCTCTGAGATCTGTTCTCCTCCCTTTCTAGCTCTCTGAAAATGTGGATGATCTTTCCATACGGGAGTTTCTGAGCTCTGTGTATTGGCTGTAAGAACACATGGGAGATGGACTGCTGTGTCGAGATCAATCTATGTGAGGCAGTCTGAGGGGCTGGTCTGGACTTGTAGATAATGGCCAGAAGGAGCTGGCTAGCACTGCTGTTTTCCCCAGCCACAAGCCTAGATAAATGATCCTGCTTGGCAGATGACTCTAATCAACATTTCTAGCTCTGCTGAACATGGATGCAGTGGCAAGCACATAGGTCAATCATTGGCTGGGGCAGGTGGCCCCATCTGGTCAACCTCCTTCCTGAAGCCTGATTTACCAGTTGTTTTCACCTCCTTCTTCCATAAAGCCATACAACTTCAAATACGTTGGTCCTGTCTATTTTAGTGGATTTCTGCCTTCTTAGTCTTGCATAATAGAAAGAGCATGGGTTCCAGAAGCTTGGGTTTAAATCCAAGCTCTGTTATTTTTTGACTTTGCAATTTTAGGCAAGTGACTTAATCTCTTCTAAGACTTTGCTTACTCATTTAAAGAATAGTATCAATCATCTCTCCCTAGCAGAGCTAGTGAAATAATATGTACAGTGTCCAACACAGTGCCAGGCACACAGAAGGCCCTCCGGAACTGGAATCCACTCAAACTTTACCACTTACTTTTTTATGAGTAGGCCAATTGCTTTAATCCCAGTTGACATGCCTGCAGAGCGAAAGGATTAGTTGATCCTACTTTCTTCTTTGTGCCAGGCTCAGTCCTAGGTCCAGGGTCTTCCGAGAGGAGTAAGAAAGGAGAGTGTCTAGGAAGGCACTCCCAGCTTTACTCAGGTCCATTCATTCAACAAATGTATCTTGACACCTACTGTGTGCAAAACCCCATACCCTTGGGGAAGACACCAAGATGACTCAATTACTAATTTAGTCCACGTTTATAGGTTGTCTGTTGTGTGCCAGATAGTGTTACAAACACTAGGGGTAGAAAAAGCATGTAGGTTAGCTCCTTCCTTGGAGACGCTCACAATGCAGTAAAAAAAACACCTAATGGTGGGAAGAGTAGATGAAAATTAATGTGATCTGGTTGATAAAAGGCACTTGCTTTGCTGTGACTTTAATAATAAATTCAGTAATAATTCAGTAAATAAATTCAGTAATAAATTCAGTAAATAAAGTCAGTAATACTGACTGCACACAGCAAAATAAGTTGCATTTCCCCAAAATATTTAGATCTGGAAACTTAGGGCTTCACTGAGGCAGTATGTTCTCATTTTACAGCTGAGGAAACAGCCCAGGAGTGGTTCATATATCACACATTTCAAGTAAAAGTTAAGCTGAGACCAGCCTCCAGCAGCTTTTATCTGTGGTTGAACCCACTCCTTTTTTTGATCCTATTGTTATAAGTAGCAGATGTGCTTTTCACCTTTTGTAAACTATCCCGTTCCAATTTCCCAACAGCTCTACTGGGATTAGGACCATTATGAACTTAAGGAACTTGCTCAAGGTTGCACAACTTGACAAAGTCAGGATTTGAACTTAGGTCTGTCTGATTCCAGGGTCCCAGCCCTTAGCCTCTATCCCATAACTATTGATGATTCATCCTCGTTGAAGTATCTGAAGGCTATTGTAAGCTTTGGGGACTGTGTGTGAAAAAAAAAAGACAACGCCATGAATTGTTTTTTAGGACTTGCTTATTTGAACCACTGGGAAAGCTAAATTTATGAACAATAAAAAGAGTCTATAGGTGTCCGTATGCTAAGTGTGGCTTAAACAGGAAAAAAGTTATCATCAAAAAAGTTCCCCTGGGATTTCCCTAGTGGTCCAGTGGTTAAGAATCTGCCTTCCAATGCAGGGGACACTGGTTTGACACCCTGATGAGGGAACTAAAATTCCACATGCTATGGGGGCAACTAAGCCCACACGCCACAGCTACAGAGCTTATGAGCTCTGGAGCCTGTGTGCCACAACTAGAGAGAAGCCGTGCATCACAAGCAAGATCCCGATGCAGCCAAAAATAAATACTTAAAGAGAAAAATTCTCTTACATCCAGTTTCTTAAGATTTCATAATCAGAGGGGTAATTCTGAACAAATGAATATAAAAAGACCTCTGCAGAATTTCTCTACTTGGCACAGATCAAACCTAATTTCTTAAAATCACTGATGCCTTATTTAAGGAGCTTAAAATTCTGAAGATGACTGTTCCACAGCCAAACAAAAACACCCCCTGGCTCTTTTGTGACCACTAATGCAGTTGACTTTCCACCTTTCAAGAATGTCCCCACCCCCTCCCCCTTGTCTTCCAATTAACTCACGTTTATTGTATATAAAGCTCTTGGGCCTGTTCAGTTGATAATGCTAAAGGCTGACAACCACATAGAGGTACGTCTTACAGTGATGAAGTGTGTGAGCGTGTTTGAATTTTCTGTTAACCAGCATCAAAGACACTGGGGCTCTGTCCAGGGTGAGTGGCAGGGGAGACCAGGCTTCACTTGGCCAAAGCAGCAGGGTTCTAATGGAATGTTTCTGCTCCCCTTGAAAAAGGTAGTCAAGCATCTGTACTCCCCACTGAACTCCAATTTCCATTCTTCTTTGAAATCCTGCTTGCTCTGTCAGTGAGAGCCATATGACAAATGTTCAGTATGTCAGATTTGTTTTCCTTTTAAACTACATGTGAATTTCACCTCCAAAGTAGGGCTATGTTAATTTCCCAAAGCTCTTTCAATAATTGTATTCTTTTAAAAACGTACGTTCTATTATTCTTTTTTGAGTTGTGTTATGACTGGTGTTTGGAAAGTGGTTAGAGAATCACTGGTTGCATATTGGGTAGTGTGTATGTGATACACATTCCCAGATGTAAACAGCCGCTAAATTCATTATCTAGTTTGTATAACTGTTCTACTCATTTCACCAGGCTCAATTTAGTCATTTCCGGCTAGCAGAGCAGGTTTTTTCCTTCAAAAAAGGTGTTTGCATAAGCTTTTCTGAAAAGCATTAGTTTTGTCGTATTCATATTTATGTTGATAATTAATTGTAACTGCCAAAAGAAAGGATGTATCTAATTGTGCATGGACCAAGTTACTCTTTTTGTCCTGTTTGTATGGTGACTAATTCATACATAATCAGTTACCTGTACCATCTATTCAGAATTTCAAAGATTGAATCTATACATCTAGGATGTTTGTAAGTTTCCCTTGCCTTAAAAAGTCAGTTGATTAGTTTATAGAGAAGAGAGAGTCTAGGTGGACAGGGAAGTCAGGTCTTGACTGTCTTTCTAAGAGGAGCCATTCTGGAATGATTTTGGTAAAATGATGTCTGTCTCTATATCATTTCCCTATCTATTTACCTATCTATCTATCTATCCATTAATCTCTCTGTAAAGCAAATATCCCATTCACTTAAGAAATATAAGGAGTAGTATAAATCTTGAAAGAGATTAATACTTTCAGCAAAGAGATCAAGCAGTGACAGTACTAACTGTCTGGTCTCTTCCATCTCTCCATTCTCCTCCTCCTCCTCCAGTTTGATTTACTGCAATTAAAATTTTACAAATAACTTATGTCCGTTAAAAAAATAGAATATTGAGAAAGTGAAAAACTGTTCAGTCTCACTTAGACTCAAACATAATCACTTTTAACATTTTGGTATATTTCCTTCTAGCCTCTTTTGCCCTATGCATCCATATTTAAAAGTTCCATAAGTGTGATCCTCTTGTGATCATACACTATTCTGCATCAAGCTTTTTTCACTTAACATGAAAATATTTTTCCAAATCTTTATAAATGTTGTCTTTCATGTCTGTTACCCACAGTGGGTACAGTCTACATAGTTTATTGAGCCATCACGTGATGGTTGGATATTGGGTATTTCACCTACACTGTCTTTTTTTGGCCATGCTGCATGGCATGTGGGATCTTAGTTCGCTGACCAGGGATCAAACCCATGCCCCCTGCAGTAGAAGCATGGAGTTTTAACCACTGACTGCCAGGAATGTCTCTCACCTCCACGGTCTGTGAAAATGAAACACTGATAACAAAACAGCGTCAAACTTGGTTGAATTCCGTGATGGTCCAGCACCGTGGCTGTACATCTTATCTGCCTGCTATGCTAGCCACATGGAAGTGAGGGGAAAACCCTCTTCATCTGTGAGAAGCATACCTGAAACTAACCAAGGAAGTGTTTATGAACAGCCAACAAGTCGGTAAGAAGTGAGGGTTGGTAAATGGGGTCATTTTATTTCATAAAGGTACCTCAGAGCTTTAAGCCCCACTCCCCTGGATTTTCAGTCAGTTTAGATTTCGTGGGTCTGTGCATGATGCACCGTGATCTTGCCTTACACGGAGTTCAGTGTGAGACATCAAATTTTCCTTGCTGAATTTTCAGAATCTGTGAAATAGGACTCCAGCCAGCCTGAAAAAGTCTTCTTGTCTCTTTAGATATTTATGAATGATCTTTCAATACTGGGTAGAAGACTATTTGTAGTTGTAGATTGAAGGTAAACGCTTCCAAAGATCCCTGTGCTTTTCTTTAAAAATATAAGTTGTAAAAAGTTCATTCCTTTTCTCCCTGAGGAGGCAATTTGGCCCTGGACTCTGGAGCCAGACAGCCTGGACTGACTTCCTGCTCCACCACTGCCTGCTGAGTGACCTTAGGCAACTTATCTGAACTTGTGTAGGTGAGCAAGCTTCCAGGTTTCTCATCCGGAAAATGGGATAATACTACTCGTTCATAGGTGTGTTGGAATGGTTTAAACAAGTTAAACACAACAGGCCCTCAGTAGTGTTAACTATTATTGTTTTCCCCAGGCTCCTAAAGTTGTGCATTTCTAGTGCTTTAGATCACTTCTGTGCATTTGTAATGTTCTTCAGCATCCCTCAGTGAGTGGCTTTTCTCTGAGCACTTCTTCCCCAACTGGCTTATGATATAATCGTAATAATTTCAGCTACCACTTAGGGGAGTACTACGTGCCAGGTGCTCTGTATTATATGTATTATAAAGTGTATTATTCCCTTTTCACAGGTGAGGAAACGAAAGATTGTAAAGGGTAAGTAACTTGCTCAAGGTCATAAAATTGCTAAATGTAGGTCTAGAAACTAAATTCTGGTCTGGCTTATTTGCCACCACAAGGCTTTTATAAATTCCTCTAAGGAGGGAACTTTTAAAATCTGTTACCGCTTTTATATATTTATTTTTTAAAAAGATTTTTTGATATGGACCATTTAAGGTCTTTATTGAATTTGTTACGATATTGCTTCTTCTTTTTTTTTTTTTTTTTAAATTTTTTGGCTGTGAGGCATGTGAGATCTTAGTTCCCTGACCAGGGATTGAACCTGTACCCACTGCATTGTAGTGTGATGTCTTAACCACTGGACCACCAGGGAAGGTAGGTCCTCAGTCAGTATTTTTTTTTTTTAAATGAATGAATGAAAAAGTGAAATTGTAGATAAGAGAACTTGGAACTCTTATCTAGTTAGAAAACCAATGGTTCTGCTTTTTAACAGGCATGAAATTATTAGTCTTAGAATTATGTTCTGCTTCTGAACAGAACATTGCCCATGAGAGAATGATAGATTTGTAATTATTTGCATATGACACTGGTTGTATTTCATGTGAAACAAATTTAGACACTGTGTATGTGAGATCCTGATTTGAGGAAATCTAGATTAGCATTACATAGATAATTGTTGCAGCAACTTTAATTTAAACAAAGTGAAGTGAAAGTTGCTCTTTGAGACCCCATGGACTATACAGTCCAGGGAATTCTCCAGGCCATAATACTGGAGTGGGTAGCCTTTCCCGTCTCCAGGGGATCTTTCCAACCCAGGGATCGAACCCAGGTCTCCCAGATTGCCGGAGGATTCTTTAGCAGCTGAGCCACAGGGAAACCCAATTTAAACAAAGGGTGTAGCTAATTCTAGGTCTAGTTTGGCCATTTGGTTAACATTTATTTAGCATGTACACTGTGTCAAGCCCTCTGCTGGGCACTAGGAGTTTAAGGATGAATATGATGGTTCCTTTGAATGCTCTGCCTAGGCTCCTGGAGAATCCAGCAGTCTTTTTATATGCTGGATAGAGGACATTATGCACTCCCATGGTTTTAGCGAATGGCCTCTATACCTATATCTTTAACAGAGCCCCTCCCGCTTTGACTCAATCAGCTGTTTGCTTGCTATGTCCACAAAGAGGTCTCAGAGGCCTCCAAACTGAATTTATCCTTGAATCTCTAGGTCCCCTGTGCCCCAACCTTGTACTTGTTATATATTTTATCTTAATTGGTGGTACCACTGTCCTCCCCTTCATCCAAACTAAAACACTTAAAGTAATCTTTGATTCCTTTTTCTCCCACACCTTTTGCATTTAGCTAGTTACCAATTTTCCTGATTTTCCCTCCAAAATAAATCCTCAGCTGTGAGGGATTTGAGATTTTTTTACCCTATTTGCAAATGAATGAGTTAGTTTCTTGGATACTGGCAGAAGACAGGAGACTTCTGGGTTAGAGGCAAAGGAATTTATTGTTTTTAACTATAGCGGTAGTCAGAGTGTCAGCATTTTGGGGCAACAATTCCCATGGCGTGTCATGAAGAGGGCCAGATGACATCTATGTATGTAGGAACCCTGCATTTAGGAAACCTAAACGTTTTATATTAGATAGTAGACATGTTTTTCCTTTGCTCCAGAGGAAGACAATGTCTTCCAAGGCTGTTGTCCATATAAGCATCTTTGAAAGGATAATCTGGGGCCAAAGGCAGCCAGTGCTTTGCTCATGATTTGTACAGAAATTCAAGAGACCCACAGAGAATTGTCTCCCAACAAGAATGTTTCACATCTGTTCCCTCTGCTCTTCCCTTACACCATTGATCAGGCCACCCCATCGCTCACAGGCTGTATTGCAGCAGCTTCTTATCTGGTCTCCCCAGGCCTTCAAGTCAGTCTCCCACACCTTGCTGGACTAGCCCCGTGCACCAGATCTGACTGGGTCACCCCCTGCTTAAACCTATTCACTGCCTGCTCACTGTCTGTGGTGAATGCCCAAGCTCCTTAGTGTGACACTATGGGGTTCTCCAAGCAGCCCCTGCCGATCCTTGCAGCCTCAGGGAAGGGCAGCATGTCAGAGGGGTTACCTCCCTTTCTGCTCAGGTTACTTTACCTGTGTGGCCTCAGTTTCTTCATCTGTAACATTAGGGTGATGGGACCTCCCTTATGGGGTTATTGTGAGGATTATGTCAGCCTTACACGCAGTAAGCCCTCCATCCATGTAGCCTCTTGATTGGGTTTTCCACTCTGCCTCCTGTTATAAGAACCGACCACATGCTTTTCTGTTTGTGCTGCTTTTCGCCACAGGGAGGGCCTTTGCTGCCCTCTCCCCCCGGGTTCTGGCTGGTGAGACACATCCTTTCTCCTTCCTCCTGGACACACTGCGCAAGTCTCAGTTGTTGAGCTGGAGGTCCATCCTTTAATGAGTCAGTTACTGCCACTGGACTGTGGACATTGAGAGGATGGGGCTGTCTTATTTATCCTTGCCTTGCTGGCATAGAGCATGTGTTGGAAGATTGTTGAATGGATAAATGAAGGAGTAAAAGCAATTCATGTTCTACTGGGGTGATTGGAGGCTGGGGATGAGGGCTGGAAGGCAGTTAAGCAGCCTGATAACAGTGAAGGGGATCTGAGGAAGTGTTGGGCTGAGGTGAAAATTAAGCCCTGTAGGAGTCTAGTGCAGGAAGTTTGCTTGTTCATGGGGTTTGGAAGCCTGTTTAAAGTTATCTATTGAATGAAAGCGGCCCCTTCTATGTGATTCTAATTATTCCCTTTTCTGAAAGAAGCTATTGCAAATGGAAGGTCATGCAGTCTGCCTTCTCGTAAGATTTTCAGTTCCTCAGAATACAATGAATTCTCTGTTACCTGGCGGAGAGGGTAGAATGGAACTTCTTTTTAATTAAATTGTCTCTGCCACAGAAAGTGTGTGACCTTATCCCTCCTGCTGAAGTCCCCCAGGTCTTCAAGGCCTGGCTCCAATCACCCTCCTTGAATTTGCTGTCCCACTGGTGCACTCTGCATTTTGAGTTATCATTTTATATGGGCATGTCCAGTTCCCTAATGAGACTGGGAATTTATTAATTTTCTCTGAAATAGTTAACGGTATGCCTTTGAATTGAGAAGGCTCTCCACTTACATTTACTGAGCTGGGATTCTCCATATATGTGATAACCACTCTTGAATAGTTAGAACACAGCCCTAATCTCAGAATGTCAACTGTCTCCTCTCGAGCCTCCAGTTCCCCATGATAGCAGCTTCTCAATGAATGTTATAAATGTCTAATTTATAATTTTTATTAATTTTGAAATAAGGAAAACTGATGTTTATAGAAAACTATTTGGAAAATAGTGATAAACAAACAACCCCCCCCTGAAACAGCCCAATCCCCAAACCTCCTGATAACGACTTTTAGTATTTATGGTATGTCTCTCTTCCTTTGCTTTACATTATTATTTCTCTCTCTCTTGGCATACAGGGGGTCTTATTTTACCAATCGTTGGGCAGTCTGCTTACTTCCTCCTAACTTCAGTATATATTTATTAGAAGCTACAGTGCTGAAGACTTTCTCGTAGCTGCTGTTTCAGCCCTTGGCCCACCACGTTCCCTTGTTTGTCACTGTCTATCCTTGTTTGACTTCTTTTTGTCTCTCTGGATTGACCAGTTGTTGTGTTTTGCTGTTTGATACCTGCATGCATCTCGGTAATAAGTTCCCGTTTTTTGAAGTGTCTGCTGTGTTCCAAATAAACATGTGTTGTACACACTTAAAAAAAAAATCTGTTTTCTGATAGACTGCATATTAGGAATGTTCATTTTATAGATGAGGCATTTGGTTTAGGGATTTAATAACTATTAAGGATTACCAAGGTGCAACTTAATCTTATTGCCACCCTCCTTCGTGCTACTTAGTTAGCTTTAAACTTAACTTTCCTTAGTTGGAAAACTGGATTTTAGGAGCTGTGTCCAATCAGCTTTTGGCTTTAAATTTCCCTCCAAGGGTACTACAACCCACATCCCTGGACCAACATAATGGATGTCATAAGCTTTACTTGAAAGAGTGTGTGTGTATGTGTGTTTGAGAAATGTTGTGGCTCTTGCTTGTATTCCTCATAGTCCTGAGATGGACTGTCCCTCACATCTGTTTTCAACCCCTAGCCCCAGTACAGAGTTATATTCTATTAACTCAAGGCACCTTTTCCTTGTAATTCATGTCAGTTTTCTTCCTAGCCACCTGCACAATCTCTGGCTTTCTCTCTGCCTTGCTCTCCAGGCTGTGAGTAAGTTCTTTGTGTATTTGCTGTTTTTGATAACCTCAGCTCGAGATTTAATGTCAAGGTGGGGTCCCTATTAAAGATGCTATTAATCATCCCTTCCCTGTTTGAAGATTTCTGTGTTGGTAAGCAGGCAGATAGAAGTAGCTGTATGTTTCCCAACCAGATGGACTGGTAGCTGGGGTGGGGGCTTTCAGCTGAAACACATTCCTGTCATTATTTGGCAGAAGAAGGGCCACTGAGATTAATAGAGTAATCCTTGCTTGTGATCCAGATTCATCAGCTGAGTCATAGAGCCTCAGTATTGGAAAGGACCTTGAAACCATCTACTCCAACGGTGTGATTTTATACTTGAGGAAACTGAGGCAACAGATAAAGGAAGTGATTGAAGATTATGAATGACTCAGGCTGCCACGGACTTATGACATGACTGAGCCTTGCTCTCTTCCTTTGGGGAATGCTAGTGAGAAATTTAGTCACACTCCTCAGGTCACACAACTTGTTGCACCAGAGCAAGGACTCTCCTGCGTTCCTGACTTCAGGCCCAGGAGGGGTGACCTGGAGCCGAACCTGTGTCCGTCATTTATCTGGGTGGATCTGTGGCCTTTGACTGGTGCGGGAGTGCTCCCTCTCTCGCATTTCTTGTGCATGTGGAGTTCTGGTTGGAGAGACAGGAGTTCCTTCTGCAGTGAGGGTGTAGACAGGTGGGGGCTTCCCAGGTGGCACTAGTGGTAGAGAACCCACCTGCTGGTGCAGGAGATGTAAGATGGGAGTTCTGTCCCTGGGTCAGGAAGATTCCCTGGAAGAAGGCATGGCAACCCACTCGAGAATCCCAAGGACCGAGGAGCCTGGGGGGCTGTAGTTCAAAGGGTCACAAAGAGTCAGACAACACTGAAGCAACTTAGCATGAATGCACATAAACAAGTGGAGTTCCTTGACGTCCCCTTCAAATCGACTCCCAAGGGTGTCTGGCCGGACCCTCAGCCCTGTGTTCTTGCCTCTGTCCCTCTGTCCCATGGAGGTCTTTTTCTACCTAGACAGCTGGGACTGCCTTCTCCAGTGTGTCAGGAGCAAGGGAACCAGTGAGGGGAAATCCAGGAGCGAAGAAGCCAGGGAGTGGGTCAGGGGTTGCTGGCGGCTCAGAGGTGCTGGCTGCTTGCAGTGGGGTCATGGGTTTTTAGAGAATTCCAGCTTTGCAGTGAAGATAGTACTTGCAGAATCCCCTCCCCATGGTGGGTGAGGAGTATTTTCAGCATCCTGTATGAAGCATCCAGACCCAAGACCTCCTACTCTCCCTTCGTGACCTAGCTTAGTTATACTGGTTCATTCTTTTGCTGTTTTTTAGGGTTCAAGCCTATGGCTTGAGTTAGGAGAAAGATGAGGTTTGTAAAGAGGTCTTTCTGGTCCTTCCAGTACTAAAGCCCCTTGAATAAGAGCCAGGGAGATTCATCCCCCAGCGTCTAGGTGGTGGTGGGTAGGCTTCCTGCCAGAAGGATCTGAGGCAGAGGGCGCGGAAGCTGCCATGCCGATGTCTCCACACCTCTGGCAGTGCAACAAAGAACTTCTGTCTGCCCTGCAAGGTTAGGTCGGTAAAAGCCACTTCGGTGGAAAGCCACCATCATTTTGCAACTTGATAATTAAAATTCTAGTATAAGAATTAAAGAAAACATGGGGCTCCGTTACTGAATCACTGAAATTCAGCTGCGGTGACTCTGTTATTGTTCCTCATGAAAATCTGTGGCTTTCGTACACACCTTCTTTGTTTCAAGCCTTGATTCGGGCTTAATCACCACAGGAAATAAGTCCCATGTGTCTGTTCATTGGTTCAGCCACAAGTGCGATGATGCTTTTGTGATGGGGAGAAATAAAAGATAGTCTTCAAATTAGGTGAGGTGGAACATGGTATCTCATCAAGAACAGAGGTAAACAAAACTCAAAGACAAGGTGCTTTCGGAGCTCCTATTTTGTTTTCCTGACAATTACAAATATGAAGGCCAAAAAGAAGAGAAATAAGAATAAGAGGCAATACTGCTGAGGTGGACCATCAACCTGAACTAAATGGATTGATTTCTTTCCTTGCATACTCTGAGAAAATGGCCAGTTGTTGCTTTCTGCTATTAATAAAGAGGTCACTTTATCATTAGGTCTTTGAATCTGCATTTAATGGCTAAAGCAGATGGTTATAATTTCTGGCTTAGTGTGGCCACCTTATTAATAAAAAAAGAACTGATGGAAAGGAAAAGGCTTCTTCATTTTTAACTGCAGAAGCATAACACAAATGTTTTCCAGCCTTTCTTTGTGTGCAGAGCAGACCTAGAGACTGCAGTAAGATCCTGTTACACATTTGAAAAAAGACGTTTGTAGAGTGGAGGTAACTCCATTTGAATCCTTCCTTTGTTAAACTTTAAAGGGACACTATAAATACATGCTCCTGCTTCGTGGAAAAGGTATTTTGAAGGAAGCTCCAGGATTATATTTAAAAGTAAATTAATGTTTTAATAACATATAGAAGAAAGTAGAAAACATCCATCTCATTTCAGAGACTGGAGGTCTGTGGTATTTTCTAAAGTTATTCTCTTTGCTTACATTATTTTAAACTGCTTTTTTGGATCTAATTACTAGGTTTGGGTGAATATATCATGTATCTTATTTTGGTTTTTTTAAAGTCAACTGAATTTTTATGAAAACAATGGTGAAAATTTATGGTAGCAAATTTCTGTTTGGTATCACCGAGTCTGTATATTTCCTTATGTACTGTACTTAGTCACTCAGTCGTGTCTGACTCTTTGCGACCCCATGGACTGTAGCCCGCCCATCTCTTCTGTCCATGGGGATTCTCCAGGCAAGAATCCTGGAGTGGGTTGCCATGCCCTCCTCCAGGGGATCTTTCCAACCCAGGGATCGAACCCAGGTCTCCTGCATTGCAGGCAGATTCTTTACCATCTGAACCCCCAGGGAAGCTCATGATTTCAAATTCCTGACCATTATATTTGCCTATAGTGGTCAGGAATTTGAAATCATGGTGTAATACTGGCAGTTTTTTTTTTGTTACATTCTAGCATTGTGAGGACAGTTTGGGAACTACTTCCAATCATGAAGACAGCATGATTTAGAGTCCTAATGCACCTGGGTAACGGGGCTAAGAAATCAGGGAATTCTTTCATAAAGCTCTGAGGAGTGCTTTAATCACTTTATTTACCCTATGACTTATAGATCTTTCAGGTTATTGGTCATATCCTGGGATCTGTTTTGACAATGAATTTCTGCTCCATTTAATGAATAGAATGTGATGAGTATGCAGTGGTTGACTCTGAGATACAGAAAAGTGCTGAATTCTAGGGATAGAAAAATCTTCAAAGGTTACTTTGTCCACTGGTTTTCATTTTTTTTCCCATTAATGATACCTTTAAGAATTTATCATGGACCCGTATGTAGAAATAGTTTGAATTTCAAATTATTAACAATAATATTTTCCAATTTTTATTAATAAAAGGCATGTATAAGAACCCATTTAGTTCACTTGGTTATTTATTTGTCAGTCTGTTGGCTTATTCATTCATTAACATTTTATCTAGATTTATTTCCGACTAAGCACTGTGCTTGGGCGAGGGGAAAGAAGGAGTTTGTGATGGCCATTAGGCTTGTTAAAATGCTCAAACCGTGGCTGGACCATTGTTTTTTCTACCTTTGGACTCCAGGACACACAGATATCACTACATGGCCAATCCATCATGCTTTGTTTGTCATCTTTTAAAAATTTTGAACTATCTTAAGTATACATTAGAAAAAAGACAAATTTCTTTTCCCTTTACCATACTTCCTTCAGATTTTTTAAAGAAATAAAATAGCAGAATACTCCTTCCTGAATCCTCTTTCTTTTCTTTTTCAGAGATAATCTCTCAACTAAATATAACTTTAAAAAAATTTTTCATGCATGTTTCTATGCTTTGTTATGGATGTATAAATCCAGTAATAACGCATGGTATTGCTTTGCCCAATTTTAAACCTTATATAAATAGTAACTTACTGTACCTGACTTTCCATAGCTGCCTCTTTTTGTTTAATATTATACTTTTTAAAAATTTAATCTTGTTAATTTAGGAAGGCATATTAATCTAGGAAGTTATTTTAGGTGCTGTGCAGTAATTATTCTATGACCTTTTCACAATTATCAAGTACTCATTCTTCTGTTTTCCTTGTTTTCTGTATTATAAGCAATACTGCTGTGAAAAATTTTGAGCATTCTTTCTGTGAACATGTGAGAAAATTTCTTTAGGCTGTATACCTAGGAACGTGATAAGAGCATACATGTCTTCAGCATACCTACTTGTTGCTGAATTCCACCCCAAGTGCTTCGTGCCAGTGTGAATTCTCACCTACAGCATACGAGTTCCTGTTACTTCTCACCTTTTCCAACTCTTGGCATTGGAAGTATTTTTAGTTGTCTCTTATTTGATGGGTATGAAATAAACTATCACAATTTGGATGTATAAAGATACATCAAAAGTTGAATAAATACATCAAGCAAAGACGGAAGGCTTTTCCCTTCCTTCCGGTTTGAATTCTATTGTAGGGCAGATTTGAGTTTCTGGCTGGGGAGGGGCCTCCTCATCAAAGCCTGTGTGGCCCTTAATCAGGGTGCCATGCTGCAGTGGAAGCACAGAGTTTTAACCACTGGACCATCAGGCAAGTCCCCGACTATTCTTTTACATGTTGCTATCCAGTTGTCCCAGGTGGCTCAGTGGTTAAAGAACTTGCCTGCCAATGTGAGGAGATGCAGGTATGATCCCTGGGTTGGGAAGATCCCCTGGAGGAGGAAATGGCAACCCACTCCAGTATCCTTGGCTGGGAAATCCCATAGACAGAGGAACATGGTGAGATTCAGCCCATAGGGTCACAAAGAGTTGAACATGACTGATCACATGTACCCATTATACACAGAACATATTCTTATGGATCTTTCTAAGGAAAGTGAAAGATCTACAATCCAAAGTGATAGAAGTTGTGTTTGGGTGGGAAGCAGCGGTCACTCTGGCCTGATTTACAATGGATTTGAGGTAAAGCACCCTGGTCCATGCTCTCGCAGAGGCTGCTTCCAGCTTATCTCTGGCTTATGCGTCCTCATCCATAAAACAAGGAGTTGGATTACTCATTCTTTCTTCAAGTGATGATTCTTTTTGGTTCCAGAATTCCATATTTCTCAATAGTAATGTCCCTTGGTACTTTAAGATGGTTTTTAATCCTTGCTACTCAGTTTTTCTGGAGATGAGAGGAACTTAATGCAGGAGGCATGACTCAGGGAAGAGCAGTTAAAATTGCTAGAAAGTCCCCTTTGAAATTGCAACTTAAATTATGTAGAAAGAGAGTCGTGCAAAAGGTGATATAGAAGAAATAATAATGTAGAGACTGTGAGTGATTATTCCCCTCACTGCCCCTTTTTTCTGTTTTCCAGATTTTCTTTAATGGTCATAGAGTAATATTCTTGGAATAAAATAATAAACATATGCAAACAATTATAAGCTCATTTGGTAGGAAAAAAGAATGTGATTTACACAAAACATGTGTTGGGCAAAGGGGGAACACCTGTATATGAAAAATGATTTGTAATAATTTCTTAGGTAATTCCTGTAATCCTTTCCTGGGTTAAAGTTGGTGGATGATAAGTGTCTTTCTTTATGTACCGCTGCAGGAAGGATCCAGCGAAGATAGAAGGCCACTAGATTGGTGTCTTAACATAAAAGCCATGGCAAAGCTGAGCGTAGAACCATTTGAGCGTCCCTCAATAGGTTAAGATCAAAAGAGAAAGTGAAAAGCCGAACTAGAGAGATTTTAACCATTAGGTCATGTAGATTATCCTGTTCCAAAGATGTCTGGCAAATCCACACTGTCCATCAGAGGTAAACATAAGAGTGAAAATAATCATAATGTCAACTACATATGGAGTGTCAAATATGTATGTGATCTTTCAATTCTGGGAAGACCCTGGAATGTAGCAATAGCTGTTCTGATTGATAGTTGAGGGTTCAGATAGCTTAAGAAATCTGCCCCACGTGAGGAGCTAACCACTGGTGCAGTCTGGATTTGCCCCAGTGTTTCACCCTGCGGAGGCATGCGTGTGTGCATACACTCTTGCACTGGGAGCTTCTCCTTTTTTAGAGCTGAAAGCTGCCCCCTGCAGCTTTTCCATAAGTTACTTCTCATTCTGTCTTCCCGAGCTCTCAGCCTCAAAAATCTGCTCCCTCTTTCACATGACAGCCCTTTAGATCATTGACAAGGGTTATCATGTCCATTTTGCTATCACCCCTGCTGTCCTCCCACCCCCTACCTCAGTCTGTCATTTCTGAGAAGCTTGGAGAGGTGTTTTTATTCACAGATGCCTTCAGAAATTTCATGGTTTTTAGACTCATGCTGAGTTTGTCCAGATGTGCCAATATTTGTCTTATACTATATAAATTAATTGTCCAGAAGAGGAAGAAACCTTTGTAGGCACTTACTCACTAATGCAAACCAGTGCCTTTGGGTGTAGATGGAAAGGAAAAAATGTTAAAAAATGAACCAGATCATTTTCACTGGGAGAGTGTCATTGAATTCGCATCCTACTTTTAGGACAAATCTGTAGTGTGACGGTTCAGTATTACCACATAGTTTAACCATGGGAAACTCAGGCTGACACTTGTAATAGAGCCCAGCTTTTATGTGAAGACATTGCAGAGATGGAGAAGTGTGATATTCTCATATTCTATTATCAAGCTCTATAGCCCAGTATTTATAGCGTGGTAACAAAGAAATTAGTGCCTCTCAGATTTACCAGAGTAACTATTATTAATATTATTATAAGATAATTGTAACAATATTGAGTAAAATTTAAATGAAAAGCACAACTTTTAAGGAGAGAGTGTTGTGACATTGTTATATATGCAACTGAGCTCTCTTTATGTGCCAGAATGAAAAAAGCTGTCTAGAATGGATGAGCCTCAAGATCTAAATGATAATCACGAACCCTTTACCCCAACCCTCACCATCACCATCTATAGCAATAGCTGCTTCTAATGATGTGCCTGGCAGTGTGCTTTGTATTAGATATCTCACTGAATTCTCAAAGCTTAGAGGTCAATACTATTGTTTCTCGCATTTTACAGATGAGAAAATAGAGAGGTTAAGTATCTTGCCGAAGTTCACATATCTTGTGTGGAGCAGGTTGAGAGTCCTAGCTGATACTTTATTCCTATATCTTGTTTCTTTTCTTAGCAAAATAGACTATAAGTTGAACATTAAACAATGCACTGGGGACACCTTAAAAAAAATCTTTCATTATAAATGAAACACAAAGGAAAATTTTCCCAGTATGAGGTTTTCATAGTGACACACTCATTCTTGGTAAAACTAAAATTAAACCAAGACCTTATAAACCTTCCAATGCCATCCTTTCGTATATTAATGTACCTTTCGTATATTAGTGTAATTCTCTATTAAAACCACAACACAGATTAGATCACTCTAAATGATGCATAAAGGCAACATGATTTGATGTAAAGATCAGCAACTTCTCAGAGAGGTGAAATGACTTGAATTTTAACTAGTGCTGCCAGTAACCGTCTCTGGGGCCTTGGTCCAGTCTCATATTCAGTCTTGAGTTCTCAGTGTTCCCATCTGCAAAATGGGAGTGTTGCACTCTGATTGTGAAACTTCCTTCTAGCTTCACATGATGCATAATGTGGAAAATTCTTAAAGAGATGGGAATACCTTACCTGTCTCCTGAGAAACCTATGTGCATGTCAAGAAGCAACATTGAGAACCTGATATAGAGCAATGGACTGTCTCAAAATTGAGAAAGGAGTTTGTTAAGGCTGTGTATTGTCACCCTGCTTACTTAACTTATATGCAGAGCACATCATGCAAAATGCCAGGCTGGATGAATCACAAGCTGGAATCAAGATTGGTGGGAGAAATATCAACAAGCTCAGGTATGCAGATGATACCACTCTAGTGGCAGAAAGCAAAGAGGAACTAAAAAGCCTGTTGATGAGGGTGAAAGAGGAAAGTGAAAAAGCTGGCTTAAAACTCAGCATTCAAAAACTAACATTGTGGCGTCCTGTTTCATCACTTCATGGCAAATAGATGGGGAACAATGGAAACAGTGACAGACTTTATTTTCTTGGGTTCCAAAATCACTGCAGATAATGACTGCAGTCATGAAATTAAAAGATGCTTGCTCCCTGGTTACTTAGTAAAGACTCCGCCTACAATGCAGGAGACCCGAGCTCGATTCCTGGGTAGGGAAGATGCCCTGGAGAAGGAAATGGCAACTCACTCCAATATTCTTGCCTGGAGAATTCCAGGGACTGAGGAGCCTGGCGGGCTGTAGTCCATGGACTCACAAAAAGTTGGATACAACTGGGCGACTAACACTGCTCCTTGGAAGGAAAGCTATGACAGACTTAGACAGTATATTAAAAAGCAGAGAGATCACTTTGCCAACAAAGATTCATGTAGTCAAAGCTATGGTTTTTGCCAGTAGTCGTGTGTGGATGTGAGAGTTGGACTATAAAGAAGGCTGAGCACTGAAGAACTGATTCTGTCAAATTGTGGTGCTGGAGAAGACTCTTGAGAGTCCCTTGGACAGCAAGGAGATCAAACCAGTCAATCCTAAAGGAAATCAACCATAAATATTCACTGGAAGGACTGATGCTGAAGCTCTAATACTTTGGCCACCTGATGTGAAGAACCGACTCATTGGAAAAGACCCTGATGCTGGCAAGGATTGAGGGCAGAAGGAGAAGGGGGTGACAGAGGATGAGATGGTTGGATGGCATCATCGGCACAATGGGAATGAGTCTGAGCAAACTCCAGGAGATAATGAAGGACAGGGAGCCTGGCGTGCTGTAGTGCATGGAGTCGCAAAGGATTGGACACGACTTAGTGACTGAACAACCATCATGCATAGGGTGTGCTTCTCTGGTGGCTCAGCAGTAAAGAATCTGAATGCAATGCAGGAGACATGGGTTCGATCCCTGTGTTGGGAAGATCCCCCAGAGAAGGAAATGGCAACTTACTCCAATATTCCTATCTGGAAAATCACATGGACAGAGGAGACAGGCAGGCAACAGTCCATGGGGTCACAAAAGAGTTGGACACGCCTTAGCAACTTAACAACAGTCAAACAGCCATGCTCAGTGGGAAATGCCTGCTAACTTCAGAAAAAATAAAATGCCTTTGTTCTTTAATGAAAATATCAGATAACCAACCTCAAGCCAAACTCTTGCTTTGAATTTTTTACTCACTGAGGCTTTATTATGAAAATATATGACATGTTACTATCCTGCTGCCCATCTATTTAAGTCTTTCTCCAACTAACTTGTCAGGGCTTATTTAAATCTTAGCACCATTTAGGTGTGGTTGATTGCCTGGAAGGAGAAGTTTCCTGACTTCTTTCTCACGTGGATTAGTACTGTTTTGCTTCCTTCTCCTTTCCTTTGAGGACTTTACCACTTGCTTTCCAGCAGCAGTTTTTGGAAGCCAAATCTGAAAGTAGGATGGAATGGAGATATTAGCCATAGGTGACAGTCGTCTGTCTCATGAATTTCTTCTTTGCTTGTTTTTTTTTCCCCTTGCTAAGTTAAAACACTTGAAGACACTTTCTATAGAGCATATCTTGCAGGACGGCCAATAGTCTTTTTCTTTTTTTTTGCCTGCTCTGCATTATAAACCCATCAGAAATAGAGACAGAACATGTCTGTGCTTAGATGGTATCTGACACAAAGATGTTGCTCAGTAAAAGGTGAATGAGTGAATAAGGTAGAAGAGTTGCATTTCTAAATATATGCTAATGAGCAATGCTTTAAGTTACATGAAAATATCCATTTATGAAACAGTTCGAATGTTTCCTCTTTGATCACTCTTAACCTGGTCTCCTGAGCATGAAATAATTTGCTTCTCTCCTCAAAACAGTTTTGTGTGCCATTTGTTTGATAAGTATGTAGTGTCTCAGGACATTTTATCTGTTCTCATAATATTTTGTGGTTTTCAAATATTTTATGATCCTATTTTCTTTTTAGTCGCAATCTGTTTCTACATAAAGGTTATAAGTAAGTTATTTGAAGTTAGGGATAAATGTAAAATATTAGTATTTATTAGTATAACAAGGTATTAACAATATAATAAAATAATGATATTTAATAATATAATTAAATATAATATTTATCTGTTAATTTTAAAAATTATGTTTTCTCTGTGTTTCATTGGAATAGTCCTGATATCTGTGTTTTCAAGTTCACTAATCTTTATCTTCTGTAATATCTAATCTGATGTTAATCTGATCCAGTATAGTTTTCATTTCATTGTAGATTTCAACTCTAGAAGTTTGATTTGGGTCTTTTTTTAATGTCTTCAATGTCTCCATTTAATTTTTGAATGTATGGAATATAGTTATAAGAATAGTTTTAATGTTCTTGTCTGCTAATTCTAACTTCCTGTGTCAGTTCAGGGTCATCTTTGATTTTTCTCCTCATCAGAGGTCATATTTTCCTGCTTTTTGCATGCTGGGTAATTTTTGATTGCATGCCAGACATTGTGAATTTTATCTTATTGAATGCTGAATGTTTTTGTATTCCTTAAATGTTCTTTGTTCCGGAATGTAGTTAAGTTGTTTAGAAGTAGTTTGATTCTTTTGAGTCTTGCTACTAAGATTATTAGGCAGAACTGGAATAGTGCTTGATCTAGGGCCAATTATTCCCCAAGACAGAGGCGAGACCCTTTCTATGTGCTCTCCCAGTGCCTAGGAATCATGAAGTTTTTTCATGGTTCCAATTGGAAACATCCTTTTGGAATCCCCCCCACCCCCAATTCCTTGGGTAATTGCCTCACGCACGTGCACTGATCAATATTCTTCTCGAAATTCACTCTCTGGGAAGCTGTCTCCTCTCTCTGGTATTCTGTCTCTCTCTGGTATTTTTTTTTTTTTTTTGGAACAATTAACCCTGTTATTTTTTGGTAAAATATAAAAATTCAAATCTCTTAAATCAATGCAGTCTCTCCAAATATTTGGCTCAGGTACTTTTTCTTACAGATTCTAGTTGCCTTGGGCTCCCTGAACTGTTAATTCCATTTACTCACCTCTGGAAGTCCACTTGCGTTTCCCCTGCTCCCACACACCTTGGCCTGGAAACTCTCTCAGGTAGTAAACTGGGGGATCTGCAGGGCCCACTTATTTTGTTTCCCTTCTCTCAGAGATCATTGCCCTTGGTGGTCTGGTATCCAGGTCTTGACAACTGTCCCTCTTTCTCCATCTGGGCCAGGAGTGGAAGTGACCCTTTTATTCTTTCTGTCTAGAATGATCTTTCGTTCTCAACTTCTAAAGTGCGCCATCCCTGACCTCATGAGACTGGGTAAGGAGCCTTCCCATTGTGTCCCCATTAAACCTGTGCTTACAGTAGCTTAGCAAGCACTCATCTCCCTGCATTGTTATTGCAGGTTTTACTCTTTCTTTATTAGATCTTCTTTTCTTGAGGGCAGGAAATATCTTTTACATCTGGATTTTCAATACTTAATGTAGTCCCAGGCATTTAACAGTTACTCATAAGCATTTGTGGAATGCTTCAGTTTATGAAATAAGATTCAGTTTACAAAATATCAGTTTCTGAATAACTTTCAGGAGCTTTTTAAAAAAACAAAACAAAACAGGAATGGATACATGTAATGTAGGGCTGAGTCTCTTCACTGTTCACCTGAAACTTTCGGCTATACCCCAATACAAAATAAAAGGCTTAAAGTTAAAAAAAAATAGGAATGAGATTAACTGTGTTTTATATATGTAGTTTAAGACTTTAAAATTTCCAGATAATCAGTTGTTAATGATGGCTTAGACCTGGCTTTTAATCTGTTTATTTTCTGTTGCCTCTCATTAAGAGGTGGTTAATAAAAGCCACCTAATTAATGCTTGAAGTAAAATGTGAAAGTTAAGGGCCCAAGACTACATTAACTATATTTTGTAGACAAACACAATGAATACTAACTTTTCAGTAACCCACTTTACGGTTGTGGTGCATCCCAAATCTGAGATTTATTTACTGGGGTGGTGTTCTTATCTCAAGTGCCTTTTCCATGTTCGATGTGCTTGGATATCTGTTATCTAAGTAGAGTGCAGCTGGTCTGCAAATAGCTGTGAGTCTGTGCGTTCTTATCAACTGGAGACAATTGACAGTGGATATGTGCCACGGGGGCCATGGTCAAGTGCAAGTCCATACTATATTTGGGTCTTTTAGCGTCCCTAGAGTGAACTATATTTGGTAAGCCTCTTAAGACTATCTTGTTCTGTTTCCTCAGCACCTCTTGGTTACCAAAGGTGCCTTTGGAGTCTTCCTATTCTTTTATCCCCATTCCACAGTTGACATGATGGAAGTGGCTTCAGACTTGTGTTTCTAGACTTAAGTGTTTTTCTTTTTATTTTCTTCTGTGCATTAGAGATGGTGAGATCGAATTTGGCAGATTGCAGTGAGGATTAAATGAAGTAATAAATGCAAGTTGTCTATCATAGTTCCAGGCACACAGGAACCCCTCCCACTCCCCCCCAACCTAATTTAAAAGGTAGCTAGCTATCTGCCCCTGAAATTGAACTATACTGACTGTACCAACATACAGACACATGAAATTATTCTGTCTGTATCTCTCATTAACCAGCTTTTCCTTTAAGGTTTTATGTGTGTTCCTTTGCTTTTAGGCCAAATTCTTATTTTCCTAAAATGGTGTTTTCTTGACTTAAAACAGTCTTCTGCTTTTCTTTGTTTTCACTGCTCTTGCCCGGTGATCAAATTGTTTAAAGTCATCTTTGTCCTTCCTCCTTCTAATCCATGGCCAAGGTAGGGGGTGGCTTTAATTAACAGGAACATTCTGCATTAGCTAAGCAATTTCTTATTCTACCTCTCAGTTATTGATTAAATCTCTCCATGATGCACAAATGAAGACTGGGTGTATTTTGCATATTTTCCTAGAATGGCATAGTGATTCTGCGGCTAAACCAAGATTAGACCTTGCTAGTTCTAAAAATCTGACTTTTTGCTTTGACGGGTAAACTGTGTTGCCTCCAAAACTATGAGTTGAGTTTAACTTTCAAGTGTACTTTGTATTTAAATCTGATGATAGACTTGTTTTTCCTTTTCTCTTGTTTAGATGAGGGCTTTGGATTCTTTTCTTTGCTGGG